>NC_059328.1:22907250-23211500 GCF_018350155.1 Leopardus geoffroyi
TCTCTCAAAATAAATACATAAACATTAAAAAAAAAAAAAAAGACGTGGGGCGCCTGGGTGGCGCAGTCGGTTAAGCGTCCGACTTCAGCCAGGTCACGATCTCGCGGTCCGTGAGTTCGAGCCCCGCGTCAGGCTCTGGGCTGATGGCTCAGAGCCTGGAGCCTGTTTCCGATTCTGTGTCTCCCTCTCTCTCTGCCCCTCCCCTGTTCATGCTCTGTCTCTCTCTGTCCCAAAAATAAATAAACGTTGAAAAAAAAATTAAAAAAAAAAAAAAAAAAGACGGCCAGCTAGTTTTTTATTGTTCTCATCCAATGCGTCACCTGGGAAGGAGATGTATGACGATGTAGCAGAGACAGGGCATTTTTACTCTCTCTATACGCCTACGATTCTTGAATTCTTGTGTCCCCTGCCTCCCCCAGGTCCTGTGTTGGAGTCGTAACCCCCAATGCGGTGGTATTTGGAGGACGGGCCTTTGGGAGGTAATTAAATTCCACTGAGGTCAGGAGGGTGGGGCCCTCAGGATGGGGTCAGTGCCTTTGTAAGGAGAGACACCAGACCTCACTGGCTCGCTCCCTCTGTCTCCAGCATGGTGAGGACCCCATGAGTCGGCGGCTGTCTGCAAACCAGGAAGAGGGCTCCCACCAGACACCAACCCGCTGGCACCCTGATCTTGGACTTCCCAGTCTCCGGAACCGTGAGAAACACATCTCTGGTTTTAGTTACCTGATCTAATGCTGTCTGTTACGGCAGCCCAAGCAGACTAAGACGCTCTCAAAATTGAAAAGAAACACTAATAGTGACCATAAGTGGGGGACATAGGCTTGGCCCAGCAAACTGCCTGCAACATCTCTTCTGCTGGACTCGGCGCCCCAGCACTGCCCGGGGAGGGGGAGACTGCTGGCCCGGCCAGTGGGGGACTGTGCCGGCCACGCCCACTCGCCTGCCCAGAAAACACCTCCAGAGCCACAGCCGTGATCATGGGGGCGAGGCAGGCCAAGATGGTCCCTCCCCACCAGGGGCTTGGGAGCCAGAGGACCAGCGGAGGCGGGTGACAAGTGTTGTCCTGTCACCTGCCTGCGTCCTGTGATTTGATATGGTTTCGACATTTCTCCAGCTGAGTCGGGGCCGGGGCTCCAGCCGCCTGAAATCAGGCAGATAAAAGCCGCAGCAGAGGGCGCCGAGACCTTGGCCCTCCGTCGTTCCGCCAGAGCACGGAAAGCCGCTGAAGTCAATAAGGAAATGGATCGGGGCTGAAGGGAAAAAGAGATCGAGAATTCCAGAAACGGCGCCTCCTTGGAGAGTCACGCGAGTCTGCTGCTGTCCCTGTGGCAGGAGGGGGGTCAGGGAGGCTGCATGCGGCCGCGCAGAGGGGACCCCACCCCCATCTCCACTGGCGGTGACTTCCGAGCACCTGCTGTGTGCCCGGCCAGGAGAGGCCCCTTCCCTGTGGACAGGCATCCTGGTGATGACAGAGCAAGTAACAGTCCCGGGGGCTCTCCCAGGCCCACCCCGTGCAAAGAGCTCTCACTTATTTTCTTCACCTTCACAGCCGCTGGACAAGGCAGGATGATTTACTGGCCCTATCGCACAGGAAATGGAGCTGAGGCTCAACAAAGACACGTCACCCACTGGGACCTAACCTGTGGGAAGGCAGAGAGTCAGGACAGGAGCCCGGGCTGCCTGAGCCTAGAGCCCCCCCTGACCCACCGCTCAGCGCGGCCTCCCTGGCACCCACTAGAATGCTCTGGAAGAGACACCCGTTCCCAAGGTCGCACCAGGGTCAGGGGCACCCCAAGTGCAGTCCCTCACACACACACACACACACACACACCCAGATCCGGGCTGGATGAGCTTGACCGTGGAGTCTTAGTTCTACTGTTTGACCCTGGAGCCTGGAGGCTGGTTTTGAGCAGACTGGGCCCACGCTCAGCCCTCCCCCATCCCAGGCCCGTCCCTGCAACCACACGGGGCACCTACCCCCAGACCCTTGCGTTTTCACTGTTGACACACCCATCGTCCCAATACACTGTGGGCTTCTAGAGGACACACCCATACGGGGCTTGCACACAGTAGGACAGACGGCCTGTGGTCCCTAGCAGGGACCTGGAGTCAGACGGGCGGGGCCCAGAGCCCGGGTTTCGCTCTTCGCCAGCCATGTGGCCCCGGCACTGGGCCTCCGAGGTCCCCTTCCCTCCTCCGTCAGGCCTGAGAGCACCTGCCGCCCCTCCTGGAAGGCGGTGGGCAGAGGTCAAATAAGACGCTGCGTGGAAAGCTCCCAGCACCCTTTCGGCACAGAAGTGAGCGATGAATATTCATTTTTATTATTCATGATGAAGATACTTCTAACTGCTTGGATACAATATAAAACCAGGGATTGTCATTTCCTTCTCCTGTGAGACTTCTCCCTGTTAGCACTGTTTGCTAGCTCCTTCCTTCCTCCCTTCCCCCCAGTTCCCCAGGTATGGGACCACCGCACCCTTGCCTTAGCCGATTGGACCAGGGCTGGACAACTGACCCAGGCCAGAGCAATCAGGTTTGGATGCAGCCTGAGCCCCTGCCAGTCCCTGTCCCTGCTGATAGTGGGAGGAGAGGGGACCTCGGAGCCCCAGGCCACCTTGTGGACTATCAGGGTTGGGGGGAGGTGCAGGCTTGTGAGAAGAGAGGGTTCTTGGTGGCGGCCCTTCCCACAGCCCAGCCGCTCCTCAGCCGGGGGTCTGTGCCCCTCCCTGCCCCCACTGTCCACGCCCTGAGCTCCTGGTTTGTCACTTAAACCAGAGAGCCTCGATTCCCCTCCCACCCCCACCTTCCCCCATGGCTTCCCTTCCCAGAGTCCCTCTGAACCCTCTGGGTCCCCTGACTCCTCTGTCACTTCCCAAGGCCCCGGCCCCTGGTGCGACCAGTCGTGTTTGCTGAAGGAGTCTGTGAATGAGTGAGGGACAAAGACTCAGAACCCCCACCCCTGGCCAGTGGGAAGAGCGATGGGCCCCCAGGGGGACAGACCTGGGTTTGTTTTTATCTCCGACTCCATGGCCCGGGCCTGATGTCGGACCCCCTGGCACACCGTGGCACCCAGCCCCTGCCCGCTGTCCTGAGAGGGTACATGCTTGTTCTCCTTTCGAATAAGAAGATACAGCTCAGCCCGTGTCCTTCTCCCTAATGCCCGTTTCTAGAGTCGTCTCCGCCCCCCTGACCGCCGCAGGTGAGAGGAGGCGCGAGGGGTGGGGGGCTCAGGATCTGCTTGGGCACCACGGGCTTGTTACTGGGGGGGTGGGCAAGGAACCCCAACCTCGTTTGAGCCACCTCTGTTCTGTCCTCATGGAAGGCCCAGCTCAGCCCCTTATGGTTTCCTCCAGACCTGCCAGTTCTGGCCCCGAGTGTCACCACGAGTGACACTTCACCACGGAAGAGTGCAGGCAGGTGGGGGAACTCGTCGCATTGCCAGCTGGAGGCCAAGCAGGGTGTCAGGCTCTGTGGTCGCAAGGAACTGCTGGGCCACGGCTCTGGGAAGGGAAGGAGAAGGGGAGATGAGCAGGGCTGAGGAAAGGGGGAAGGCGGAGAAAGGGGGTGTTGGTCCTTTAGATGCAGAGTGAACTTGACCCTGTAATTCAGTGTGTGTTTTCTTTTACTATTTCTGACAGCTCACCAACTGAATAAAGTTGTTTTAAAATCACTATCATTCTGGGGCGCCTGGGTGGCTCAGCCGGTGGAGCGTCCGACTTCGGCTCAGGTCATGATCTCGCGGTTCGTGAGTTCGAGCCCCGCGTGGGGCTCTGTGCTGACAGCTCAGAGCCTGGAGCCTGCTTCCAATTCTGTGTCCCCCTTTCTCTCCGCCCCACCCCTGCTTGTGCTCTGTCCCTGTCTTTCAAAAATGGATACACATTAAAGAAAATTTTTTTAAATAAATAAAATCACAATCATCCTTCTCGGGGCGCCGGGGCGGCTCAGTCGGTGAAGCGTCCGACTGCTGATTTCGGCTCAGGTCATGATCTCACGGTTCGTGGGCTGAAACCCTGAGTTGAGCTCCACGCCAACTGTGTGGAGCCTGCTTGGGAATCTCTCTCTCCCTCTCGCTCTCCGCCTTCCTCCCCCTCCCCCACCCCCTCAAAATAAATAAGTAAACTTTTTAAAAAGGTAAAAATCAAATTAGTGTCGCCATTTGTAAATCCTAAGTATTTCCATTGTCCTTCTCCACGGTTCAGATTTCGGCCCCACCTCATGTACCTCCCCCAGGGTTGGGGCTCTGACTCACCTGGACAGCTCTCTGAGCTGGAGACAGGCCATGATGCCAGACCAAAGTCACCTGGGCTTTGATCTTGACACCCCAGGGACTGAGCACTCAGCCAGGACGAGCACGCACGTCTGGGTGCTTGGGAGAAGAACCGCACCTCCGTGGGCCCCAGCGCCCTCTTGTGTAAAATGGGTTACACGGATTCTCAGGGGCGTGGGGGGCGGGGCCGTGTGTGATGATGTGGGAAGAGACACGGAGCCCCCATTTCTGAGCAGCTCGGGAAATGTGGGCCTCCTGTGTCCCGTGCCCACGGCCCCTCCCTGCAGACGTTGGGACAGGTGGGTCACACAAGTGACAGAAAACGGACTCAGACGGACTTAAAATAGGAAGTCATGGGCCACAGTAACCGAAAAATCCGCACAGAGTTTCGGTTTCTTTTTTTTAAAGGGTTTATTTATTTATTTATTTATTTTTTTTTCCACGTTTATTTATTTTTGGGACAGAGAGAGACAGAGCATGACCGGGGGAGGGGCAGAGCGAGAGGGAGACACAGAATCGGAAACAGCCTCCAGGCTCTGAGCCATCAGCCCAGAGCCCGACTCGGGGCTCGAACTCACGGACCGCGAGATCGTGACCTGGCTAAGTCGGACGCTTAACCGACTGCGCCACCCAGGCGCCCCAGGGTTTATTTATTTTTGATGGTGGGGGAGGTGGGAAGAGAGAGAGAGTGGGGGAGACGTAGGATCCCAAGCAGGCTCCGTGCAGAACCTGACGCGGGGCTGGGACTCCTGAACTGTGAGATCATGACCCGAGCCGAAATCAAGAGTCGGCCGCTTCACCGACGGAGCCACCCAGGCGCCCCCGAGGGTTTCAGTTTCTAATGTGGCATCGGGCAGGGGGCCCCCGAGACCTCCCCAGGTCTTGTTTCCCACCCCCTCTTCCACACTCCTGACTCAGCCGGGCTGGCTGCAGCCTCAGACCCTCCAAAGGTGGAGAATACACCTGCTGGGGTTGGAGACTGCTCAAGACTCACTACCTGCCCCTCAGGACCCGTGGCTGTGGCCATGGCAGACGGGACGTCCTGATCGGCTGGGGCCCAGGTGGCCTCATTCAGCTCTTGAGGACTGACAACAGGGGGCGGAGGGAGCTCCCCAAACGGAAATCAGAAGCTTTCTACCAGAAGAAGGGCTCGGGAAGCTTCGTGGCCCCACAAATCACTTGAGTCCTGTGAGGCTCATTTACGCCACAGGGGAGCAGGTGATTCCAAGCGCCTACCAAGTCAGGGCCCGAAAGTGCCAAACCCAGAGTAGGCACTTTCCAAGTGCTTAACTCATTCGGTCCTCAGACAACCTGAGGAAGCAGGTGCTGTTATGTCACCATTTTGCCGATGAAGGTTCTGCAAACTGAGGTTCGCGGCGCCCCGGGGTCACACACGGGGTCAGCCGGGGGGGGGTGGGGCAGAAGATTCTTTCTCAACACCCGCTCGGCCTCCTTGAAGGAAATGACGAAGACAAGCACCACGGTAAGAGTAACGACAGCCGTGGGGCTGGGAGATTCACTGGTGGGGACGGGCCCGGCCAGGGCTGCCTGTGGTGGATGCTAGGAAGTTGCAGGCGCCCCCACCCCCGCTGTTCCAGCCCCCCAGCTCCGCCCCTCCAGGGGCTCACGGGGTGCACCCCCCCTGCCAGGGCCGCAATGCTTCCTCCAGGTAGGAAGCTTGCATTTCTGTGGAACACCAAGGGGAAACGTGGCCCCCAATCCCCTTCCGAGAGGAGGGGGACATGACCCAGAGGGGCGCTGAGCTGAAATCGGGTGTAAATTTCCCCCCAGCATAGGCGGGATGCGTGTCTCTGGGTGGGAAGGCAGGACCCACAGGGGTGCTCACAGCCAACACTGGGTTAAAGGCCGGTGGTGCCCCCCCCAGGGGCTCTGGAGAGGGCACTGCCGACCCCAAGGGGCACAATGTGCTAACGGGGATTTCAGGCACCGCGGGGAGGCGCTCTGGTGCCTGGAGGCTTCATCGTGTTTGCAGATGCGCTCAGTCTGTCGGGAGAGCTGACTCTGCAGCTCAGAGTGTTAGAGCCCGAAGGGGATCTGGGGGCAGAGGCCACCTGAGCTGGACTGAGGGCTTGGCTCCCTGCTCCCCAACCCTCCCAGGGCTCAGGGCCCAACGCTGTGGCTGGTGAGACTGATCCCTTGGCACGGCCACTGGCCTCGCCATCCCCGCTGGGACACGGCCAACAGAGCAGCTTAGAGGGGCCCATCTGAGGTTTCCCAAGTGGAGATCAATGACAGCAGGAAGGGGCCCAGAGCAGCCTTCACCCAGTGACCAGAGCTATTGAGCCCACAGGAGACACTCAGGGGACCCTCACATTGGGAGGACAACCCTAACAGCTCCGGGCAGGAAGAAAACAGTGGCCCACTTTGGTTGAAAGGCCCCAGCGCCTCCAGCCCTGGTGGGGTGTCCACAAGCACCCCCGCCCTGGGGTCCTCAGGCAACAGCAGCCGGACAGCGGCTGTGTGACCTACCCACATCTGTACCCAGGACACAGAGGGGAGCGTGACGGCACATTTTATTGTCTTTGATCAAATCAACCCGCTACCCCAGCCAAGCAGCTCGGAGATTTCAGTGCCCAGGCATCAGCCGCAGAAAAAGAATGTTCAGATCTGCAGGTTTTATTGGCCTCGCCCACGCTAACCTGCTGTCCCTCCTGGCGTCCCCTAAGGCCCGGCTGTGTCCTCAAAGCCCTGCCGCTTTGGCCCTAGCACAAACACCCGGTGGCGCTTTCTCTCTTACTTTCCTCTGTCTCTCCTGCTCCCCCAGCTTGCCCCTGCCCCGCCCCCCACTCGGCCAGCCAGCCACCTTCTCTCTCTTTCTTCTTCCTCATCCTCCGGCCGCTTGTCCTTTCAGAGGACGGGGAAAAGCATCTCAGAACGGCGTGGCCTTCCTTTACCCAGGACCTGATTCCCGGATCACAGAGCTCAGAGACAGAGGGTTGCAAGAAAACAAGGAAGGCGCCGGTGGTGATTAACATTTCCCTGCTCTCTGCAATGACTCCAGGGCGTGGATTTCTTTTTAGGGAGCTTCAGCATGCGAGGTGCTGGGCGTCAGGTACCCCACGAGGCAAAGCAAGAATTCAGAGGAGGGGAGGGTCGCCCAGCCGAGAGACCAGAGGGTGAGCCTTGCAGCAGGGTTAGAGAGACCCCAGGACAGTGGCTGGAGCCAGCCTGGCCCCCCTACTACCAGGACAACAGGATGCTGGGGGCCTCACAGGGGAGCAGCGGTCCTGACCACGTCCTCTAACCAACCCTACTTCCGATTGGATGATCTCTTCCAGCCCAGGCGTGATGAGGGAGGAGCCTAGGAGGTCGAGTGGGAGGGCACTTTGGGGGAACAGCAGGAAATGTGGCTGGAGGAGCAGCTGAGGTTGGCTTGGAAGGACATTGAATGCCGAGCCCAGGGGCTCAGGCTTTAACTTGAAAGCGAGAGGAGCCCCGGGGGCGGGGTTTTGCGTGCGTGGGTGCGTGCGTGCATTTCTCTCAGGGGAGAGCAGGTGGGTGCCTGCTATAGAGTGGCAGCCGGGCAGGGAAGGATGGGAAGGGAGCCTGGGGCCAGGGGACCGGATATAAGGATGTCGCTGTGATCCGGTGGGAGGTGGCCCGGAGCCGCGGACGTCCAGGGCTGCGGAGGAGCCGGGCGCTGTCCTGGGGCAGCAGGTGGAAGGCAGCAGGAGGAAGAGGAGGAGGGGGACCGAACTGAGCACCTACTGTGCGCTCACACCTGCCCCTCGGCAGAGAGTCCCGAACCGTCAGTTTGGCCTTCTCAGATCGTCTCGTGGACACACAGACGCTTCAAGGCCACCGGGTCCTATGAGGCAGCGCCCTGTCCAAACCTGGAGTGAGTCAAGAGTCATTTCTGAGGCAGACGTGTTGGTCCCCTCGGCGATGGCCCGGGCGGCGGGGGTTCGAGCAGAGAGGTCATCTGTCTCCTAACGGCTGGCTTGCAGTCCAGGGCTGGGCCCCTCGGCGCCCCCCCCCCCCACCCCGGCCGGCGGCCCTGCCTCTGAGACTCAGTTTCCTCCCCCACCGAGTGGATTAATGCCCCCTTCCTCCCACACCGTTGGGGCTGCAGCGAAATCGTGCAGCCAAGGAAGCCGGGAGCGGCCCAGGACCGAGGCGTCAGGATCGGCGCCTGGGCCCGTCTGTTCCGGGCCCGTGGATGAGGTGGGGATGTTACCACATTTGAGGGATTCCAGGATCCGGTGCAGAGTGAGACCTCAATTACGGTTTGCCAGAAGAGCTAACTAATTAGGTAATAGATCTGAATTCTGGTGCTGACACGGAACGGCTGGGTGGCCGTCCCTCGGAGTCTCTACAGCCGAGAGCCATCACCGCCCAGAACCCCAGCGAAACGCCGTGGGGCCACAGACCTGGAGGCGGGCACACGGGCAGAGTGGAGGCACGAATCCAGGATAACTGGAAGAAGCCAGCTGCCACCGCGCTGCACGCTTCTCCGGGACAGAGCGGCTGTGGTCCCCCCTCATGACACACGACAGCCGGCAGGACGTGCTCGCCAGCCACAGGGCTTTAGCACATGTCAGGCCTGGGGGAAGGCGTCCACTAACATGTGCCTGAAGGTTGGGAGGAGATGAGGTGATACAAAGCCCTTCGGAGACTGTGGTGGGGAGGCCACCAGAGGGGTCTCCTAAAGGACAGGCCCCCGGGGGACTCAGGAGGCCCTGCGGGGTGGCCTCATGGGGCCACACAGGCGCTCGCTCGCAGAGGGCCCGACTCAGAGTTTAACGCTCTGTTACTGTGCAGAAAGTCTTAATGGTTTTTCAGCAAGAGGCCCCATATTTTCATTTTGCACTGGGCCCTGCAAAACGTGGAGCGGGCCCTGCGGCCGGTCATTTGATAACACAGCGATCCTGGGAGACGAGGATTGTCATCCCCTTCCACGGATGAGGACACCGAGGCTCCGAGTGGTCAGGAGACGTCCGAGCCCCACGGCTAGCGAGCCGGGCGCAGAGCCATCTCTCCACAAGCTGACAGAGGCAGGCCCTGTGCCGCCCGCGGGGACCGAGACACCACCGTCGCGGCCCTCCAGGCCTCCCGTCCCGTGGGGGACAGACGGTGACCACACGGTGGGATCTGATGGGGAAGCACAGGCCGTGTGGGAGCCAGAGGGGGGTCCTCACCCAGCCTGTCTGCCCTGGGGCCTGGGGGCGAGCAGCGGGTACATCTGCCCTGAGAAGGAGGAAGAGGAGGAGGAGGAGGGGGAGAAGGAGAAGGGGGAGGAGCCATAGGAGGAGGAAGAAGAGGAAGAGGAGGATGAGAAGGGAGAGGAGCGGGAGGAGGAGGAAGAGGACGAGGAGGGGGAAGAGGAAGAGGACGAGGAGGGGGAGGAGGAAGAGGAAGAGGAGCGGGTGGAGGAGGAAGGGGAGGAAGAGGGGGAGGAGGAGGGGGAGAAGGAGAAGGGGGAGGAGCCATAGGAGGAGGAAGAAGAGGAAGAGGAGGATGAGAAGGGAGAGGAGCGGGAGGAGGAGGAAGAGGACGAGGAGGGGGAAGAGGAAGAGGAGGAGGAGGGGGAGGAGGGGGAGGAAGAGGAGCGGGAGGAGGAGGAAGGGGAGGAAGAGGGGGAGGAGGAGGAAGGGGAGGAGGAGGGGGAGGAACAGGTTCAGGTGAGGGAACCATCAGTTCAAAAGTTTCCCCTTCTGAGCAACTTTCATTCCCTCCCTGGGAAGGAGGTGCTTTTAACTGGATTACAATCGACACAGACGGTCCGAGGGCCCCCAGACCCGTGTCCCCCTCCCTGGGCTGCCCCTTCCCCTTCCTCTCCTACCCCCCCCAAGGCAAAGGCAGCCCCTGGGATCCCAGAGGAAGCCCCACCGTGTGTCCCTGTGGAAGTCATTTGCCTTCTCTGAGCCTCAGTTTCCCTCCCGGTGAAGTGAGCTTGGACAAGGAGCCCTACTGGGTACCGGGCCCTGACCTCCCGCCCCCCACGAAGCCTCGTGTGCCAGGATGGCTGCTGCTCCCTCGTGAGTCCTGAAGCACAGCCCTCTGCCCCTGCTCCTCCCCTCCCCCACCCATCATCGGGGCACCAGGCAGAAAGGCTGTCCTCCACATCACAGGCATCACTGCTCCAGGACCTGCTGTGGCTCCCGCTGACGGCTGCCTCAAGCCATCGTGACTCCCTGCTCGGCAGCTTTACCACCCACCACCTCTCCCGTCCCTGCCCCCCAGAAACTCCAGGCAAAGCGGGTCTTCACTGGGCTCCCAATGCCCTCACCCACCCCCACCCTGCCAGGGCTTTGTTCCTGCGGTGTCCCCTCCCTCCTTGCCCTCCCCCCTACTCGTCCTTCAAAACCCACAATTCGTCTCTTTGGTGAAGGCTTTTTTCCAGACAGAACTAATCACTCTCAGCTCTGCCCCAGAGCAGCTGGTAGAGAACATGTTCTGAGCCCGTAACACGTGCCAGGCTCTGTCCTCACCCATTCCGTGGGCCACCTCACTTAGTCCTCACCACCGCCCTGCGAGGCAGAGACCGTGGTCACCTCTACTGTGCAGATGAGGAAACTGAGGCTCAGAGAGGTGATGTCACTTGCCTGAGGCCACAGGGAACCCCTGCCTTTCATGTTATGTCAATAAACATCTGTGCGATAGGCGGCTTGTGACATGGCCCCAACATATCCACCTTTGGCCTTTCCCAAATGCCTGGGCCTGCGATTCACAAGAAATTGCTCAGCCAAATTGGAACTTGACCCTCCTAACTCAGTCCCATTCGGATCAGCGACAAGTGCCACCACTGACGCCTGGAGTCCCAGCTCCCCTGAAGCACAGATCCCCGTGTCCCTCCTGCACAGGGTCAGGGAAAGGGCAGGGACTCGGGTCAGCCAGGCCTGGGCTCACACCTGCCACCAATGAGTCGAGTGACCTGGGACAAGGCAGTTCATCCCTCGGGGCCCCAAACTCCGCACCTGGGGGACAGAGCGAGGGATGATGGAGTCCAGCATGTGGACGGCCCCGCACACAGTAGGTGCTCAGCAAATGTCAGCCCCCCGCCCCCCCCCCCCCCCCGCAAAGGCGGGCAAACCGTAAGCTGCATCCAATCAGAGCTTTTGAGTGAATCCTCTATCCAGCAAGCAGCCTCACCCCTCCCTCCAAGGCCCCAGCCGGGCCTCCAGCCACCCCTGCCCCCCTGCTCCCAGCATAATTTGTGTGCTTTCTGTGGGGTCACTCCATTATTACACAGAAGGAATCTTTCAGGATGTTTAAATTCTGATCTTTTTTCCTAATTCACCCGCACACGAAGAGAAATGGCCGCGTTTGGCAAAGGTCGCGCGTAAAACCCAGAAGGGGGGACAGGAAGCGGAGGCGAGGACCGGATTAAGGAGCAGGTACCATCCATCAGGGGGATCACGGCGCTGTCCTCCCCGGGAGCACGTGCTCTTCCGGGGCCGCGAAGCCGAGCAGCAGCTCCGAGCAGGAGCGCTTCTCCCAGCAGTGACATGAGTTCAGTGCATTGAGCACCCGCTTCAGGGTTCCCCCTCCCCGACACCCGCACATCAGCCCCGCACGAGCATCCTCATCCCTGCTGCCCGGACAGAGTCACTGGGAGGCGAGGGTCCCGCCCAAGTCTGCACGTGGCAGTGAGAGGTGGCGCCAGGATCCAACCCAGGCTGCTGGCTCCCAGGCCCCTGCTCCCGTCCCCACTCCCCTGCTCCCTGGGAAAGCGGGGCAGGGGCAAGGGCGGGGGCTCAGTTACAGCAGGAGAGGCCAGCAGAGGAATCAGCCCAATCCAGGCGGACACCCGCCGGGGTTTGGGTTCGGCCTTGGCTCCAGAGGCCTTAAGTACCGGCCGTAAAACAAAACCGAAACAAAACCCGTTGAGAAACGACTGCAGCCAAGTGGGTGTTTGGAAGCGGGAGCCCCGGGAGCACAGTGACAGCAAGGGGTCCTGCAAGGAGCCACGTCAGTGCCCCCAGCAGCGCCCACCAGCCCGGGACCGGCCCCCCGACCCTCTTCTGCTGCTGCGTCCTGGCCAGGGGACGGACTCAAGGGGACGGACTCAAGGGGACGGACTGAGTCCGTGTTCATCCCCCTCCGCACCTCCTTGCCTTCACCTGTGCTCTGTGTTCTGACGCCGCGAAACCAGCGCCCCGAGTAGGTGTCTAGACCGCCTGCCCCCTTCAGGGTGTCCCAGCCGAGGCTGAGTCCCCCCCACCCCGGGGCACGTGAGAACGGACGGGAGGGTAGATCCGGGGCTGACCGAGCGAGCGCAGGGGTCCGGGATGGACGGTGGAGGGAGGGAGGCCATAGCAGCGAATGACCCAAGAAAGGATGACAGACCCAGAGGGCCTCCCGCGGCCTCCTTCCGTCGCTGTGACTGCCCTGTGGGAGCTCCAAGTTCCACTTCACGTCCCGCGGGAGGATGTGGGGCCCAGAGAGGTTGGGTAGTTTGCCCCATGTCACACAGCTTCTGTGACGGAACTGAGGCCCCAGCCCAGACGCTGGGCCACCCCCCCTGTGCCTCAGGCTGCTTTCTAGAATCTGCCCTGGGCGGGTGCCTTGGCCCAGAGTCCTCAGGAGACTTGGCCTCCTCGATTCCCCAGCTGACATCTGACTTGATCCAATCCAGCTCTTTATGTCAGGATAAAACCTTTCCAGATCCTTCTGACTTGCTCCAATGTTCTGATGCTGGACTTCATCCCCAGATGGTTCCGCGCGGCGAGGGCCGGGTGCTGGCTGCGAGCGGAGCCTGTCTTTTCTGGTGATCGTTTCTGACACGCTTTGGTTTGCCCGACTTCCCTGCCCCGCCTGGCCGATGGGGTCCCAGGCGGCCGGCAGCTGCCCTCTGTCCCCAGGCCGTGCTTGCAGCTGCACCCCACAAGAACCCCCCAACACCACAAGAACACCACGGGCCGCTCCCCGAATCCTCCTGACACGCTCACGGCTCCAGATTTTGCACAAGCTGCTTCCTTTACCGGGAGTCCTTTCCACGTCTTCTCCATCTGGAGAAATCCCGCGCATCCCCCAAGGCCAAAGCACCGAGGGAGGGAGGGAGGGAGCTAACCCATTCTGCCCGCCGGCCACGTGCCCAGGGCCATGTGGCGGGGTCGGGGGGCACTACTCTCAGTGAGTCCCCCTGCAGCCCGGGCGCCAATCACAGAGTGGGCCTCAGTGGCCCATTTTACAGACGGGGAAACACTGAGTTACTTATTCGACGTCCCCCAGTGGTCGGCAACTCGGACCAAGTCGGCCGACACACAGACCAGCCCTGTCCACGCACCCCTGGCTCTGGGAGCCATCCTGACCCCTGAGAAGGGGCTCCTCTCCTCCTTCCCTCCGGCACCGGGCATCATCACGCACTCGAATTCTCCTTCCATCTCCGTGGTTCTCAGGCTCTTTCCCTCCCTGCCTTGGTGAAATGAGGTGGGTTGAGCGTCCCCGTGGCCCGGTGCCAGGCTCCGCCCTGGAGGAAGACAGCCCTCAGCCCGAGGGCCGATCCCATCCCTGTGGCCAGGAGAAACAGCTTGCGCGATGATGTCAAGTTCACCAATTTCCATATTTAGCTCCTGGTGGGGGCGGGATTGGGGGGGAAGTGGGAGGCAAGAAGTGTGCAGGGTGGTGGGCGGGTCACGTGGGGGTACATTTAGGCTCAGTATCAGCAGATGCGCTCAAAAATCTCCTGGCAGGGGTGCCTGGGTGGCTCAGTCGGTTAAGCGGCCGACTTCGGCTCAGGTCATGATCTCGCGGTCCGTGAGTTCGAGCCCCGCATCGGGCTCTGTGCTGACAGCTCAGAGCCTGGAGCCTGTTTCAGATTCTGTGTCTCCCTCGCTCTGACCCTCCCCCGTTCATGCTCTGTCTCTCTCTGTCTCAAAAATAAATAAACGTTTAAAAAAAAAAAATCTCCCTGCAGATTCCTCTGCCAGGTGGTGAGCTCCCCATCCCTACAAGGGTTCAAGTTACTGCAGGGCAGTGAAGGGAGAGCGTCCTGTGTAAGGAAGGGGGGAGTTACACCAGCATGGCTCTCTGGGCTAAGATTCTGATCTCAGGCTGTCCGTTTCTACTCCACGTGTCCCCCAGTGGTCGGGGGAGGGGGGAGGCTGGGGGAGGGGGGTTCCAGATCTCCTCCAGAGATTCCTTCATTCTCGGACCATCAGGCCTGTGAGTCCACGGCTGATTCTGTGATTCTAGAATTCTAGGATTCTGTGAAAGGGACCAGATGCTCACATTCTGTGATTCAAAGGTTTTCCGAAAGCGCCTTGGAGTCTATGAAAGACGCTGTGATTCCCACTCCTGTGCGTCACAAGTGCCGTGAAAGGACTGGCGGATGTGAAAATGGAAGAAGGTTCCGTGACCCTCTGCCCGCCCGCGTCCGCGTCTGCAGAGGGAGGACCCTGGGCCCCTGACCAGCAAGGTCCTCTCCGCGCTCAGTGTGGGTCCCCGGGGGCCCCTGACCCCATGCGCCCCGTCTCCTTACCTGACTCTCCGCTCCCCCCCCCGCAGGTCCCTTCATGCCGAGAGGGTACAATGGGGCCTGAAGCCTCAGGTGACAGAGCCGGTGGGGCCAACACCTGGGCGGACGTGCTCACAGATGCACACATCGCTGTTCTCACGTCATTTTCCTGCTGGGTGGTTATGAGGCGCGCGGTGGGGACACAGCCTTTGCTAAGTGGAATTTTCTGGTGCGTCTCCTTCAGTACAAGCCGCTTGGGGATGGGAATCAGGAGCCCGCTTACGTTTCAGTCCTGTTTGTTTTTCCTGATGCACTCGCCCTGCTCCGCCGTGAAGGTCTCTCCCCATTCACTGTTCATCCGGGGGGGCTCTCTGTGGGCTCCGAGCAGCGGCCGTCCTGTGGGTTCAACTGGGTTTCTTGGGAAAGGAACCGGATCCGGGGAGGGAAGAAATGGAGACCAGGCAGGTGGGGCTGGAATCCTGGAGGAGGCCGGATCATGGTCCGTCCTCCAGGACGGCCCAGGGGCCCCTCCTTACCCACCAGGAAGGCTGGGGTCTCTGGGCACCTGCGGCAGAGGGACCCCAGAGCTCAGAGCCTGGCTGACTTGGCCTTGGGGATCGGGACAAGCCACTCCCCTCCCTGAGCCCCAGGAGCCTCCCTGGAAATACACCCCCTGGAGGCACCTGAGCCCCCATGAGCTGGCAGGGGGGCTCTGACCTCAGTGGGGCAGGTGAGGCAGAAGGTTCCGTGGGCTCTCAGCTCAGGTATTCCAGCCTTTTCCAATCTGAGGCGCAGGGGCCTGGCAGGCCTGTGCATGGCTCCACCTCAAGGAGCCACGAGCTGCTGACCCCACCTTCCCCTCAGGGACCTGACATGGTGCGAATATGGGGATTGGGGGATGGGAAAAAGGCCTGGGGAGGAATTCTGTGATCTACCCACCAGCCAGGCCCTACGCGCGCACACACACACACACACACACACACACACACACACTTCTTCCTCCCGTCCCCCAGCCTCTGCGCCCAGTATAAGTGTCTCCTCCTCCAGGAAGCCCTCTCCTGATGCACCCACACTCTGTGCCCCACCAGTGCCCGGCCCCCAGGCTGTGCTCTCACCTTTCCCCTGCCTGTTTATGTGTCCCCCAACCACCCCACTTAGACTGTGAGCTCCTCTTGGAGGGACCAGCACCCTAGCATCCGTGAACAGAGGCTCGTCAGTCTGAATGGCCTTTCTTCGACCCTCCTCCCTCAGAGCTGCCCAGACAGGGCCCTGTGATACACGCGGCAGGCACATACAAGGTCTGGCTGATACATGAAGGTGTAGCCGCTGGGTAGAGGGACAAAGGCCGTGCGCAATCACGGTACCTGGACGTGCGTGCACCTGCGCGGGAACGGGTCCGCAGCGCCCCGTCCGTGCTGGGCAGGCCCTCCTGCCCCCCCCCCATTCCTGCTGCCGGATGGAAAGACGTGCCCAGATGTGCACAGGAAAGGGAGAGGGCGCCAAAGAGAAAATAGCGGAGGCCACCGATGGAGCGGCCATCAGATAACACACAGTCAACACCTAAGTTACACAGAATGAGGGGGCAGGGGCAGTGGGGCAGGGCTCAGGATGAAATAAGGCGTTCGAGGAGCCTCCCCGAAAAGGCGAGGTTTGTACAAAGACTTGTCTTTTTATGCACTGTCACACCACGAGGGGGAAACGGGGGCTCAGAGAGGTTGAGCTTGTGCCCACGGTCACACGGCGTGAGGCAGGGGCAGGATTTCTGTCCATCCTGCCGCATTCTAAGCCCTCGCAGGTGCCCCCAGGAGGGTCTTGGCCCCGAAACTGAGACAAGGGCATTGTGACCCGCCCCCCCCCCACCTGACGAGGGAGGGGGTGGAGCCAGGGACCAGGGCCCCACGCGGAGCAACAGAGCCGGGACTGGAACCCCGTTTGCCAAAACGAAAAGACCCCTGTCCTGCGAGCTGCCGCTCGGAAGGAGGCCGCAATGAGCCCCAAGGCGGGGTCTCGGGCAGCCTGGCGGGAGCCCGTCTCAGGGACCTCTGCTCACTGCCAGTCCCACCAGCTAAGTGACACCCCCAGGGAACAGCAGGGGGCCGTGCCAGGGACAGCATGACTCACCTGAGAAGATCAAGGGGGACTTTCTGAGGACTGAGCCAGGCCCAGTGTCTGGGCTCAGAGGCGGCTGGCCCTTGATCTAGGGCCCCAGACACCAGCTGCCTCCGCGCTACGGGGCGGTGCCTGTGAAGCCAGATCCCAACGGGAGACGGACCAGAACTCGGCCTCATTATTGCTCTGGCCTATTTTCCACTCCCCACCCTCCCCGGGAGCTGAGGTGGCTGCCATAGTAACGCACAGACAGCCAGGGCGACCCGGGCGGCTCTGGAACGCTGTTTTTCCACCTAAAGGGGAAAAGGCGGACGGCCACGTGAGACCAACAGGCCTGTGGGGAGGCCCCGCTAGCCCCCGCTCCCTGCTCTCTGAGCCTCACCCTTCTCTTCTGTAAAATGGGCTGTAACGGTGCCTGTGTCCTGAAGGTGAGGAATACCACGTGTGAGCGATCACAATTTCTGTGTCACTTAACCCAAAAGGGACCCTGGAGGGTCAGGGACGCTCACACCGATGACGTGTCCGCTGCGTGTCCAGCCCAGGCCGAGGCGCGTCCTGTGGCAACCGGTCATGGAGCCGTGAGTGGACACCTGGGGAGGCCGGAGGCCAACCCCCACCCCAGAGACGGACAGGGAGCCTCGGAGAAGGGGAGGGGCTGCCCCAGCGTCCCCCGTGCTGGCGCTGGAGCTGGTCTCGCACCCAGACCTGGGCAGAGGCGGGGTGGCCTCTCGGAACCTCGCGGGCTCGGCTTAAAATGCAGGTCCCAAGGCTCCCGCCCATTTGCAGACTTAGGATCCCTGCGCCCGGGTCCGGGAATCCCAGGTCCTGGGGGACAGCAGAGCCCACACTAGGGAGTCCCCAGAGAAGGAGCAGCTGGGCACCGCCAGGGTCCTCTCCAACCTCGACCTTCCCGGAGTATGAAATCCCTCACCTGCATGGAGCCAGGTCCCAGGCCCAGCACCGAGGACCGGCCACACGGGCTTCCGGGACAGTTGGCACTCTCCCACGTGCCACCCCCACGCTGCTCTCCCACCCCGTCTGGGGTGCTGGCGCATCCTTCCCGCCACCTGCCCTGCCTCCCCGATGCTCTCTACACCATTCCCCTGCAGACCCCACACTCCCCGGCTCTGTCACTGAGGAGGGCAGCCACCCGCACTTTACGGGAGGGGACAGACAGGAAGGAGCCACTTCAGGCCCTGCTAACCTGAGGGGACCACGGGAGGGGACACGTTCCGACCTGTTGGGAGGTTTGCCACGAGGGAGGAGAGGACAGTTGGTGATCTGGAGGAGGTGCTGTCTCCTCCTCGAAGCCCCGGTGGGAGACCTGTGGCCGGGGGGTCACCTGGGCCCAAACCCCGGCAAAGATGGGGTTCCGTCCTGAGCCCCGACGACACCTCGTCCTGCCCCTGATGTCTCGTCTCAGGCTGCACGCCCCAGAGAGGTGGGAAACGTTCTCCCCATTTCCTAGGTGGGCAAACTGAGACCCAGAGGGGCAGTCAGGTGCCCCAAGTTATGCAACCCATCAGGGAGGGTCCCGGGACTCACCCCCAGCTCCTTGCATTGTGGATTTCATGTTCTCTTCATGGCACCTGTTTTGGGGGCCCCTCAGACACCTCTACTAGGACTTCCCAACACCGCCCTACCCTGTGCAGGCTGTGGCTGCATCTGTGCGGGGAGAGGCAGCCCCTGCCTATCTTTGCTGCACGTGCAAACCACAAGGCCTAACCATCCCCTGTGTAGGTTGGGGTGACCACAGTGCGGCTGCCGGGTGACCCCCTGCTCCCGGGGAGAGGGGTCTGGCCGCCTTGCCGTTTGCCCAGAAAGCATCCGAGCCCTTGGTCCCGCACTCCTCAAGCTACGGAGCAACCCAGCATGCACACGGTCCCCATGTGGACTCCACGCCTGTCCCGGTGTGCCCCGGGGCCGTTAGCCGTGCAGCGGGTCACCTCCTCCGGCCGCTCTGGACCCTCAGGTCTCCCCTCTCACCTCCTATGGGGCTGCAGCCAGGGCAACAGCCAGCTCTCATGGAAGTCCGTGGCTCCTTCCCGACCCGGGGATGTTGGAGTTCTTTCCCTACAATTTGGCTTGGAGAGAGTTACGACCTGATTTGGGGTCAAAACTTGGCCATTTGTAAATAAGGGATCGAGGGAGTGGGAAAGAGAAGCCACCTCCAGGGGGTGTTCCTGCTTAGCCCCCACCCCACCCCCCTCCGCAGTCAGGTCTGGGCCGCACTCCCCCCTCCCCCCTCCGCCCCACGCTAGTGTGGCAAAGCCTCGGGACCGCTGGAGGCCAGAGAGAGCAGAGATAGCACCTAGGGATCCCCTTCGGTAGGGAGAGTCCAAAGGGACTGACTCTGTCTGCCCCTGTCCTTCAGGCGACACGGAGGAGAGCGGACCTCCCCGGTCACGCCCATACCCTCCTCCTCCTCCTCCTCCTCCTCCTCCTCCTCCTGCCAGGAACCAGGGGCCGTCCCTCCCTCCCCTGCCTTCTTAGAATGCAGCGTCCCAAAACCCAAGACAGGCCCTCAAGCCCATCTTAGCTGGCTTCTAGGGCCCATTTCATAGATGGGGAAACTGAGTCTAAGGTTCACCAGAGGGCAGCAAAGAGGGAGAAGAACAGACGCGTTTGAGACAACAGGCCCGGCTTCCCATTCCCAGCTCCGGTGCCGCGGGCACATCCTGCTGTCTCTGGGCCTCCTCTGCGTCCCCTGCCCTCTCTGCGCCCAGCCCAGTGCCCTACACACACCTGTCGGCCTCAGTTCCTTCGTCTGTAGAAGGATGTCTGTGAAGTTAGAAAACCCATGCAACGCCGTTGGCACGTAGTAGGCACCCGAGAAACGGTAGCTCCGTAGCGAACCAAGCCTGCCCTGACCCAAACCCGCAGGTACCGCGATCCAGAAGCAGGACAGCCCCTCCAGGCCGGCCCACCCCATGCCACCCGGGCTGTGGGGGCGGAGCCTCCCAGCCAGGAGCATCTCCGCCGAGGAGGGTCCCCCAGCACCTACGCCCACTCTCCCACATCGTCCGCCTTTGCATCTCGAACAGATGGGCCAGTTGGGTCTCCTTGTCCTGATTTTTCACACAGTCTTGGTCCAGGAGATACGCGTGTAATTAAAAGAGGAAAAATACCTAACAGTCCTCTTACTGGGACCGGGGACAGCATCTTCCCTCTCTTGTAAGTCCATTAATGAACCATACTGGGGAAGATAATCCCTTCAATGAAGGCTGCTAACCAATCCACTCCTCCCTTTGTAGTCCGAGACCTGAGGCAGGACAGGAGAAACCCTCATTAGTTTAGTCCTGTTTATCTATACACAAACAAAAAACAAAACAAAAATATCGGTTGCAAAGCAACTTGCCATTTGCCAATAGACCACGAGAGCCCTGGGGAAACACGGGTTTTCTTTTTCCCGGGATTTGTTCATAACCTTCCGCTCACCAAAGCGAGATCTGAGAAGACGCGGGAATTACGCGGAGAGGGTGGGCTGCGGGGAGGACCTACAGCAGACGTGGGGAGAATTGGGAAGAGGTGGGGGCGGGAGTTGGGGTTTGGAAGTCCCCAAGACGCCGGCCCTCGCCTTCCTCCGAGTGCGACGAGACGGTCCCTTTCGGACGCGGCCCCGCACAGGCAAGAACGTGGCCAGCGCCCAGGGCAAGGCTGTTCCAGGCAGGGAGCCAGTGCAGGTGGGGATCCCTAGAAGGAGAGTGAGAGGGGGACCCACGGGCAAGTGGCTTCTGGGGGGCGACTCCTCGGGAGGGGGAGCAGGGGAGGGGTGCGGGTTTAGCTGGAGTCCAGCCTCGGCCTGAGTGTACCGGGAGCCCTGAGCACGTCCGCCGGCCCCTCGGGGACTGAGCCGGCCCTTCTGTACCCTGCGTCAGCCGGTCACTGATTGCAGGTTGCTCCCAGTGGGAGTGGAACCTTCGAGGCATTTCCAGATAGCCAGCAGTCAGCTCCCTCCAGCTGAGGACAATTCTCCCGACTTCGAGCTATTCACAGCCAACACTCATGGCAGCTGTAGGGCAGGTGCACTGATCCGGCCTCGGGCATCTGGTGGGGCCAAAACTCCACCACTCCCGCCTCGGACCCCCACCCATGGCGGACAATGCGAAGTCTCTATTCACCCAGCATCTGGACCCCGCCCTGGCAGGGGTCCTCTTTCATTTTTCTCGGAGAACCGCTGCTCAGCCCTGCCAGTCCCTGGGGCCCTGCAGAAGTCACTCCACCCCAGACAGAGGGTGGGCAGAGCCCCGGGCGCGGCCTGTCAGAATCTCACGTCCTCCTCACACGGTGATGGACGCAGGGAGGACCCAATCGGAGCCGCGGGGACTGAATTCTAGCAAGGTCCAGACACAGAGCTGGCGGGGTGTGAGCTTGGGGTCGCAGGGCCATCTGGAGGGGAGGCTGCTGGGGTGGAGACCGGAGTCAAGAGTGCAGAGAGCCGGAGGCCTGACGACATCGCGGAGCCCAGCCCCTCCGTCACGGGGTCCCATCAACTCCCTTCTTGGCCCTGAATCTGGTTGGTGTGTGGAATTTCTGTCACTTGCCACCCAGAGCCCTAACTCGGCCAGTTCTGACCCACGGTGCCCGGGGTCCAGTCTCCCGGCTGTTCCTCCTGCCAGACCCCTCGTGCCAGGGGCTTCGTCGGGCGAGGACTCCCCCATCTTCCCTTCCACCTTTGCAAATGACTTTGCCTTGGCAAATGCCCCCCACCACTTGCTGCTTTCATGGAAAATCCCGAGGCCGGGCCCCATAGGCCTCTGGACCCCCAACCCTGCCCAGCCCAGGCCAGCCCGGGGACAGTGCTAGGCTTGACCAGGTCAGGGGACACAACAGCAGCCTCAGACCCACCAGGTCTAAGCCTCTGAGCTGTGGCCTCCCCCAGCCTTTGCCCCGACGGTCCCTCCATGATACGGGGCTCTGGTCACATCCCCCTACCCAGGCCCACTCCCCTTTCACCCACAGGCCCCTCTGACCAGACCTGCTCAGTGGGGCCTCAGTGGGCCGGCCCCCACTAGCCCCTTCTATCGGGTCTGGTTTTGTTCCTCTGCCCTCAAGACTGGCCTGGCCCAGCTCCAGGCTGGATGTTGCTGCCTGGCCAGGATCTCTGAGCCCGCTGGCTGCCCGCAGGAGGGTGGGGGATCCCAGGGCTTGGCATTCATTCTCCCGGGCACAGGGCTTGTTAATAAAGGCCCGACACCCAGGAATCCCAACTCCTCCACTTTTTCGGGGCTACTTGATTCCACAGGTGAGGTCTTACACACTCAGGAGACTCCGACTTCCGTGGCCACCCTCCCGCTGGACCAAGATCTTCTTCTCTTACTGAGCACTGCAGACCCGAGGGGATCCCTGAGCAAAGGACTCTGGCCCCCATCCCTCTCCCTCCTCCCCCTCCCAGTCCCTCACCCTCCAAAGGCCGTTCCAGCACATTCGGTGATGGAGCGGCCTCATTACTGAAGCCTGAGGCTCATCAGCAGGCAGCTGGAGGGGCTGGGGGACCCCTGACGGAGCAGACACTGGACGGGGTGGGGCGGGAGGGGGAGCCGCGGAGACCGGCTAGGAATACACACTCAGCGCGTCGCGCTGACTTTGGTGTTTGGATCCGCATCAGACATCCTGGGCTGTTTTTAATCACTCACAATCCCGTTTGATCTTCCCAGGGACCTGTGGTGCCGCTGTCGGAATGATCCTCATTTTGGGCTGTGGATAAGGGCGGGGGGGTGCAGAGATGACTTCCTCAAGGTCAGGCAGCTGGAGACTGCACACTGGCCCTAATCACTGCAGCCCACGTTTATTGGGCTCCTCTGTGTGCTGGGACCTTGACCTGCAGTACAGGGTGCTTACAACAACCCCACGCGGGAGGGACCGTTATTATCTCATTTTACAGACAAAGAAACCGAGGCACAGAGAGGTCAAGGGACTTGCCCAAAGTCACACAGCCCCCTTTTCTTACCCTCAGACCCCGTTCCTCCCACACTGAGATGGATTGGGGTCTTTTGGGGAAAGGCCAAGCCTCACAGGAGTGTGTCCGTGGCCCCACACTGAGTCCCACGTCCCCCTCCTTTCACCCCAAGAGCCCTGGGGTCAGCATGGGGCTGAGAGCCGAGCTGATGGTGTGGAGAAGACAGATTTCTGGCCAGGAAGAAGAGGCAGGCCGATGAGACCAAAACCCAGCTCAGGCTGAGTTCTAGCCCTGTATCTGCCACTCGTTTGCTCTGCGACCTGGGAAAACCACTTCCCCTCTCTGGCCCCTCATTGCAAAGGCTTCTGGGATTTGGGGGATGCAAAGAAGTCCTCTGAGTCCTATTTCCACCCCCTTCTCCAGCCAGGTGGCCCCAGGCTCTTCAGACCCACCGTTTCTGGGTGCTTCCTCTGGGCTCTGTCTGTACACAGGATCCTGACAGCCACCGAGAGAAGCAGCACCGTGATCGCTCCCGTGTTACTGACGCGGGGACCGAGGCTCAGAGAGGTCAAGGGACTTGTCAGAGGTCCCAGGAAGAGCCAGAGCTGGGGTTACCTCCCAGGCCCCATCGGCCTCCTGATGCTACTGTTTTCTGCCTCTGTCTTCTCCTACTCTGCCAGCCTTCCGGAACATTCCCTGCACCTGTGCTCGTTCTCCCTCCTTACAGAGCAGGCTCAGGAGGCCCCAGAGGATGGTGGGCTCTCACCTCCTCCTCCCTGAACCCTCCACCTGCATGGACGTCCTCCAGTGTCACCAAGCCCCCCTTCCCCCGGCAAGTCAGGGGGAGCCTCCAGCCGGGCTTTTACGGGAATCGCTGACAAGACAGGTCTCCCTCCCCCTCTACTTGTGCAGTTAATGTTCGAACAGAAATGCAGAACTTTTCCAAGTGTCCGTATTACGTCCCATCTGCCGCACGAATCTCGCCCTGAGTTCAGCTGGAGGCCGGCAGTGTCCCGTGTCCCTCCGGCTTCTGTCCTCTGTGGATCTGCTCGGTTGGTGGCTGTAGTTTTTCCCAGTGAACCAAGCGGCCTGGGCGGGGGACAGAGCCCTGTGGTACACCACGGAGACTGCCTTCTAGCGTGACCGGCTGTCCTCTGGCCGTGGCCCTCTGTCTGCCCTCCCTGTGGTTTGCTGGCATCTGCCTGTCCCTCCCTCTCTCTCCTTGTCATTGTCCCTTTACTGCCTCTCCTTCTCCCCCTTCTCCTTCTCTTACCCTCCTAACTCCCTGGCCCCCTCCTCACCTCCCTCTCCTTCCCTCCTTCTTCCTCCACCTTTTCTCTTATGTCCACGATCAAGGTCACAGGCACAGAGGCTTTTCATCTGCCCACAAGGGGTCCTCGGCTGTGCCCTGGGCCATGTGAGGACGGTGCCCAGAGCCTACGGGTTGGGCAGGGAGTGGGGGCGTGCTGCTGTGTGAACAGGGCGTCAGAGCAGCCTCGCCATTTACTGAGCACCTGTTGCATGAGTGGCAGGCAGTCAACAGCTGCGAGGGACCCACCTGGAGTCTAGACCCAGGCTTGCTTCTCAGACCCCCTCCGCTGTGTGACCCGGGACAAGTCACTTACCCTCTCTGGGCCTGTATCCTCACCCATAAAACGGGTCAATGTCGCGGCGCTGCTGTGAAGATTAAATGAGTCAGTGCACGTAAGCCGCTCGACTGCGGAAAGCGTGCGGGCCTTCCTAGCTGGCATTATCATCTGTGGGCCCTGGGCCTGTGCTAGAAGTTTCGTTAAATCGCTTCTTCTCGCCGTGTAGTTCTCCATACGTACAACAGAATCTGTATCACACATCTGGGCCGTCTACCTACCCTTCTATCTACATATGTCATAAACCGTCCGTGCGAGCAAACATCAGGGAGTCACGGCTTGAGTTTGGAAACATGACCAAGAACAGGGACACCGCCGGGTCCCCTCGCCCCACTACCGGTAGTCACTGCCCACCATTTTGTGGTTTTTTGTTTTTATGTTTTTGGCGGAACATATAAACTACTTTTATGACTTTGGGCAGAAGAGGACGTATTTCCCAAAATACAAACAGCGTCAACCATAAAGAAACGATTGGTAAACTTGATCGATTTAAATAAGGAGTTTCTGTTCATCCAATGTCACTATAAATATGGACAGATAAGCCGCATGTGGACCCGGACATTATAACACACAAGCAATATATGATTCTATCCTAAATATATATAGACTTCCTAAAAAGACTAGGAAACCAATAAAAAAAAAAAAAAACAATAGAAAATTAAGTAAAAGACATACACAGGTATTTCAAGAAAAAAGCTGAATGGCTAGTGATCATTTGAAACTGTGTGCAATCTGAACAGTCACCAGAGAAATGCTCATTCTAGAACGCTGAGAATCCCCATCTTACACCTGCTAGGTGGGCAGAAGCGAGGTCACCGTCTGGATGGGGAACAACGGCCCCTCTCCCACACGTCTGCTGGGAGCGGAAATGATACAGGCGCTCTGCAAGTCAACGTGGCCACGTCTTGTAAAGTCAAACACGCACACACCTTCTACTGCAGCAGCTGCAATTGGAGAAAGGGCCCCAGAGAATGTCCTGTACGTGTGCGTTGGAGACTTGTTGTACGAGAACGTTCACAGCCGCTTCCTTTGCAATAACAGAAACTTAGAAACGATCCGATCGGTATTTCTGAGTAAGCGGATGAATCCCTTGAGTCCCTTCTGACTCCAGGCTAGAAGTGTCAGGCCTCATTACTAATCCTCCTGACCAGTGGCACCAGGCAATGGACGGGACCCCCCCCCAACCCGTGGACGCGATCACTCACAGCAGACCCAGGCGGCCCCTCCCTCCCTGAGTTGTTCAGTCTGAGCCTCAGCAACCCCCAGCTCCTGGGCCAACAGGACCCGTGTGGCTGGGATCAAGTTTCAAGGACCCCAGGAGGGGGCAGGGTCGCCCCAACAGCATCTCCACCCAACAGGCCCTATCTCCCTGTTCTCAGGGCCAGGGGCCACCAGGGTGACCCTCCTCAGCTCAAAGACTCATGGGACCCCCGGAGAGCCTCCTCCCCAGCCCCCATGTGCAGAGGGGCACAGTAAAGCCAACAAGTGGGCTGGTAGGAAGGTCACAGGTTTCTAAGTTTCAGTCCCATAGTCGTGCCAGCGCCCCAGGCCACCCCTCCAGGACCCCCAACGGGAATTTGTCCCCCCCCCACACACATTCCCCACCAGACGGAGTTACAGCGATGGATGGGCCCTTCCCACCTCCCCCCGCCCATCTTCCTCTCGCCCTCTCTCATCGGTGGCTGGAGCCGCCCCACCAACCTCCGGCCAATGTCAGGAAGCCCTTGGTAACAGCCGTTGAAGTTCCTTCTCTTTGGGGGACCTCCACATGCACCTCCAGAGGGCTTTTCGGCGTCCGTGTTTCTTGCAACACCTGGTAAAGGAGGCAGAGCCTCCCGAGCTGGGGGCACGAGAGGGGCTTCTAAATGAGTCCTTAGATGGTGGCCAGGGTAGGATCAGGGAGCAAGTCTCCCCTCCAGGCTGGCTCGGGGGGAGGCTCCATGAGCTGCCCTGGCTCCAGGCACCAGGTCTCAAGTCCTGACCCCCTCCCTTTCACACCGGGCCTCCCCAGGCAAGATCCCCAATCGCTCATCTTACCCTCGGCTCTGCTGGGCTTGATCCTGGAGACAGCCCTGCCTGCACTCGCCCACCCAGACCTCCCCTCAGACCAAGAGTCATACCTGAGGGAGAGCGATGGCTTGGGTGCCACCGGGGGACAGATCACCCCACAGTCCTCTGTCAGGGAGGACCCCCAGCAGGGTCCCCAGACCTTCCCAGATGCCCTCCCTTCTTCAGGCAGTGGGCTTTATCCTGAGACCTCTGAAGGACTCAGGCTTTGGTCGCAGGTGGACGGGCCTCACCAGCTGCGACCTTAGGCAAATCAGTCGCCCGCTCTGGGCCTGGGTTCCCGTCGGCAGGATGGGGATGACCCCGATCGGATCAGATGAGACGGTGCTTAAGTGCCTTGCGTGGTGCCAGGCGTGCTGAAAGGGTTCCCTTTACAAACACGCAGCAGAAACAGATACGCCCCAGCTGGGACGAGCCAGGGGCCCCAGCTCAGCCCATGCCCCACCCCCGGCTTCCTGGGGGAGGGTGCAGCGAGGAGGCGCGGCTCTGTCACAGCTTCCTGCTTCTGAGCACGGGTGTCCGTGCACGAAATCGGTTCGGTGAGGATCTTCCAGCTCTATGAGGGGCTGAGTATATTCACCCAGAGGCTGACTCTCTGTGCCTCAGTTTCCCCCCTGGCCAGAGGCTACGACCCGTTCTAAACTATCTCATGAGCCCCTACCACTTAACGGGAATTGAGAATCGATTCAACACGGCGTGAACCCACCAGCCAGGCCGCAGGCTGACCCTCTCCCCCATCCGGCTGACTCAGCCTTCCTTGCCGGTTCAGGGGCCCGGCCCGCGTGCGGAGGGCGGGGTGCAGTTCCGCCCCCCTGCAAGAAACCACTGAGTGTGCAGGCCGTCCGGGCAGTGCTGGGTGGATCCTGGGCCTGTGTCTTGGGTGCACCGGGACCCCTGTCCTCCCCACAGGTAGGGGGATGGGGGCCATGACCTAGACCTTCCATGGGTCAGGAGAACTGAGCGGAGATAGGAACAGGGTAAGAGCTGCCTGGCGCTAAGAGCCTGCCTCGTCCAGCACTTACGCCACTGAGTCCACAAGCACGGCCGTCTTTCCTGTTCGGACGGCGCTGCGGAGGGTCAGGTCTGTGCCCGGGGCCCGGGGGATGCCTGTGTGCTAGGCAGTGCCTGGAGCTGGTACCTGCCGGTCACAGAGCGGGGCGCTCCCTGCACACGCGCACCCGGGCACATCCTTGCACCTGTCTAGCCGGGCCGCCCCGTCGGGAATGTGTTTCCAGGTGGGGGCCTCGCTGGGAAGCCAGCGGGATGGGGCAGCTGAGGACAACGGAACCTCTACCAGAGCAGGTGCACTGCCATTGCAGAGTGATGCTCTCGGTCCCCCTCCCCGCCCCCCGCGGGAGCTGGTGACACAGAGGGGGAAACAGAGCCTCAGAGAGGGTGAGCAGTTTGTCTCTGTCCCCCAGCCAGAGGTAGCAGAGCTAGGATTCAAATCCAGGTCCACTCCAGAGCCTACACCACCTACCACAGCATGGCACCACGTGACCTCAGGGCCACCCAGATGGCCCCTGTGACATCACCCGCCTCGCACACGATGAGTATTGCCAGCACCCTTGGAGCACATCCATCCACGGCGTCCCCTGGGGTGGGAAGTATCATCTCCATTTGATAGACAGGGGACGAAGTCTCAGAGAGGTGAGGGGACTCGCCCGAAGTCATCAGCTGCTTGTGAAGGGCGGAGCTGGGATGTGGACCCGGTGCCACCAGGCTGGGGGGATGGGGGCTCATCCTCATCTCTCCCTGCCGCTCCCTGCCCTGTCGACCCCCAGTCCCTCCCACGGACGTCATCACTTCCCACCGGCCCCACAGTCCTGGCCTGTGCCCCCTCTCTGTGCCAGGCTCTTTTCAGGCTCTGGGAGAGTGTCTGCAAAGTGTCAGCCCCCCCCCCCCCAAGTGCTGCCCTCCCCCCGGAAACTTGCATCCTCTGGGAGGAGGGAGACCCGTGGCATGATCAGCGTTACCTCTGCCAGGGAGGGGGGGCCCTTCAGATTTCAGACGACAGGTTCTTAGAGGGAGAGCAAACGCTTTGGAAGGCAGAGGCAGGGTAGGAAGAAAATCCCCACAGGCTGGAGCCACAGAGCGAGGCTCACAGGCTGGGATTTCATATGTAAATGCGAGTTTAGCATGCAGCGCAAATCTGAGCTGAGCTGAGCAAAATAAATCAACCGTCAGGTACAGAGGCGAGAGACAGGCCTGACACAAGAGCTGACAGGGAGCTCAGGATGAGCCCACGAGGTGACGCGGCTCTCCTGTCACCTGTCCCTTCCCTCCCCGCACCCCGTTTCGGTCCATTCCCAACCAAGGCCCCGCTGATGAGACAGAGAGGCCCCAGACCTGGCCAGCTTAATAAAACAACAACAATAATATTGGCAACCATGGAAATAATGTTATCAATAGATAAAATTACCTTTGCCTCTGAACATTTATTACTGGATGCTTACTCTGCACCATGTACTCGCATAATCCCTGTCTTCACAACAAGCTTGCAAGGTTGGTATGATAAGCATCATTTTATACAAGAGGAGGTTGCAGCTTAGAAAAGCTAAATAATACAGAACCAGTGAGTGGCAGAGCTGAGACTTGAACTTCAGCCTATCCGACTCCGCAGCAAACACTCTCCTGTGCACATCTTGCTGTCTTTTAGGCCATATTAGTAGAGGTATGGAGTCTAGCAAAAGGGAGGTGAAAGTCCTAGTCAACTGGGAGGTGCAGACTCTTCTGTCATTCTGAGGAACAAGCATAGAAGGTCATGGATAAGCTTGTGGAAAAGCAGAGAGCCCTGCCTGAGAAGAGCCTGTGAACGAGGTCCCATGGATTAATTAATCCGTACATTCATTTAACAGTTTTGTTAGAATTCTGTCAGGTTCTAGACTCCCTTCTAGGCCCTGGAGATAGAGAACTGAAGAAGGTTGGCAACATCCTTGCTCTCCTGGAACTCGCACTCGAGTAGCGAAGACAGATGAGAAACAAATAAATCAGGAGGTGGTAAGTTCTATGAGAAAAAATGGTGACTACGAAGGGACTAGGGGTGAGACGTCCCAGGGAGCTGCGGAAGTAAAGGTCCCGCGGTAGGAATAAGCATGATGTGCGCTAGGAACCAGCAGGGAGGCCAGTGAGGCTGAGCACAGTGGGTAATGGGGAGAGAGGCGGGACGGGGGTAAGACGTGAAGAGTTAGCAGGAGGAAGAGATCATGTAGGGTCTATAGGTCACGGCAGACTTTGGGTTTTCATTTTAATGTTGAGGGGATCCACTGCATGGTTTTGACTATGAAACTGACATGAGCTAACCTATCCTGTGTGTGGCTTCTGGGCGGAGGAGAGGGACAGCGGCGGGGGGTTGGGGGGGGGGCGGAGTAAAAGTGGAATCAGGAGACCCGGGAGGAGGGATCGCACAAGTCCAGATGGACCTGGGTGCAGCCGGAGGACAGTCTGGAGAGGTGGCCGCTCGCTGAGGGATTATTGAAGGGATTCAGTGCTTCGCCTCTAAAAGAAGAGGCGAAAATGAGCATGAATGCTGCCCTCGAATATCAGAAAAGATGTGGCATGGACTAGAGGTCATATTCCTTCCACGTGGCACCAAAGATCGGATCCAGGACCAATGGGTGAGGCCACGGAAGGCTGATTTTCCTTTGGTAAGGGCTGCTGCCTCAAGGCGGAGCTTCCTGGTGGAGACAGGGACCTCTCTACCGCAGCAGGGGCACAGCAGAGGTCAGCTCTCAGGGTCCCGACGTGCAACGGACAGAGATTAGCCTTTGTGATCAGATTGAGCTGGACCTGAATCCCGCCCCCCCCCCCCCCCCCCGCCCCTTAGTATCTGTGTCGCCTTGGGCCACTTCGTTTTCCTGAGCTTGGCTTCCTCACCTCTAAATTCCTACCTAATCGCATTATGGTGAGAGGTTAGTGCAACCAGGTACATAAAGCACTCAGCACTGTGCCTGCTACGAAGGAGGGGCTCGATAAACGTCAGTGATGACGATGGTGGCGGCGGCGGTGGCCGTGATAACGGGCATATAGGGATGGTGGTGATGGTGTCGATACTGATGATGACGATAGTGATGAGGGTGATGGGGATGATGGGGATGGTGACGAAGACGTCATCAGTGGCTGTTGAAGAAGGAATTCAAGCATCACGGAAAGGAATGGGCTAGAAGACCACTAAGGTATTTTCCAGTTCCAAAATCTGATGAGAAAACGCCGTCTAAGGTGGCTCATCGCTGTCGGGCAGAGCTCGTTCTGTCTCTTGACATCGTCCGTCCCTTTATTGACTTCCACCCTGGAAAGTCATTAGCCCAGAAGGAGCGATAGCAGCACCCCCAGGCTTAGCTCCTGGACTGGCGAGCCCTGACCCAATCCGTGCTCAACCCTGCACCTCCCACACCCTAGGCAGCTCCAGAAACCAGAGGGGGGCTGGGTTGCTGAATAAGTGGAGGTATGGGGTGCGGGGGGAGGGGCAAAGATGCTCACCTCTGTGGACACTTCCCACTCTCCCACATATGACAGTCATCCAGCTCAGGTTATGGTCAGAGAGCCTGGGAGTCATGAGAAACCTTAGATTCTCGGGGGCAACCATCCCCTCCCATTAACAGATGGGACACAGTCCAGAAAGGGAGAATGACTTTCGTAAAGTTACGAGCAACGTCCGTGTCCCCCGACTGCTGGGTGAACTCTCTACCTCACTATACTTGACCTATTGACTTTATGTTCTTGGAAGAAATCAACACCAACCCTCTCAGCCCCGTTGTCCTGACAACTTCTCTCTACTTCTCTGCTTTAGTTCATCTTAGCCCAGGCCTGCTGTCTTTTACTCCGGTAGAAGTAGCTATTTCCTTGCCAATTTCCTTGAGATTTCTGTGGGTTTGCCAGTTTTGCTTTATCTCTGCCATCCTTGACTGTCCCCCGGTGTATCTTTTAGGAATTGCATTTCAGCTGCTAGAAACAGATCTGAACAGTAGTGGCTTAAACAAATTGAAGACTGCAATTTTTTTTTTCTCTCGTTTAAGAGAATTTTGGATATAGAAGTTCCCATTACTCCACATATGTTGTCAATGTCCCAGTCTCCTTGGTTTTTGCTTTGCCTTCCACGGTGCATGAGCTCATCCTAAAGATCGCCTATTGGTTGTGTGACAGCTGCTGGATCCCCAGAAATTACTGCAGCATTCCAGACAGAAAGGAAATGAAAGGAAAGGATCCAAGAGGGTTTTGCTCAGTGATAAGCTCCCGTTAGAAACCTTTTCTAGGGGTGCCTGGGTGGCTCAGTCAATTAAGCTTCCGACTTCAGCTCAGGTCACGATCTTGCAGTTCATGAGTTCGAGCCCCTGGATGGGCTCTGTGCTGACAGCTCAGAGCCTGGAGCCTGCTTTGGATTCTGTGTCTCCCTCTCTCTCTGTTCCTCCCCTGCTCGCTCTCTCTCTCTCTCTCTCTCTCAAAAATAAATAATAAACACTGAAAAAAAAATTTTTTAAAGAAAGCTTTTCTGGAAGCCACACTTAACAATTCTATCCACATTCCACTGGCCATCCTGTCTGAAAGGAAAGGAGTGAGGACTAGTAGCTTTTAAGCAGGACACCCATCCACCCCCAACAGGATTGTTATTCTTGCTACTTTAGAAGAGGAGGCAGGGTTCTGAGTGACTACCTGCCTCCGGGACCCCACCCGGCAACCAGAAGATTTGAATAAGGACCTAGAGATTCCAAGACCAGAGCTCTGGCCCCAGAGCTGACTGCTCCATTTCAAAACAAATTAAAAGTCATATTTTAGCAATAGGTGCTTACAGTAGAAAAATGTTAACCATTAAAAAAAAAAAAAAAGAAAAATCCTTTTTAACCCCCCATGCAGAGCTAACATCTGTTGGTATTTATGCATCTATCCTTCTGGGTTTTGTGTTTCCTATGCTCATATTAGCAAAATTACTTGATGTCCAGTTTTATATGCTACTTTTATTTTCTGCCTTTATGTTTATAAGCACCTTCCCATCATGCGTGACATTTGAAGGTCTCATTTTTTTTGAATGCTTATTTACTTTGAGACGGAGAGAGGGGGAGAGAAAGAACAAGAAGAGCGAATGGGGGAGGGGTAGAGAGAAAGAAGGAGAGAGGGAGAGAATCTCAAGTAGGTTCTGCACTGAACCGTGTGATCATGACCTGAGCTGAAATCAAGAGTCAGAGGCTTAACTGACTGAGCCACCCAGGTAGGTGTCCCTGGAGGTCTCAATCTTAACGGCCACACAACAGTGCAGCGTGTAGGACTGTCCCATCCCTGGTGCGACTCCTCCGCCACCGTGAGGCAGTTAGATGACCCCCATCTAAATCTGGCTGTGATGAACGGTGCTGGGTGACTAACCCCACACGTAGAGCTTTGTCTCCGTCTCTGATCACGTCCTTATGGCAGGTTTTCCCGTCTCGCCAGATCAAAAGGTGTGGACGTTTTTAAGACTTTCGACAGATGTCGTGCAACGGACATCCTGGAAAGCCGGCCTGGGTGCCGCTCGGGAGCGCCCTCGAATGGGTCCCCGGTGCTGCCCACGCACCTCTGCCTGACTCCTGCCTCAGCCTCCTTTCTCCCGTCTCCTTCGGAAGACAATGGAAAAGTTCATATTCTGAAATATCTAATCAGGTGTTTATCTCCAAGTGCTTTAAAAAGTCAACATAATTACTCCAGTCCCATTAAGTTTAATTTGCTGTAAATTATGTATTTAGCGTGAAGTTGGGGCTGCTTTGCTGGTGGCGGTGGCGCTAGGCTTTGGCTGTTGACAGCGGGAGCCGCGAAGCCGGCACGGGCCGGGTGGGCGGCCTGGGCTCCGTTCTCAGAAAGCGTCATTCCCGGCGGGGACCCTCAGCGCATCAGAGGTCCAGAATTGCCCCCCCGTGTCCCGGCCGGGTGTCCCAGGGTGGGGTGGGAGAGGGAGAGAGGAGGGCAGCGGCTGCCTCGTTCACCGGATACACTGTGATTCTGACCCTGGGGTGTCTGTGGAGCCGAAAGGCTCCCGTGTGGCTCCCGTACAGGTGGGCTTGTACAGGGGGGGCGTGCAGAGGGGCTTGGGGTACAAGTCACGCCAGGTCCAATCCCTGAGGCAGGGACAAGGATTTTGGTTCTCCCAAAAGCCAAGAGGAGCTGTTGAAGGGATTCAGGCAGGAGTTATCTGCTGGACAGTCCTTTACCTGCCCCGGGGGGGATGGCACGGAGGGGCAGGAAGGATAGCAGGAAAACGATGGGAGGGGGCTGACGTAGACCCCCCCCCGCCCAAGAGAGGGATGACGGCCGTGGCAGCAGCTCTGGATACCCCACCCTGTGTCCCCTGGGCCACCTCCCAGTTCACTTGCACCTGTGGTGGGTGGTTCCAGAGCATTGCCCACTGCCCCCTCAGTCCCTATTTCCAGTGCCCTGGAGGCTTAACCAGCCATGGGCAGGGCAGCCCGGAAGTGCCAGGGATTCATACCCCAGGGGCCCCTCTCAACCAGTGAGGTACGGGAGGGATTGGAAACATAGATAAATACCCAGCTTCCCTCTGAGGGGCAGGTCCGAGGCACGTTCTACACACTTTCTCGGAGGGTCCCAAGCAAGACTGAACCTACAATGTGATCTGCATGCGCTCTGATTCAGCCTTTGGGGTTTTTCTCCCTCTTGACCCGTGTCCCCTCCTCACATGACTTTTGGGATCAGCAGCCACATAAGCCACCTGCACTTACGGAGGGACCCAAACTCAGACGGCGCTGGATCACTCCAGAGCAGCAGCAGCTGGATGGGCAGAGTGGAGTGTTGGAGAGATACTCAGGACGGGAGGGCGGGGCAGTGATGGGCAGAATGCAGGGGGAGGAAGAGGGAGAGGTCAGCACGAGGGAGATTGATGAACAAGTGAATGGAGATCCTTTCCCTCCTGCGCGCGCGCGCGTGCGCGCGCGCGTGTGTGTGTGTGTGTGTGTGTGTGTGTATTCATGCAAAAAATTTGCATACAATACATCCATCTAACCAACACCTCACTCCATTACCCCAATAAACCTCTGTGCTCGGTCAGGGTCAATGCCCCAGCTTCTGTCTGCCATGTAGATCAATTTTGCAAGCCCTGGAATTTCACATGAATGGAATCCTGATCTAGGCGTCCTGAGTCTTTTGCTAAAAAAAAAAAAAAAAGTTTTTGAGATTAATCTATGTGCGTATTTATTAGCAGTTTATTCTTGTTTATTGCTCAGTGTTTGTCCAGTATACCACAGTTTGTTTATCCATTAACCTGTCGATGGACAATTGAGTTAAATCCACTCGGGGGCTATGACGAATAAAGTTGCTATTAAAATACTTACACAGTCTATCTATAGACCAGTTTTCATTACTTTCTGGTACTTAAAAGTGGAATTCCTAGGTCATAGAGTGGGTGGATATTTTACATGATAACAAACTGACAAGTTGTTTTCAGGAATGACCTTATTATTCTGCCATCCTCCAGAAATGTATACAGTTTCTATTCATTCCACATTCCTTACCAATACTTGGTATTCTCAATCTGTTTAATTTTACTGATAATTCAGATCCCTGGCAACTAACAATGTTGAGCAGTTTTTTTCAGGTATACTTTGGCCATTTGCATCTCTTAATGAAGTGTATGTTTAAGTCTTTTGCCCATTTTGGGGGGGGTTTTCTTTTCACGATTGGTTTGTAGGAGTTCTTTATATATGCTGAGTATAAGTCCTTTGTCAGGCATGTATATTGTGATTATTTTTCCTAATCTGTGGTTTTCATTTTCTTATCATGAATGATATCTTTTGAAGAATAAAAGGTTCTTAAACTGAACTCCAATTTATCATTTTTAATGGCTATTATAGACAGTGCTTTTGTGTGTGTGTGTCTTAAGAATCTTGATCTACCTCCAAGATCGCAAAGATGTTCTCCTAAGATTTTTCTCTTGTCTTGTTTTTTAGTTTTCATATTTACATCAGTTTCATCTCAAATTCATTTCTATATAGGGTATGAGGTAGGAGTCTAGGTTCATAATTTTTCCATAGGGATAGAGATGTTATAGCACCATCTGTTGAAAAGACGGTCCTTTCTCTCACTGAAATATCTCTCAGTCTTTGACAACATATATATGTATGGCTTTATCTTGGGTCTCTATTATGAATCCATCTGTCTGTTCTTGCTTTGTCTTGATCATTGTAGCTTCATAGAAATCAGTTTTATTGCATTTGTGTATAGTTTTAGAAACAGTTCATTTATTTCTACAAAAACAGTGTTGTGTGTGTGCGTGCGTGTGTGTGTGTGTGTGTGTGTGTGTGTGTATTAAATCTAAGGATCAGTTTAGGGAAGGTTAACATTTCAGTCTTCTAATCCATGACCATGATATATTTTTCTACATCTTCCTTAATTTTCCTATGAAATAATATATAGTCTTCATCAGTACAGAGGTCTTGCACATACAAAAAAATCCTTAAATACTATGTTTTTGATGTGATTGAAATTGTATTGTGCTTTAATTTTTTTTTTTTTTTTTTTTTTTTTTGAGAAGGGGAGAGAGAGACAGAGCGCAAGCAGGGGAGGGACAGAGAGAGAGAGGGAGACACAGAATTCAAAGCAGGCTCCAGGCTCTGAGCTGACAGCACAGATCCCGATACAGAGCTCGAACTCACAAACCACAAGATCATGACCTGAGCCAAAGTCGGAGGCTTAACCAACACCCAGGCACGCCTGTGTTTTAATATTTTTAAACAAGTGTTTGTTTTTGGTATAGAGTAGGAGTCAGCAAACTTTTCCTGTAAAGTGCCAGAGAGTAAACGCTGTAAGCTTTGCAGACCATCTACTTTGTGTCACAACAACTGAACTCTGCCACGGTAGCATGGAAATAGCCATGGGCAATGTGTAAGCAATGGGTTTTGGCTGCGTTCCAACAAAAGTTTATTCATGGATGCTGAATTTTGATTTTTGTATAATTTTACATGTCACAATTTTTAAAATTGTTTTTCAACTGTTTAAAATTTTTAAGAAGCACTCTTAGCTCAAGGGCCATAACAAGTGATCCTCCAGATTTGGCTCATAGGCTATAGTTTACCAAATTCTGGCATAAAAAAATCAATTGATTTTTCTACTTTGACTCATATCAGCAACTTATTAAATTCAGATTTAATTTTCTCATGTTGCTTGTAGTTGTATCTTGCAATCTGTTTAGGTCATTAGTAGCATTTTGTAGGTTCCTTAGAATTTTCTATCAATTGCTCATGTCGTCTGTGAATAATCAGCATTTTAATTCAACCTCTGCAAACTCCAAGGCTTTTTGCCTTATTGAACAAACTAGAATTTCCAATACGATTTTGATAATAGACATTTTGACTTGTTCCTGATGGGGGAATACCTTCTGGTTTTGACCCTATACCTGGTGCTAGCTGCAGGTTTTGCATAGTAGAAGTCCTTTATAAGACTAAAAAAATGTCCTTCAATTTCTAGTTTGCTGAGTTTTGGGCACGAATTGGTGTCGGTTGCTTTAGATACTTTCTTGGCATTTATCCAGAAGATCATATGGCTTTTGTCTTTTAATGTGGTGGCTTACTCGGATTGATTTTCAGATGTTGAACCACACCTACATTCTTGGAATAAGTTGTACTTTGTCACGATGTATTATCCTTTATATGTATTTCTAGATTTTATGGTAATATTTTTTAGTGGCTTTGCATCCATCTCGAGTTAATTTTCTTTCTTTTAGTGTCCTCATTAGGGTTTGATGTCAGGGTTATGCTGGCTCAAAATGAATTGCGAAATTATGAATTGTCCCCTCCTCTTCTATTACCTGAAAGAATTTGTGGAAGATGAATATCATTTATTTCATAAATGTTGGGATTAAATTCACCACTTGGGCCTGGAGGTTTTTGCAGAAAAGATTTTTAGTTACGAATTCAATTTAAATAGTAGATACAGGGCTATTCAGAGTGTCTATTTCTTCTTTGGTGAGTTTTGGCAAGTTATCTATTTCAAGACATATTTTGAGTTTGTCTAAGTTATTGCATTTATTGGCTTACAGCTCATAATATTCCCTTTTTACCATTTTAATATCTGTACAATCGATAGGACATCTCTGCTACCATTCTTGATATCGGTATTTTCCTGGTATTTTTCTTACGCTTTCTTAGCACAGGTTGACATAGCAAAACATCATAAAGTGGACGGTTTAAGCCACAAAAATTTATTTGTTATGGTTCTAGGGACTGGGAAGTCCAAGATCAAGGTGCTGGACAACTTTCTACCTGTTGAAAGGGGGTCTTTGTGCCTGCAGATGGCCTTCATCTTACTTCCCATGGAGGAGAGACAACGAGCTTTTTGGTGTCTCTTCTCATAAGGTTGTCACTCCTATTGAATCAGGGCTGCACCTTTATGACCTCACTTAACCTCACCTGCCTCCTAATAAGCCCTAGTTCTAGTACAGTCACATTGGGAATCAGGGCATATCAACATATGTATTTGGGAGGGCACAATTCATTTCACAGAACATGTCTTCTTGATACATCGACCCCTCGACTATGTTTCTTTGACATTATGGCCACACCAACTTTCTTAGGCTTAGCACATCTTTTTCCACTTTTGCCATCAGCCTGTCTGTATCTTTATATTTCAAGTATGTGTTTTGTAATCATCTAGTTGGGTCTTGTTCTTTTTTTTTTTTTTTTTTTTCAACGTTTTTATTTATTTTTGGGACAGAGAGAGACAGAGCATGAACGGGGGAGGGGCAGAGAGAGAGGGAGACACAGAATCAGAAACAGGCTCCAGGCTCTGAGCCATCAGCCCAGAGCCCGACGCGGGGCTCGAACTCACGGACCGCGAGATCGTGACCTGGCTGAAGTCGGATGCTTAACCGACTGCGCCACCCAGGCACCCCGGGTCTTGTTCTTTTTAATAATTTAAAAATCTCTGGCTTTCATTTCAAAGATAGTACCTGTGTTGACTTTATTAGCATCTTTCCACCTGTTTTCGATTGGCCCCACTTGTTGTTCATTCCTTTGTTGTCTTCTTTGGGGTTAACTGGGATTTTTTTTAGGGTTTCCGGTCTAATTCCTTTATTGATGTTCTAATTAAACTTCTTTGTGTATTCCTTGTATTTCTGCTACAGATTACAATATGTTCTTTTCCCCTTGGGCTCACTGAGGTCTGCTTGCCCATGCCCACTCAGGGGTCACTATGCATCATAAATTTCTCTCAGTCAAATGCAAATTAATATACTGTTTTGTTTACGCCGAAACCTTATAACAACACAATTCTATTCATACTCACTCTCACTCGTTGGCAGTTATTGTCCCATATTTTATTTCTGCCCATGTTGTAAACTCCACAATACATGATTCTCATATATCCTCTAGACCATGAGCTAATTTTTACAGAATTGAAGAGAAAATCTTTTTTATATTTATCATTTCTGGCACTTCTCTTTATGTTCTGTAGACTTGAAATTTTATCAGATAGTATTACCTTTTAAACTGAAGAACTTCATTTAAAATAGTTTGTCCTGTGGATCTGCTGGCAACATTATTATCATCTTTCATTTATCTTAATATGTTTTTAATTCACCTTAACTTAAAATGTTCTCTTCTGCCGGATAATAAATATTCTAGGTTGAAAGTTATTTTTTCCGACCGAAACTTTAAAGATGTGATGTTGTCTTGAGGCTTTCATTTATCTGATATAAAATCAGCGTTCATTATTATTCCTGTTCCTTGATATTAATGTGTATCTCTCCCACCCTTCTGAGTGCCTTTTCTTAATCTCTGGATTGCAGCAGTTTGACTATGCTGTGTCACACATGATTTTCTTTGGAAGTAACCTGCTCGGGATTTACTGAGCTTCCGGATCTAGGTGGTCACTGTCTTTTATCAACTTTTGGAATTATTTTTCTAATATTTACTCAAATATTTGCCTTTCACTCCCAATATTTGCCTTTTCTCCTCTCAAAGGTCACTGAGGCTCTCTTTTTCTTCCATATTTTTTATACACACAGCCTCCCCTATTATTAACATCTTACATTAGTATGGTACGTTTGTTACTATTAGTGAACTAATAGGTACACAGAATTATTAACTAAAGTCCATAGATTATTCAGAGTTCCTTAATTTTGCCTAACGTTCCTTTTTTGTTGCAGCATCCCATCCAGAATACCACTGGACATTTAACTGTCATGTCCCCTTGGGCTCCTCTTGGCTCTGACGGTTTCTCAGACTTTCTTTGGTTTTGGTGACTTTGACAATTTTGAAGAGTACTGGTCAAGTATATTGTTACATGGCCTTGTATTGGAACTTGCCTGACGTTTTTCTAACGATTAGACTGGGGGGTATGGGTTTGAGGGAGGAAGATCACAAGGTAAATGCTCCTCATATCATAAGAAGAGCACAACTATCAACATTACCTACAACTATTGTTGTTGACCTTCACCACCTGGCTGAGGTAGTGTTTGCAGGTTTCCCCACCATTACGTTATTCTTTCCCCACTCTTTCCATACTGCGCTCTTTGGAAGGACTTCACTACAAGCAGCCCACACGTAAGGAGTGGAGAGTTATGCTCCACATCCTTGAGGTTGAAAAGTAGCCACATAAATTTTGTGGAATTCTCCTGCCCAAGAGATTTGCCTCTTCTCCACAATTTATTATTTTATCCAACCTTTGATTTACATCAACATAGACTCATGGATATTTATCTTATACTTTGGGTGATAACCCCATATGACTTCTTTGGGTTGTTCCAACTGTTTAAGCTTTGGCCATTTTTTTTTCAAGCTAGTCATCTGCAGAGGCTAGCATATTCATCATAGTTACTGCAAAGTCCTTGTCTGTTCATTCCAACGTCTGAGTCATTTGTGGGTCTTTTTCACTGGCTGGTTTTTCCCTTGACTTCAGGTTCCATTTTCCTCTTTTCTCACATGTCTAGATATTTGTTATTGTTTCATTTGTTGATCAAAGGATGAATTCCTCTATCATGAGATGTGCTCTTTATCCCTAACGCATGGTCTTTCCGAGGATGTATTAGGATGCCGTCACTCACAGCAGAAGTCAGACTCCAAATTGGGTTTCCCCTGAACCAGGCAGGTTCTGACATCTCTGTTTGGCAATTCCGTCTTTCCAGTTATTCTTGCCTTCACATTCAAGTTCAAGGATTTGAAGGGAGTTTATACACAGAATTGGGAAATTTTCCTGTGTGGTCCATCCTTTCTGGGATTTTCTCTTCAGTTTCCAGCCACTTAGCAGGCCCAAACTGTGTCTTCTAACTTCTTAAGTCACTAAGACTATAGCTTTCTTTCACGGACAGTGGGTGCCCTCAGGAGGGAAGGAATTTAAGCACAGATGCCTCCCAGCACGGTTCCCTTCTACTAAGGGTCATAACGGCTGCGGTTTCTGCCAAGTGTTGGTTGCTCTTGGTTTCCTTCAAACGATCGTCTTTGCATTTTTAAATTTTTTTTTCAATGTTTATTTATTTTTGGGACAGAGAGAGACAGAGCATGAACAGGGGAGGGGCAGAGAGAGAGGGAGACACAGAATCGGAAACAGGCTCCAGGCTCTGAGCCATCAACCCAGAGCCTGACGCGGGGCTCGAACTCACGGACCGCGAGATCATGACCTGGCTGAAGTCGGACGCTTAACCGACTGCGCCACCCAGGCGCCCCAGCATTTTTAAAAACATTTTGTCTAACGTTTATAAGTGGTCCAATACCAGCTACTCTGCCAGTGTCAACATTCATAAGCTTAACACATCGTTTTGATAGTCACCTTAAACCTATCTGAATCAAGACAGGGTAAAAATAAGTCAACGTGGTGGTATGTATAAGCCAAGAGGACATCTGGCCATTCTGTTGCTTTCTCTCTCTGATCCATTCGCTTCGCTGTGGAACGACTAATAATTGCCACCTTATAGATTATGGTGAAGGCTGAGGAACATGGCACACAGTAGGTGCTCACCAAATGTGACTCCCTTCCCTTGCCCCTCAGTAGGGCGACCCAGATCCCACTGCCTGCACACCAAGCTTGGTGTTCCTCTTACCTCTCCCCTGCCTGCCTCTCCCAGCAATGTCTGGCTCTTACTGGCTTCTGATCTCTACACCAGGCCTGTCCCATCCCCAGGCCACCCCTCTTAGAATCAGTCCCGCTTGTCCTCCTCAGCTTTGTATTTCTACCTCCTTCAAAGGGAAGATAAGGATTTCGGGTATTCATACATGCATTCAACCGATACTGCTGAGTACCTACTATGTTCTGAGCACTCTCCTGAGTGTTGGGAGTCAGCGGTGAACACAGAGAGACTACCTCTGCTCTTATATTCAGTGCATGGGGCAGACACGGTACCAACAGATCAAATACATAGAATGCAAGATGCTGATAAGAGCAACTGAGGGTGAGAAGCAAGGTGGGGGGTGTGTAGAGTGCAGAAATAAAGGGGCCACAGTTTTAAATAGAGAGGAAAGGGGGCACTGTGAACACAGACAGAAAAGGGTGAGCCACACAGATATTTGGGGGAGGAATATCTCAGTGGGACGGAACAGCAAATGCAAAGGCCCTGGGGTGGGAGTGCGACTGGAGCACAGGTATGGGGCTGACAGTAGGAACAGATGGTTGGTGAGGGTTCAGACTGCTTAGGGCTTCGTGGAGCTTTCTGAGACCCACCCTCGCACCCTCCCAACATGTACAGACAGGGAGAAGAGGGGAGATCAGCAGGAGAGGCCAAACAGAGGCCAGTGAGGTAGGAGGGACACTGGGAGGGAGGGGCAAGGAGCCAAGAGCACTCGGGCCACAGACAGAGCAGGCTAATAATGTCCGCGCATCAGGGCTGGCTTCCTGGAGCCTGACTGCCCCCAACCCACGCTGGTGTTTCTCTGCTACACCGGTCATCCCTGTTTTCGCCCTTTATAGTCAAGATCGCTATCTGTAACATCCCTCTATTCATCCGCTTACCAATGATTGCCTTCCTCTCTGGGACCCTTGGTCTTTCTCGTCTGCTGTAGCTCCAGGATCTAGAATGGTTCCTGGCACCGAGTAGGGCTCCAAATACATATTAGTTGATTGAGGAAGTAAATACGCAAGGATGGGCTACCGCTGTGTATTTCCACGTGGCCACCTCTCACTTATCCAGAGCCAAGCAGCTGGCAGCTTCAGCTATCTGGAATGCAGCAAGAAAATTCACGAGGCCCAGGAATTACCAAAATGCAAGTTACAGGGGTCATGTCTGAAAGCACAAGGGTTTTTTGTGTGTGTGTTTGTTTTTGTTTTGTCTTTGAAAAGGCGCTCCCTTTGCGTCCTCACTCAGGGATCAGGGATTCCTATCCCGGACACGGTGCTCACATGCCCGGTGGCCTGGTTTCCCACCCACAGCAGGTCAGAGGCAGGATACGGGGAGGGTCTCTGCTCCGCTGGGAGCAGAGACACCGACACCAGCAGGGGGAAACATCTGGCAGTCAGGAGACTGGAAGACACTGGAAAGCAGACACAGGAACTGCAGGAGAGACCGGGCAGGGCCTTGAGTGCCGGATGAACGGTCTGGGGGGGCTCCCTGGGGTTAGAACACGGAGGGTCATGGCGACGACTCAAGACACAGAGCAAAGCTTCAATTATGCTCCACAGTCCCCACCCTGGAAACAGGAGAATGCGAGCTATATTTGCTTCACTTCGTTTCAAAATAGATTGCTTCCATGCGGAAAAATAAGCAGAAGAATTCGAAACCGCCCGTCCTCTTACTCAGAGAGAGGCCTCTCTGGGGATGGTGTGGTCCATGCAGGTGTCGGTTCTGCACGACGAAACCCTGTGTCACAAAACGTGCTTCACAACGACTTTGGTTGGCTGCATAATAGTCCGTGACAAGGTCAGACGCTGGGTCACAAAACTATTCCCCTGTTGGACCATGTTTCCAAACATTGGGTGTTACCGATCACGTGGTCGTTTAAAGAATGGAAGTTCATTTTAGAAAAGCCCCTTGTGTAACTTCTCATCCCTGGGTAGTAACTGACTGATGTCTCCTGGGTGGACAATCGTGTGTGTGTGTGTGTGTGTCTGTGTGTGTGTGTGTGTGTGTGCACAAGGGCCCAGAACCTTCTCCCATGTACCCCGCACATTCCCCATTCACCATTTCACGGATACATAGTCAACTATCCTGTGAGCTATGCGGGATGTGCATTGTCCCTCCCATTCTACAGATGAAGAAACTGAGGCTCAGAGAGCATGTACAGTACAGTGAAAAGAACATAAACAGACATACCTGGGTTCAAATCCCAGCTCTGCTGCCGGGGAAGCTTGACCAGTCTGATCTCTTGAGCCTCAGCCCTCTGGTGTATGAAATAAGGACAGAGACACCTGCCTCAGAGGGCAGGATGAAATGAGAGGGCAGATGGGAAGTGGCTGGTATAAGCTGGATGCACTGTGGGTGTTCAGGCGGTGATATTTTGGGTCCTTGTTAGGAAAGTCATTTGTCAAGGTCACAGAGGCAGAATGGAACCCACTCTCCAAACCACAAGTCAAGTGCATATTCTGGGTGTCACCTGCCTTTGAGCCACATGCCGAACTGAGGAGGGAAGATGTCACATTGGTCTCCGCGTGGGGTTGTCATTGCTGGGTCCCCAGAAACCTCTGCCGATGTGAATCCAAAAGGGACAGGGCCTCGGGTGAGCCAACTTTAAGAATAATAAAGCTTGTAGAGGTGAACGGTGGGAGCAAGAGGTCTTTCTCACATTGAGCTAAATCCCAGCCTGTGTCAATGTCCTCTCAGCCCCGTATCTGGGCGTCCACCCCTCACCCCTCAGAGCCCTGGGCTTTGGGAAAGTTATTCCAGCTGCCAGGCCAGACCATTCTGGGTAATGGATGGCGTCTCTTGAATGCTCTCTGAGAGATGGGCCCCTCCCGAATCTGCTGCAGTGTCATTAAGAGGGAAAACGTTTGCTCTGTGGAGCTCCTGATGGCCTTTAGAAACTGCAAGTTACACACCAACCAGGAAGGGCTGCTCAGGGCTTAACCCTCCCCTTCCCAGCCCAGGCCTCGCCGATGGGGCCACAGATCGCTGGCCTGGATTCTCAGGAACCTCTCCCGGCTCTTCTCCGCCTGGAAGTGCGTGGGTGGGTGTGGGGGCAGGGCAGGGGGGGGGGCAGAGGGAGAAGAGGAACCTTTGAGGCTCTGGGCTCAGGTGTTTGTACCCTGAGGCCGGTTGGAGAGCAGAGCACTAGGGGACCCACCTTGGGGGCTGGGCAACTTGGGGCCACTCCCTTAACCTCTCTGTGCTGGCTTCCTACAGGGTGGAGGGGCTGGGGGGGCCTCCCAGGTCTAAGGTTCCAGGGTCCTTGTTCCACAGCAGGCAGGGCCTGGTGGTCTTCCCCGAGAGGCCTGATGCATCCATGTCCCCCAGGTCTGTGCACTGAAACCTGTCACCTCTGGCCCCAGTGGGGAGGCCAGCCCTGGGGACAGAGGAGATCAGGTGACGTGGGTGAGCTGACAGAGGGGAGGGAGCCCCTGTTACCCAGCGTCCCCTGGAAGCCCAGCACTGTGCAGGGACAACCCCCAACACACACACACACACACACACACACACACACACACACTCTACACTGCCCGGGGCCAGCCTCACAAGACAGAGTGGTCTCAGCTTGACCCCCTGCCTCCCACCTCCCTGCCTGTGCACATGCAGTCTCCCCTCCTAGCCTGCCTTCCCCTCCTCCATCCATATCCTACCCGGCCCAAGGCCTGCCTCCTCCAGGAAGTCTTCCTTGATGTCTCACAGCCAAACCTCTCATGGCTCCACCCAGCTGGCCCTCTGGTTGTTGCATTGCCCGACTCACTTTTAGATTTTGTGCCGTAAGACCCAGACCCAAACATGAGCTCATTTCACTGTCTCACCAGGTTCGTGGAGATTTACTGGGTGCTGGCTTGCCAAGCACATGGGTGCCACAGAGGGGATGAGAATAAACATCTACAGAGCACCTGCGGATGCCCCCATGCTCAGTCCGCCCACGTGGGGTCCGGGCAGGCTCCTCGCCCTGTTGGGAGGGTGAGGACCCGAGATCCAGAGGCAGGAGGCAGGTGCTCGGGTCCCACAGTGAGTCGGCAGCTGGGATTCGAACCCAGGCCAGACTCCAAGTCCCACCCCCGCCCCCGTTACCTGCCCCCAGAATTCTTCGACTCCCTGGGCTGGGCCAGGATTGATCCTGGGGCTGTCGGGTCCTATCAGGGGGCATCTCTGGTGGCCACAGTTATGCAGGAAGGGGAGCAGCAAGGCATGGCGCTTAGTGACATGTGGGGCCCTTAGGTGACCCTTCAGTGACACACAGAGCCTTTCGATCACCCCTCAGTGACAGGCAGGGCCCTCAGTGACAGGCAGGGCCTTAGGTCACCCCTCAGGGATAGGAGGGACTCCGTCACCCTCAATGACACGCTCACCACCTCTGTTTGCTCCCAGCCTGGCCTCTGGGCTGTGCTCCTACCTGGGACTCAAGGCCCCTCGGGGAGCCCATGTTCCCCCAGACTGTCCCCAGGGCCCAGCTCTTGCTGACGAGCCACAGGCATCAGGGAATCCACGTTGGCCTCTGGCTCCAGCCGCCCTTTCCTCTTCCTTCCCTCGCCAGCTGAAATCTCAGAGTAACACTCAGGGAACAGACGGTGCGCCCTGGGCCTGGCGCCGGGTGACAAATCCCGCCCCTCGGAGCTGGGAGCCGAGTGTCCCGGGTGAGACGTGGGTGCGGGTGGCTGCCGGTGGGACTGGACTCCCGGACCTCCGGCCACAGGCCTGATGCAGGGCGTCCCCTCGGACTCTCTTGGGCTGCCCCCAACACGTACGTTCTCGGTCAGCCTCGATTTGAAAAATGGGAAACAGAAAGTGCCAGAGGTCACACGGCCGATCAGTGGCGAGCCAGGGCGGAGCCAGGGCTCCCGTGTGCCCGGGCGTCCCTGTCAGATCGTGTCTGGGCGCCCGCGTCCGTGTGTCTGTGCGCGTACGCGTGCGTGTTAGGTGAGTACACGGCTGTCCTCAGCTGTCGTGACAGTCACTGTGCAGGGGCCAGCCCGGCCCGCTGTCTGAGCCGGTGCCCCTTCTCAGGGAGCCCTCTGGTCCCCGGCTGGCGGCAGGTGGGGAGAGCCGGAGGGGGCAGAGGGCAGAGAGCCCACTCTATTCAGTTCTTAGATCATGGACCGAAAATGACGCTTAAACTCTTTGCAGGGAAGTAATTTTTCCTCATCACCCACCTGCCTCACAGTCTCCACAACTGGCTTACGTCTAATTAGATTAATTGCGTGGAGAGTGATTTCTTTTCTCTGAGAATATGAACCACAGAGAAGCGGCCTTTGAGACCCGGGGACCCCCCGGCCCCCCAACGAGCCCTCCCCGGCCTCCCTCTGACTTCCCCGCTCTGCTTCTCTCCTGTCACTTGTTCTGTCACCGAGTCCGTCTCAGTGTCTCCGTCTGCCCCTGTCCCCACCTGGTCTGGGCTTCTGTGGCCCCAGGTGTGAGTCTTGACTGTGTGGGGGGGTCCCTTTCCCCACGCCCCTTCTCTCTGCCGGGGGCTCAGCTGGGGGCTCCCCCACGTTCCCAACAGTGATGCTCACTCCGCATGAATAGGAGAGAAGATGCACAGTGGGACTTGATCGAGGTCACCGTCCCTGGCAGCCGGGGGCTGAGGGGCGGGGGTCACTGGACCCACAGTGGGCCTGAGTGCCCACAGAGGCGCTGGGCAGGCTGGGCCGCACCCGCTGCTGGGCTCAGGGAGGTTCCGGCTGTGAGAAAGGGGTCCGGGTGGTTGTGAGGGGAGGGGTGGGGCTGGCAGTGCTGGGGCGCAGGGTGACCAAAGGGCTGCCTTGTCCTCCTGTGGCCCAGGCTGGGCACCTCCTCCCTCAGGGGCCCTGAGCTCAGCCCCTCCTTCCCTTCCGTTGCCCCCACCACAAAGCTGGGCGTCCCCAGTACGCCTCCCTGCAGCCCCTAATCTGGGGGTCCCCCAGCCCTGCCTCCTTGCTGTCTCTCCCCAGCTCTGCCCCCTGTCCCCACCCGGTCCAGAGCATCATCTTCTCTCCCCAGACGCCACACAGCCACCTGGGGTCCTGACCCGGCTTCCAGTGCACCGTCCCCAGCTCATATGAACATGCCAGGCCCCCTCTCAAACACCTGCCATGGCTCCCCTGCTCTGAGGACGAAAGTCCCAACAATTCCCGTGGACTACAGGGCCTCCTGAGCCTCCCCAGCCCCATCCCTCCCCACCCCTGCTCACACTCTGAACCCCCAGCCCCAGCTGTGCGCAGGTGCTGGCCCTCCTTCCCGGAAACCCTCTCCAGGCCTCCCCTGCCCGACACCAGCTTCCTTCACAGCCTCGCTCAGTGCTCGATACTAATGACTCGTGTGTATTGAGCAGTTACTACGTTCCAGGCTGTGGGCGTTGTATGATCCTCTCATCTAATGCTCCAACGACCTTGGGGGATAATTATTATCCCCATTTTACAGAAGAGGAAACTGAGGTTCAGAGACACGGAGCACCTGGCCAAGGTCACTAGGCTGGGAAGCGGCGAAGCTGGGATTTGAACCCAGGTCATTTGCACGGTGTCAACGCTCCCCGTCTCACCACCCCCTCCCAGGTTAGGGACCCTCCTGCACACTCCCATGTGTCCCCAGACAAGCATTTGCCTGACTGTTTCATGGTCTCCCTATCAGGTCTGGGCCGTGAGCTCCCCACAGCCACCCTGGGTCACACCCGCCTCTGATCCCCAGACCCAGTGTGAGGCCAGGCCTGTCGCGGCCACTTGGCCAGGGAACAGTGGCCACTTGGCCGGGGAACAGTGGCCAAGGAGTGCGGGCAGCAGCCCGGCTGACTGCTGGGGCCCTCCCCTCCGCCCTCCCCCCTCTCTCCCCCCTCTCTCCTCCCCCCTACCACCCAATACCTCAGTAAGCAAAGCCTTTAAACCAAAAACAATTTTACAGTTCATTTGAGTTAATTTCAGCTGCTCTTTCTGGAAACCATCTTCCCCAAATTGTCTGCAGAGAGGTCCACGGCCTCCCTGTCAGGCCCCCTCCCTGCCTCCCTCTCGAGCTGGGAATCACAGGAGACGGCAGGAGGCAGGGAGTTGAGGTCTCAGGATTCCGCTCAGCACCAGGCGTGTGCCGGGCACTGGGGGGCGCAGTCCCCAGCCTCCAGGAGCTCACCGCGTCATGAGGAGACCAAGGTTCAACCAAACCACACAAGTGTCGTGTGGCGAGTGTTGAGCCCTAATGCGTCAGCCACGCAGACGTCCACGGATACTAACTGTACGAACCTCGTGTAGCCTCAGTTTCCTCACGGGCACCGTGGACATCCTGCTGGTGTCTTTCTCACGGGGCGTCGCGAGGATCCAGCGAGATGCGTAAAGCCCTCAGCCTGGCACCTAGCACTCGGCGGGTGTTTAGCGTCCATCACGGGCTGCGCCCCTTTGCAAGGGCAGCCTTAGCAAAATACCGCAGGCTGGAGGCTTCAACAATAGAAATTTATTCTCTCTTCGTCTGGAGGCTGGAAGCCCAAGGTCAAGGTTCGGGGCGCCTGGGTGGGTCCGTCGGTTAAGCGTCCCACTTCGGCTCAGGTCACGATCTCACAGTTCGTGGGTTCGAGCCCCGCGTCGGGCTCTGTGCTGACAGCTGAGAGCCTGGAGCCTGCTTCGGATTCCGTGTCTCCCCCTCTCTCTGCCCCTCCCCTGCTCACGCTCTGTCTCTGTCTCCCAATAGTAAATAAATATTAATTTTTCTAAAAAAAAAAAAGATTTTAATAAAAAAAAAATGACCAAGCTACTCATTCACGTGAACCATGTATGGATGTCACGACACGGCCAGCAAAGAAATAGAAATCAGACCAAAAAAAAACCCCCAAAAACCTTATGATTCCATTAATAGGAACTCATCTATAGGATAGAAGGCAGAATATCTCACAGATAGCTCTCAGGGTTGGGTTGGGGCATCGAGTAGAAAGGGGAGCAAAGAAACTTTCTGGGGTAGTATAATCATGCTGCCGGTTGATCTGGGGAGGCTCCCTAGCCTCACGCGTCCATACACGGCCCCGCGCACAGATCCTCACCACCCTCTCGTTGCTCTGGCCAGGCCGGCGTTGTTTTCAGCCTCTTGACTTGACTCCTTGACCTACCACGGAGCTATCTCTATCAGCATTTGCTGGGCCGCAAGCCACAAATTTGGCGCTAAATAACAGCCGTTTCTTTATCTCGCAATTCCATCGTGGTCCGTGCAATGGATCAGGTCTAGGTCACCCGGACTTCTCTCTTCTTTTCTTCTCCCGTGGGTCTGTGGATGGCAGCGGAATGGTCTAGGCTGGCTTCACTCACACATCGGTGGACAGCAGCTACCAGCTGGGGCACCTCCACGGCCCTCCCTCTGGGCTCTCACCCTCCCGCAGCAGAGCTGAAGTTCATTCCCGTGGGTCCAAGCGTAGCACGAGAGGAAAAGCCCCAGGAGCAAGCATTTGCAATAAGGAAGGGAAAAGTGTAACATAATAACGTGGCACATGGTTAAGTGCTACAACATTGGCTCTTTTTATTGTTCTCATTAGTATTAGTATCCCCAGGAGCTTTTTCTTTTCGCACAAGATGGAAAGGATCAAGGAGACGTCTACGACCCAGCTGTCCGAGACGCTTGTTACGGGACTTTAGATGAGCCGTGTCACCTACTGGCCCCCATTCCCCTTCTGTAAAATGAAGGTATTCCCTCTTTCCACGTTATTAGATTTTATCTTTTTACCAAGAGAATGTACTCATATATCATTTGGAAAAGTAAATAAAACAATAAAATAAAATAAAATAAAATAAAATAAAATAAAATAAAATAAAACAAAATAAAATATGAAAAATATTAGACCAGGTGGCATTTAGGGTCCTTGTAAGTCCTACCTGTTTGGGGTCTTGGATTCAGGACTTCTGAACAGGGTGGTTCTATGAGAAGTGAGGACAACATGGGGGGCAGGCCCGGAGAGGACCGCAACTCTGAAGAATGATCGAGAAAGAATGAATTGAGCATGCCAAGCCTTCTAGCTCTTCTCATGCACTTCCAGACACGCGCTTGCCCGGCTGTGCTCAAGCTTTGGCCCCTCTGAGCCCTGATACACCGGCTCTCGCCACCCTTACACGTGGCTTTGGCCACGCTGGCATTGTTGCCCACCGTCCTTCTCCCCCAGCCTTCTCACAGGCTGTGCTCTTTGCCAGGAATATGCAGGACCACTCAGAGTCCCGTCATTCAACCAAAAACCGGCTGCAACCAGTTTAAACAAAATAAAGGAAAAGGGGGATGCGTTGGTTCGTTCGCCTGACAAACCGAGGAGTGGATAGCGTCAGGCATGGCTGGATGCAGGGATTCATGTGACATCATTTCAGAACATGGTCTTGCCATCTCTTCTGTCCAGGCACCATTCCCACAGCCCCTCTCTCCCCTTTAGGTGGGAAATGGATACTGATGGTGGCAGGCTTCCGTCCTCCCGGCTACACACCCCTCTTTCCTGGACAGTTTCAGCAAAGCCTCTGATATGATGCTCACTGGCCGGAATCGAATCATCGGCTCCCTCCCGACACAGCTGCAGCCAGCAGGTGACGTTAACTTCAGGCCAGGCCTGGGTGGCAGGAGCCGGGATGGGTCAGCCCTGGACGGACTGACGGTGGGCAAAAAGCGGTGTGCAAAGGAAAACTGGGAGTGGTCTCACCGGAAGCAGAGGGAAGGGGGTGGGGTAGGTGTGGGGTAGGTCTCAGCATGAGTGGCACCTCTTCAGAGAAGCTTCCCCCACCCCTGGTATGGGGGGACCCACCAAACCTTTTCCTGTACTTTTTAGGTCTTCTTATTCTCACGACCCACAATGCAGTGCTCCGTGTGTATTAACGGAGTACTAAGCGTGTCCTAAGTGCTTTAGACATACTAGTGACAGTGATACTTCTAACATCCCTAGAAGGTAGGCGTTTCTCCAATTTTTTTTTACATTTATTTATTTTTGAGAGACAGAGAGAGACAGAGCACAAGTCGGGGGAGGGACAGAGAGAGGGAGACACAGAATCGGAAGCAGGCTCCGGGCTCCGAGCGGTCCGCACAGAGCCCGACGCGGGGCTCGAACTCACGGACGGCGGCATCGTGACCTGAGCTGAAGTCGGACGCCTTCACCCAGGCGCCCCCGGAAGGTAGGGGTTTTTTCATCTCAACTTCATAGATGAGGAATTTGAGGTCCAGAGTGGGTAAGAGTGCTTCCTGAGGACGCACAGCCAGGACGCAGCAAAGCGGGCCCTCGGATCCAGGCGGCCCCACACCTCTGTCCAGACCACCACGCCCCTATCTGCACGCGCACACACGCCGACTCTCACACTCCCTCAGAAACTCCTCTCTGCATTCCCACCCTCGCGCATGCATGCAACTCGCACAAATATTCTCCTAGGCTCCACACACGTGCACACGGGGACTCACGGCCGGCAATGCACACGTGTGTGCACATACACACTCTCACATCGACATAGAGGCTCTCACCCGCATCCACACACCCGCACGCGCGTGCACTCTTATCAGCGTTCTCCTATCCCACCCCGCGCGCACCCACGAACGTCGGCAGCGCCACGCCTGGGCGCGCACGGACACTCACGTGCCCAAACGTGAGTGGAGGCTTCCCCAATGCCTGCCTTCTGCGGTCTACCGAGGGCCCCCCGGGGGCAGAACCCTGCCCGGCCCGTCCACCGCGGGGTCCCCAGTCCCCATCACGATGCACAGAGTACTCCTGGGGTCCTCGCTTTTCCCATAGGAAGAGGGAGGCTCCCCGACCCCGCCCTCCCTTCCGGGGGCGCTGTGGAGGCTCAAAGACCAAAAACCGGTCCTGTCTCTCCTCTTCCGCCTTCTTTGTTCACCCCTTCTTTCCTCTTCCCTCGCCCTCTCCTCTTCCTCTGCCTCTGTCCCATAGTATCACCCCCCCCCCACCCCTCCCTCTCCACCTTCCGGATGCTAATTAAAGGATGCCACGGAATGTATTTCATTTGCATTTGGTTCAAAAGGGCCGCGGAGCAGGAGCGCGTGTTCATTAAACGGCGCTGCGTGGAGGGATGTAATGAAGCGGTTTTATTGCAACCGTCATCTCGGCCCATCTTGGGAGGCGATTATGTATTCAATGGGAAGAAAGAGAGCCCGCAAGCCCGAGTGCCTGGGGTGGAGGGGTGCGCGGAGAGAGGAGGGCCCCCCTTGGGGAAGGTCCTAGGTTGCCCCTGCTGGGGCAGGAGGGTGGAGGGGAGACGGGGCCCTTACCCTGCTGTCGCCTTAACTTCCAGGGGCAGGAATCCCTATGGCTTTGACTGGAGCCATGGCCGAGGTTCCTAATCTGTGAGGTGCTGACTGTAGGGGCCCCTGAGTTTACCTGTGTGCCAAGCACTGTCCGGGGACGGAACAATTGTCCCGGCACGTAACAGAGCTCCAGTTTGTCACAGGCGCGCGCTACCGTGATCCCGGCCACAGAGCAAGTCACTGAGAAGCATTTCTGCGCTCCCGGTGGCCTCCTCCGTCACTGGGATCTCCCCGTGGCGGTCGGGGCAGTGATCAAATACCAGCAGGCCGCCCTCCCTGAGCACCTACGGCGCGCCGGGCACCGGGCTCAGCGGTTGACCTGGATTATCCCCCTCAATCCTCACCACGCCTCTGGGGGGGTAGGTGCGGTTATGACCCCATTTTACAGGCGAGGAAACTGAGGCTCAGGAATCGGGCGCTGTGTCCAAAGACACGGAGCCAGAACGTGGGGCGGTGAGGACCCGGTCTCGGGTCTGCCAACGCCACGGCCTCCCGGGTGCGCCCTTCCACCTCCCCCTTTAAACGGACAGCTCACAGCACGCAAGGGTCCCCTTACTGGTATTAGTGTTTCAAAACATCTGTCCTCACGTTCCAAATATTCTGAAGTTCATCAAGCGATTTCTGTGTGTCCAGTTCTAGTCTAGAACTTTACACGCGTTATCTCATTTAACCTTTACACCGACCCTATGTGGGAAGTATGAGCATTACCCCACCTGACGGATGAGAAAACCGAGGCCCGGAAAGGTCAGCTCACGTGCTCAACGCACAGAGCGGGTACCGGCCAGGCAGGGATCAGACCTGGCTTTTGGCCTTCCAGGTCCACACCTGACCAGCTCTGTGCCTCCTGAAGCTGGGACACGGTTTCAGTTATGGGCTCCTTCCCTCTGGCTGCTGCAACAAAGTGTCCCCAACGCAGTGGCTCACAGGACACCAATGTATTGTCTTGTAGTTCCAGAGATCAGAAGCCCAAACTGGGTCTCAGTGGGCTGAACAGAAAATCCACAGGGCTGTGCCCCCTTCTGGAGGCTCCCTGGGCAGGGGGGGGGGGGATCCGTTTCCCTGCATTTCCCAGCTTCCAGAAGCTGCCTGTGCTCCTTGGTTTGTGCTCCCTCCCTCCACCCTCGAAGCCAACAAGAGCAGGGATCCTACCCACGTCGCACAGCCCTGACCCTGCTTTGCCTCCTCTGTCCACTTTAAAGACCTTTGTGATGACCCTGGCCCCACCTGGACAATCCAGGCTCATCCCGGTATTTTTAAGGTCAGCTAATTAGCATCCTTAATTCCATCTACAACCTTCATTCCCGTTTGCTACGTCGAATGTACGGTATTGCCCCCCCAGGTTCCAGGGACTAGGACCCAGACATCCTGGAGGGTCATGATTCTGCCTGCCTCGATGTGGTGACAGCCGTCCTCTGCGGAGGAACCGCTATAAGTCAGGCACCGTCCTGTCTTCGTCAGTTTCGTCCCCTCACTAGAGTCTCACAACAACCAAGTGATGGAGGGACCACCAGGCCCACCTTACAGGTGCGAAGACAGAGGCTCAGAAGACAGAGAGGCTGCTGGGACTTCTCAAGGGTCAGCCTAGGTCTCTGGTGGTCCTCTGGGGTCTGACTGCAGAGCCCCCTCCTTCCTGTATGGTACCCGGAAAATGGAGGAGGGGGTTGTTTTCATTTCTGATCAGAGTTGGGGGTGCTGGAGATGCCTTCAGGAGCGACTGGAGCTGCCTGGAGACCCTGGGCCCAGTCACGACACCCCCCCCGCCTCATTCCCAGCCCGGTGGTGAGGCCCCAACCCCTGCCCCAGCCCTGGATCAACCGAACTAACTAGGCCAGTGCCTCCCCAGACCCTCATTGCTTTATTAGAAATTAGATGCACAAAAGGATTCTGCTGACCCCTGGATCACAGCAGAATTTTGGGCCCCAGAGGCTCTTTTCTCTATCCAGGGCCTTTTCCAGAGGCGAGATTTGTTAACTCATTAGCAGGGAAGCAGCCGCCCTGCTAACAGTCCCTCGGCATATGAACCATCTGTGCCCGGCCCCCTGGCATGCAGCCCAGTCCTGCCACCGAGGCCTCCTCGCTCTTTCCTCCGCTGCAAAGATTTAGAATCTGTGAGGCTGACGGGGTCTGCTCTCTCTAAAGGCAGAGTCAGGTGGAGGGGCACACTCAGAGGAAATCTAGGTGGGAGAGCTAGAGGGGGAGATGTGAGCAGGGACAGGGAGACCCCAAATGGGCCAGAGGGGACAGTTCAGCTTTCCCGAGCACCTACTATGTGCCAGGCATTTGCACGTACCCTCTCATCCCAGGCTCCTCACCTTGGGAGGCAGATGTGTTCACCCACCCGACTTCGTGATTCTGCCCATTTTGCAGATGAGAAAATCAAGGCCCAGACAAGTTAAACAATCTGCCCAAGGACACAGTGTGTCCGTGCTCGGGCAGGGATTCAAACCCAGGCCCCTGGTGACCCCCAAGTCCCTCTGCTTCCCCCAACCACCATCTAGGTCTGCTCTTCACTGCGTGGGGCTCCCCTTGTCTCCCCTACCTCTGTTGCCGCCCCGAAGCCACCGGGCTGCCCCTGGGAGAGGGAAGCCTCAGTAAATCCCAGCCTTCAGTGAGGAGGGGCCGAGAAGATCCTTCATGAGAAGCAAACACTTCCCGGCACAGTAAATCACCCGGCCCTGCAGCCACCCTCCCTCCCCAGGAAGTTTGTAAATCAAACCTTAGGCCTGGATCTGCAGCCTGTGCTGCAGGGAAGTGAGGCAGGAAGCTGGGGGAGAATCGCAGGGAGAAGAGCAGAGCCCCTAGTCAGGCCCTGGGGGGCTTGTGGGATGGAGGGGGGCACAGGGTGGCCAGTGAGGGACTACTGCTCCCACGTGTCCCCCAGGGGGATGGACCGGACCTTCCTGGGACCCCTGTCAGCCCCGACATTCTGCGGGTCCCTGACCCCATGTCGGGAGCCGCTGGAGCAAAGGGTCTGGGCTCAGGGATGAGGCTGGGCAGGGGGCTTGGGGTCGGCAGCATCTCTGAGCTAAGCCTTGGGTGGGGGCGATTGGTGGGGAAGAGGGGGCTGGGGGCCACAGGGGACACGCCCCGGGTGGGGGTGTCCGGCCGGGGTCCTGGGCCAGGGCAGCAGGGACGAAGCCAGAGGGACAGGACGCCACCCTGGGCTGGGAGGCAGAGCCTGGGTCGGTTCTGGTTCTACAGCTCACCGGCTGTGTGACCTTGGGGAAGTCACAGGGCCTCTCTGGTCTCTCTCAGCTGCCTCAGCTGCACAGTGGAGATGATTATTCCTGCTCTGGATGGGGTGGCTGCTGGGAGGACTGAAGGGGGTCCAGGAGGGAAAAGCCAGTGGGGAAGGTCCCTCAGGGACACAGGGGTCGGTCCTGGCCCTGACCCACCTGCCTCTGCACCCAGCCTCCTGGTGATTGGCCAGGCCCTGGCGGGGCCCAGCTGATTGGAGGAGGCGGAGCCTCTATGCAGATGAGGCAGCTCTCTCCCTGCCCCCCTTCTCCCCCAAGGCCACCTCTACTGGGCCTCAAGGGTACTGGCTCGTTTCCCCAGGAAAGGCTGCAGCCTGGAAAACATGGGCTTTACTGTCTAAAGGCAGGACCTCTCCGGCTGTGTGTCCCCAGGACCCATGCTGCTCCCCCAGCCCCACCACCGCCCCTCCCTTCCTAATCCTTGTCCCCTCACCAGTCAGGTGACTTCAGGCAAGACCTTCAAGTCTCTGAGCGTCGGTCCCCTCCTCTGTTGAAGGGGAGACGAATGTCCACCTCATGGATTTGTCCTGTGCGTTTACACATCCCCGTGTCCTTAAAAGTTTTCTGGGAGCCTCCTGGGTGCCAGGCCCTGATATGGGTGCTGGGGACACAGAGGGGGGCAGTGGGGACGAGGCCCTGCTCTCTCTCAGCTTCCATCGTGGTGGGCTGGAGGTGTCCACGGCGAGGAGCCGGCAGGGGAGGTTTCTGTAAGTGACCAAGAGGCAAGGCAATGCGGAGTGGGTGGGTGACACATCCAAAGTCACAGGGTGGGTCATCGGCAGAGCCCAGGCCAGGCTCGTGACTCACCCCTGCTATGAGACCCACGGGGTAGACTTCCAGACCCACAAGCCAGTGAGGACGCCCCCTCGTGCCGGAATGTCCAAGTTCTAGGGCATCAGCTCTCCTTGGAGGCTGAGAGGCCTGGGTCCCCGTGTCTCCTCGGACCCAGACACAGGCTCTCGGGCTGTGCAGGTGAGGGTCACCTGGCCATGTGCGTCCCCCTGGAAGAATGACTCACAGCTTCCCCTTCCTGAGCTCACCGTCCTCCCCCTGCTGTTCCAGAACATCCAGCAGAATCACCTGGGGACGGGGCTGGAGCAGGGAGGTAAGGAGCCGAGTCTCATTATCATAACACGCTGCCCACTCTCCATCCCAAGCACGCTGTGTAGACAGTGCCTACCCCCACCCCCCCGGAGCTGATAACAGAATTTTTAATTAATACAATTATCACCTGAAAAATTGGGTCCTGCCACAGATAATTAAAATGAGATTTGGCTCCTCCTTGCCCATCTCTCCTCTCGACTTTAAATCCGATGGTGAATTTAATAGCACACCTGGAAACGAGGGTTACTAAGAGGGACGTTCTTGCAGAGGGGAGGCTGTGCGGTGAATGCAGACACGCGCCCGAGGGTGAGGGGCACACGGGTGTGTGCACGTGAGGTCCGAGAGTTTGTGCATGAGGGTGTGTGTGCATGTGTACCTCCGCGAGCAGGCATGTGTGGGGAGGGGGAGGGGGAGCGGCAGGGGGCTGGTCGTGCCGAATGGCCGGCAGGGCCCAGGTTGTCGGTTGGATGACGGATGAAGGTGTCAGGTGGCGGGGAGCCGGTGCCGGTCGGTCCCTGGAGATGTCAGCAGGGGCCCTGGAGGCCGGCAGGTCCCCCACTTCCTGGTTGTCAGTTTCCCCTCTCCAAACCCCATTTTGCCCCCCTGCAAATGGGCACAATCATGGTTCCTCCCGCACAGGACTATCAGCTGTCAGAATCAAGTGCATTGGGCCATGAACTCAGCCGGCACAGGGTGAGTGTTCGAGGGGGTTAGTTATCACTATTTTAGGCGGGATGGAGGGTCAGTGTGGTGACCGCGCAGATGATAGAGCATGACGGTGGGTGAGGAGGACTCGGGTCCTGAGGTCCAGGTGGCGGGCCCCAGCCCTAAGGCCTCTTGGCTTGACTGGGGACTAGCTGTCCTCCGCATAAATCCACAGGAAGTCCCTATCTTGCCCCAGTGTTGCCCTCATGGGACCAGCCGTGTAGAGTAGGAATTCACTGGGAAGTGCCCACGAGGCTGCCTGGACCCCCAGGTACCTGAGTCAGTCCCGAGCCAGGCACAGGGCCACCCTCTCGTGCAGTGTATGTGCAACAACGGAGCCCTCCTGAGGCCACAGGGACACTGTGCCAGGCCCAGCCTAGCCTCTTCTCCCACCCTCGGCATCTCCCTGCAGGGGCTTAGGGCCCCACAAAAGGGACCATCAGGCCCCAGGTCCAGAGCCCAGCCTCCCACCTCCAAGGTGGACCTACTATGTGCTAAATACCCGTGCCTGCCTCGGCTGCCATCCTCCCCACAAGCTCCTGCTGTCCCATCTTACAGAGGAGGAAACTGAGGCTCAGAGCAGCTGAGCGACTGGCCCCGAGTCACAGGCCACTAAATAGCAGGGTGGGGACATGAGCCGGCGTCTGTCGGAAAACAGGGGCCTGGTCCCCTCCCAGGGCCCCTCCACGGATCACTCCCTCGGGGTCCCTGGGTGAGCCACCTCACTCGCTAAAGGGTCGGGGTGGCAGAGAGATCGTGAGGAGGTCACGGACTCCCTCCCCGTCGGGGTGCAGATTCCTCTGCAGGACCGTCCCGTATGACCTTGGGTGGGTCGCTGCCCTCCTCTTGGCCTCGGTCTCCTCACCTGTCCTGTGAGGACGAGGACCCCCCCCTTCCTGGGGGGCAGTGGGTCTACACAGGGAGCGTGTGGTGCAGTGTTTACACCTGGGACAAGGAGCCCAGTGGCCTGGGTTCAGACCCGGCCCTCAGCACACGTGGTGGCCTTGAGCTGGTTGCTTCACCTCCAGCTGTCAAACCGGGAGGAGCGTGATCATGTCGTCCCTGACACCGAGGTGTGCCGGGGGTCGGCTGTGGGCCGACACAGGGCAAGGCCCGGTGTGAGAATGAGAGGCTCTGGACTCGGCCCCTTCTACAGCACTTGAAAGGAGATGGAGTGCGTGGGAGCTTATTGGGGACGTGCCCGGGGAGTGCCACCGTCCCTGTTCCTCCCCCCTCCCGCCCACCAGAACTGGCTGTCCCCAGGCATGGGCACTGCCGGCCGATCTCACTTCCCTCCGAGCACCTGTTCTCCTCTGCCCAGGGCCCAGAGCCCTCCTGCCCCTTAGCCTCATACCCCAAATTCTAGAAAACAAGGGACAACTCTGGGTCTGAGCTCCCTCCCCTACCCCCGTGCTAATTAGCTGCTGCTCCTGGGGCAGGGACGGAGGTGCGAGTGGGGACGAACGAACATGTAGGCGATCAAGTCCGAGGCTCCACTGCATTCATTCCACCCTGAGCTGAGCAGGAAAATAAAAATTTGTGTTTAAAAAAATTTTTTTTTTCAACGTTTATTTATTTTTGGGACAGAGAGAGACAGAGCATGAACGGGGGAGGGGCAGAGGGAGAGGGAGACACAAAATCGGAAACAGGCTCCAGGCTCTGAGCCATCAGCCCAGAGCCCGACGCGGGGCTCGAACTCACGGACCGCGAGATCGCGACCTGGCTGAAGTCGGACGCTCAACCGGCTGCGCCACCCAGGCGCCCCAAAAATTTGTGTTTCGAAGACACGCTGACGAGTGACGAGGGAGGGCGGGAGAGGGTAGTGGTATCTGTAACTTTGCCGGACCCTAAATGCCGGATCCACGAGTCTGGACCTCGTCGTGAAGGTAACTGGGAGCTCTGGATGGACCCGGTCCTGGTCAGGGGCTGGAGGACACGGTGGGGACCTGTCTCCTGGGAACTGCCTGGGTTTGGTCCTCCGGGCACGTCCTCCCCCGTGTATCATTCTACCTCCCCCAGAGGTCTCGCAGGCCCGGCCACGGCTGACCTGGCCACTGGGACCTCCACGGACCGCCCGCCTTGGGTTCCAGCCAGCGCGGTGGGAGGGCAGGGGAGGAGACTCCAAGGGGGAGGCTCGCCCACAGGCCCCAGTCTCGCGGGGGAGTCAGGGCCCGTCCTGAGGAGACACTCGGCTGCTAGAGGTGACAGTCTTGCCTTTACAAAGCTGCCGTCCGCTGGCAGAGTCCTCGTCCCCTCTGGGGTCGTGAGCCCTCCGAGGGGGGACCAGGAACTCCTGAGGGGACCCAGGGCCCCTGCAGACTCACAGAGGCATGAGCTCACGTTGTCCCGACAAAGACCATCAGTGACGTGGCCCTTCTTATAGGCGGACGCTCCCCTCTGGCTCTGGCCTAGAGGCACAGGGACACTGCAGGTAGAGAGAGAACCCTCCCAGCTAAAGCAGAGCTCTCCCCAGGGACACAGGCCCCAGAAGTGTCCTCTCCTGGCCTGGTAGAGGGAGCCTGGGCCCCAGCCCCACTGGGCCCCCAGCGTCCTGTGTCATCATGGACAGGCCCCCTGCCCCTCTCCGGGCCCCTCTCCTCATCTGTGACTTGGGGCTGGGCCGGGAGTGACCTGATGCTGTCCCCACCCCCACGCTGGAATCTCTCTCCTCCCCTTGTCTCAGGTCCCCCCGCCCCCACCCCTCTCGCCCCATCCCCCCTGGTTCCTGTTCCTACAAGTGGGAGGATCGCAATTTGGCTAATTTCTTGGGCCCGAAAATCACCCCATGGGGAGGCCAGGTGGGCGGCCCCGCTTCACGCCATCACCCACCCTAATGCGTCGTCTGACACTTTCAATTTATTTTTCAATTCCTTTACCATCAGAAATGACGATTAAATTTCCAGCGTAAATACCGCTTTACCGAACTGAATTAATCCCGGGTGAGGAGGGGCAGACAGGCTCCGGCAACCATCAGAGCATCTCAGACTTTAACCCCTGTGTCCTCACCGAGGCCCCGCGGGCAAGGCCGAGGCTCTGGGGGCCTCCCTGGAGGGGAGGGACCTCACCGGGGTCACCTGACCCGGACCCCTTTGCCCTCTTGCAGCTGTTGTCCTGTGGGGAGCCTGGGAGAAGTCTTGCCCAAGGTCACCTTCCCCATCAGGGCAGAGTCAGGGGACGCCTGTCTCTCATCCCCCAGGCTCCTTCCGGGCCAGGATGGGGGCTGCGTGGTTGAGAGAGGGCATGACGTGGGGAGTGTCCAGGGCTTGGGATCATCCAGGCCACCCGTGGGGCCGGGGCTCCTGCAGGCATGAGGGCAGGGACCCCAGATGATGGCAGAACCTGGGCCGACAGGGGTCGTGGAGGGACGGTGGTGGGGGACGGGGGGCAGCTTGTGGTCCCCTCGCCCACGACCTTTGCCATCGCGCCCCCTCTGTCATGGCCCAGCCAACAGCCGCATTTGACATCCATCTCCCCCCTCCCCGTCCTCCACCCCCGGACCTGACCGTGGCCTCCTCACCGGCCTCCCCACTTCCGCACCTGTCCCCCCCCCCATTACTCGTTACTCCCATCCATCAGCAGAGTCATGGTCCCAAAGTGCAAACGTTGCCCCCATCACTTCCTGACTCAGAACCTTTCAGCGCTTCTCTCTGCTTTCAGGCCACGTCCCGGCCCTCCGCGGCCACCAGGACTAGGGTGAAGGGCGCCCTGACCCTGTTCCTGGCTGGGCTGATGCCTCCCCATGCTTCAAGTTTTTTCCATTTAAAGCCCCCTCCTCAGAGAACCCTCTCTGACCACCATCCCTGTCCTAAATTAGTTTCTCCCTCCTCAGATTGTCCCTCAAATCCATTTCCTCTCCTCCAGAGCACTTAACACAAGTGTAATTACACACAAATTTGTGGGTTTGCTTAATAGACTCCTCAGAGGGGAAGGGTTTCATTCGATTAGCTCAGTGCCTCAGTCCTAGAATGTGGCCTTGAACATAGCGTTCTCAGTACAGACTTCGGAAGGAAGGAGGGAAGGAAGGAAGGAAGGGGGAGAGGGAGGGAGGGAGGAAGGAAGGAAAAGGAAGGAAGGAAGCAAGGAAGGAAGCAAGGAAGGGAGGGAGGGAGGAAGAAGGGGAGGGGAGGGAGGAAGGGAGGAAGGGAAGGAGGAAAGACAAAAAACCTCTTGTGCCCACTGTGGGCCAGGCTGAGGCTGGGCCCTGGGGCTGGAGGGATGAAGTGGGTCTCAGCTAGCTGGGTCCTCAGGGGTAAGTAGGAGTTTGCTTGGCGTTGAAGACGAGGTTGCTATGCTGGGGCCCTGGGAAGCCACCTGTCTCTCCCTGGCCACCGTGAGAAGAAGCCATTGCCCGTTTGAAAACGATTCATTGAGTGGTTCCGTTCAACGGGTGTCAGGATGAACAGGTCGGAGCCCAGGCCTCAGCTCAGTCCGCCCAACCTGGGTCGAATCCCGATTCTCCTCTTGACACTAGGTCCCCCTGGGCGGGTCACTCAGATCCTGAACCTCCACCTCCCACACTGTGAACAGATGACCACTCGTGGGTGCTCATTCAAAGTCCCATCCACCGTAAGGGTGGTGGGCATGCCACGGTGCCACCCCTCCCGGTACGGGGTGGGGGGACACACCCGGGCACGGGCAGCCAGCTGGGAGCACCAGGAGGAGCAAAGGAATTGGAAGGGAGAGGCAGAGGGAGGACTCCAGGAGCCAGCCCGAGGCGAGGTCAGGGAAGGCTTCCTGGAGGAGGAAGCTCCTATGACCGTCTGTACGTGTGTGTGTGTGTGTGTGTGTGTGTGTTTCTCCCCTTCCTGTTCTCCCTGTCTCCAAGCTCCTGCTTTTCTCATTTCCTCACCTCTGTCTCTCTCTGCCCTGACAGGTGGCCTGAGGGACACAACCCTCAGGAATGCGGCTCTGCTCCCCCAAAGCAGGTCCATAGACGACCCCCCCCGCACCCCGGTTAAATGCCCCCCGCCTCGCCCCCCAGAACTGCTTCCCTCCAGTTTGGAAGCTCTCAGGGCTAGACGCCTGCCGCTGCACCTCTCTCGACACACACACACACACACACACACACGCACAGGCACGCACAAGGCCCAAGGCAGCATGGGCAGTGAGGGGGAAAAGCCGGGAGCTGAGGATTAAGAGAGGCCTCTGAAGGACTTAGAGTCAGCCCAGGAAGCAGCAGGGACTGTCCCCTGCGGGGACAGGCCCCCTTTCCTCCCCGCCTGCTGGGCTGGTCTGCTGGCTGCTCCTTCCCAGCCCCTCTTGGCCCAGCTGAGTGGGTTAGTCCCTTCCCATCTCGGCGCTGCCCTTTCCTCCTCTGTAAAATGGGCTCAGTGATGCTCGTTCTGAGAGCAAACGAAGAATAACAGTGGCACAGTGGACACAAAGGATTTGCAAACTGCAGGGTGCTGTGCCCACCCAAGAGTATCGGTGATGCCCGAGGGGTGGGAGCGGAGAGACCGAGCTCCCGGCCCGGCTCTGTCTCTTGGCCGCTGGCTCAGGTCCCCCCTCGGTCATTCATTAATTCACCAAGCCATTCTACAGATCTTTAGTAAGCCCCTGCAGAGTGCCCTGCGCCGTGCAAGGTGCAAGGACGCCACGGTGAGCAAAGCCAGACCCTGACCCTCAGTGTCCTCCTCTGTAAAATGGGGACATCACCTGGATGGTCCGGGGGCCTCTCCAGCCAGCCTGGAGCCTTCCCTCTACAACGACTCCTTGAGGCCAGGCTAAGGGCTCCGCCAAGGGCCCGACAGGCGTCTGGGAAGTGGGTTGAAAAGAGGCCGCGGAAGACGGATCGAGGAGGGGGAGGTGGTTCCCCAGCGGGTTCACCCCCCAGACAAGGGAGAGTTTCCAGAGGAGACCAGGCGTGTGCCCCACCCCACCCCTGGTCTGCCCATCAACCTCCTGGTCTGCTGTGACCTCACCCTCTGGAGCTCCAGGCTAGGGGAGGAGCCCGGGCACCTGCCAGGACTTGGAGCTTGACCCCATGGTTGAGCAGGGAGCCCCCTTACGCCTTCCAGGGGGGGAAGCAGGACGGTGAGGAAGGCAGCTTGCAAATTGGTGACAATGAGCTCTTACTAGTGTGTCTGCTTCTGATGAAGGTACTTAGAATAATAATCATGATAAGAGCCAGTGCTTGGGCACCTGCTGTGGGCCAGCGCTAGCTGGTGAGATTTCACTTCCCCCTCAACCTCTCCTTGGGGGAATACATGCCAGCCTGTGTCACAGATGAGAAGACAGAGGTGCAGGGACAGCTCCCGGTCCAGGGTCACCCCCATTACTACCTTGTTTTTAAAAATTTTTTTTAATGTTCATTTATTTTTGAGAGAGAGAGAGAGACAGAGTGCGAGCAGGGAAGGAGAAGAGAGAAGAATCGGAAGCAGGCTCCAGGCTCCGAGCTGTCAGCACAGAGCCCGATGCGGGGCTTGAACTCACGAACCACGAGATCACAGCCTGAGCTGCAACCGGCCACTTAACCGACTGAGCCACCCAGGCGCCCCAGCCCCGTTACTACCTTTTTGTTTTTTTTTCAACGTTTATTTATTTTTGGGACAGAGAGAGACAGAGCATGAACGGGGGAGGGGCAGAGAGAGAGGGAGACACAGAATCGGAAACAGGCTCCAGGCTCTGAGCCATCAGCCCAGACCCCGACGCAGGGCTCGAACTCACGGACCGCGAGATCGTGACCTGGCTGAAGTCGGACGCTTAACCGACGGCGCCACCCAGGCGCCCCCCGTTACTACCTTTTAATCTCCCAGGGTCATCTCTATCCCTGCAGGGGATTATTTTATTCACATCTGCCCCTCCCACTGGTTCCCAACCTCCAGGTGGCCAGTGACCGTGTCTGCCCCACGGCTCACGACACCCCAGCGCCTTGCACACTGCCCACCGTGTAATAGGGGCTCAATAAAACTTGTGAGAGAGGGATAGGATGAGACCTCTTAGGGAAACTGAGTCTCCCAGAGGAATTATGCCCCCCTCTTCATCCTGGCCCCCCAGCAGCTGCCTCCCACTCCCCGTCTGGCCACATCTGGCGCTAAGTGACCAGCTGACACAGGGGTTAACGGCCTGCCTGGTGGGCCAAGCCCTGTAACCGAGCTCTGCGTGGGGAGAGCCAAAGTGACCCCCTTCCCCTCCTGGAGCCCCAGCCCTGGCTCAAAGCGCCACCTCCCCCCCCCCCGCCCCGGGCCTCCCTGGACCAGGCTGTTTGTGTTTGCACATGAGCGGGCCCCGGGGAGGGGAGGTCACAGGCCCCAGGTAGAGCTGGGACGAGGGGCCCCTCCTCTGAGTCCTCCTGCGTCCGTCATCCCCACCTGCGCAGGTGGTGGAACACGCTCTGATTTCAGCGTCCCTGAGCGCTTCCCCGCCCTCCCCACCACCCTCCGGGGCACTCTGCCTGTCACCCAGTCCCCTGCTAAGTGACAGTCCCCCCAGGAGACAGAAACCACATAGGAGTATGAATGGCGAATGCTGAACACAAATTTAACTGCAACCATGCGTCAGAATAACAAGTGATTAGCTAGTAAGACGTGAACGCTATAGAATCCGAAAAAGCAAATACGAGGGGCCAGCCGTTAGCTCAGGCTGAGGGAGGGCACCCGAGGAAGAACCCCCGACCCCAGAGGCCGAGATCCAGACCTGGACCGAGGGGGCACAGTGTGGCTCACTGCGTGGCAAAGAAGTCACTGTGATGCCATTCACATGGAACGTGCCGGAAAATCTGCCCTCCAGATCTTGCCAGAAATCGTCTCTTTAGCGGATGCCCGTAAGAGCTGTTGATAGGGAGGTGACTCTGGGTGTCCCTGTTATGAAACCACCTTAGGGGGTTGCTGGGAGAAGCTGCTGGCTGCTTACCCTATGCACTGCCGGGGAGTCGGCCCCTGCACCGCAGCACCCCGGGGAACATGACCATATTGCAGGAGCGGGGTCCCTGTGAAGCTTAGGCCACAGCAGGTGAGTGCCGGAAAAGCCACACGTGTCACAGAGGCTCCCTGTGGCCAGCCCATCCCCTTGCCCTGTGGGACCTGGGCTCCCAGGGGGGGAAGCCAGTGCTGTGGTAATACATTAGCCTGCCCAGCAAGGGGGTCCTGGGGACCTGGGAAGTCAAGTCTCTCCACTGCCCCCTATTGACTGCGTTTAACATCACGCCTACTGAGAAAGGGAGATACCGAGAGTGGGGCCCGTTTCTATTTCCTCCAATCAGGCGACAAAGGGACTGTGAGCGGCATGGTCCACTCCTTTGGTTACTCCCCTTCCCCACGCGTGCTCGGACCCACCTCTGAATTTCCGTGCAATGGCAAACAGGGCGCTCTATCGGCACCCAGCCAGAGGCAGCTGTGTCCTATAAGTGACCGGATCCTCCCCTAAAACGAGGAGACCCGCAGCCCCGAGACTCACTGCCTCCACGGCTGGCTGTAACTTACTTGCCCCTCAAGTTCATCACGGTTCACTGACCAAGGACTGAATTGCCGTGTTAACTTGCGACCTCTGGTATATAAAATGAGAAGAAAAGGAGAGAGAAGCAAGTGGCTGGCATACGTAAGCAAACAGGGACGGGTAGTAAGCAAATGGAAAATATGCAACGCTACTCCAACGCTCGTTTTTTTTCCAGTTGGCTACGAGGCCACGATTGATATCTCTGATTTCCTTCTCCCGTCACCCGTTCCATATCCCCCCCGCCACCCACCCACCCCCTCTCAGCCAAATGCTCAGGGGCTCAGAGTTCTTCGCCTGGTGGAGTGACCCGAGGCTTTGGTACTGGAGAGTCTGAGCCCTCCATCAGGCTGCCTTTCTTTGCAGGGAAGGTTTGCCGGAGTTTTCCGTTAACTTTCGCTATGGGGTCAATAAGGGGCACCTCGCAGAATCCCCTGTCCCAGACAGAGTTCCCCTTCCAGCCTCCGCCCCTCTGCCCCATTTTGAAGCAGCAACTCATTTCCCTTTGGTAATCAAGATCCATCACTCCAGAGAGTAGACGAGCCTCTTTCTTGACCATTGGTTCAACAGCGTTAAGTCCAGAATGGCCAAGGGACAGTTTTTTATTTTTTAATGTTTATTTATTTTTGAGAGAGAGGGGGAGACGGAGAGCGAGTGGGAGAGGGGCAGAGAGAGAGGGAGACATAGAATCCAAAGCAGGCTCCGGGCTCTGAGCTATCAGCACAGAGCCCGACGCGGGGCTCGAACCCACGAGCCGCGAGATCATGACCTGAGCCGAAGTCGGACGCTTAACTGAGCCACCCAGCCGCCCCAAGCCAAGGGACAGTTTTCATCTTGATGTGTCCCCCGGTGGAAGCCTTATTCCCTTGGGAGCCAAGCCCTCCAAGCCAGCAGAGTAGCGAGCTGGCGCCATGAGAACAGAGTCTGTGAGTGGGTGATTAGGCGTGACAGTGACAGGAGACTCTCTCTCGTCTCTTGAACCCAGGGCTCCGGGTTCTGGGGAGACAGCCCCAGATACGGGTCTCAGATTCACAATGTCTCCCGCGTCCTGTAAGAGAGAACACAACTGAGTCTCCACCCACAGTTCCCTCTTTCTGTTAGGCCAACCCCTCTGGGTACGTGGTGAGATGGGTCAATTCCATGGGCACGAGCCAGTGACCACGCTTCCCTCGCTGAGACCTGAGCTCCCTTCTTCCCTTGAAGAACACCACGATGGTGGCCAAGGCATCCTGGGAGCCGACGCGGGCCGACGCTGGAAGAATTGCGGGCGGGGAAGACAAATCCGGGTCCAGAACACGCGTCCCTTCCGATGAGGATGAGCTCTGCCCCCTCCGTGAGGACCGGGTCTCACGGCATCCCTTGCCCCCAGGTGGGAGACAGTGCCAGGCCCGGGCCCCAATGTGGCTCTCTGCTGGTGGGGGATTAGGCTCTTCTCGGTGACCTTCGCCTTGGTGAGGGGCAGCACAGGCCGCACGGTGAGGGCCGCAGAGCCCAAGCGCAGCCTCGGGCTCTGCCACCGTGACCACTCTGTTCATGTGCCCATCGAGCGAGCACTGGGGTGGCTGTGGGGCAAAGGGCTGTGCGGAAAGCGTCATCGGGTCCACCTGATCCCTTGGGACCTCATCCACCACGGATTCCCTTTGGTAAGCATCCGCTTGAGACACAAGTATCTTCACCCCGACCCTGCCGCCCTCCCCGCCTCCCCTCCGCCCGCCCTCCCATCACTGACGAGCAGCTGCTCCGGCCGGCACTGCTCCAGGCACAGGACAGGGAGGCAGAGGACAGAAGGCCCTTCCTCGCGGCCCACGCGGTAACGGGGAGAGGTGACAGACTCACCAACGACGGGCCAACTCCATGAGAGGCCAGCTGGTGAGGAGCATGTGAGGAGGACTCTGCCTCTGACAGGACAAGAGAAGGGCCCCGTGGACAGGACGGGGACACGGAACAGTGTGGGGGGCACTGGGTGACCAGAGGGGGCCGGGACCTCAGAGGGAGGTCAGGAGGGGCTGGGCGGGGGGGGGGGGGGGGGAAGACACATGAGCTGGGATGTGACGTGAAGGAGCCCGGGGGCCAGAGGGAGGTCGTTATTAACAGAGCCCCTCACTGTCCCCAAGTGTCCCAGGTGTGACATAAGTCAGGAGGTCGCCTTTGCCAAGAGAGCTAAACGAGCTCATGCACATATGTCTGAACCCAGTGTGGCGCTCAGGACACGAGAGCTGTGACGTCCTCCCCGCCGTCACCCCTGCCTTTCGGTTACCTCTGTCTGGACCCAGGTGCTACCCGGTCACCTGCTGTTTCGAAGTCTCAGAAACCGGCAACGAGGGGCGTTTGGGGTGAGCGCCGTCCCCCCCCTCGGACAGAGCCGCCCCCTCTCGCCCCGGGGCTGTCGGGGGAGACTGAGACCGGAGCCCCCACGGGCGGGGGTGCACCCAGGTGCGCGGTCAGCCTGTCCCCTGTCCCCAACCCCGCAGACCAGGCAGCTCCTGCTGACAGGCCGTCCTGTCGGGAACCTGGGGAAGTCTAATGAATTATGCTAATTGACACCTTCGCCAGATGTCTGCCGTGTGACGCCCGCTCCAGCAATATGACGTTCAGATAATTCTGTTTGAACAGCACGTTCCGAGCGATATGCTTTCCATTTGGCTCGCCCGGAAAATGATTTCTTTTCGAGGACAGGGCCCGGGCTGGGCCGGCCGGCGCTCAGCCTTACTTATTCACCTCTTGGAGGGTCATGGAGGGTGCCAGCGTCAGGCACCGGCCACGCTGTCCCCGGGGCTGACCTCGAGCAGAGGGAGGGCCCTTAGAGCAGAAAGAGCCGACAGTTACAGAGCACCGGCTCCGGACTGGATGTGAGGGTGACCGGCCTGCGTTTCGTCCTCAGGCCACCCTTGAGGGAGAGTGTTATCTCTGATTTCTCAGGTCAGGAAAGTGAGCTTCAGAAGGACGGTGATTTGCCCCCAGGCCACTGCTGCCCCCCGCCACCTTCACCCATCACTGGCCTTGGCCCTTGGTCCTCCAAGTCCAGCCCCGTGCCTGAGATGACACCTCAGGGTCCCCACAGTGTGGCTGACAGCCTCCTGGATGGGGGAGGGGCTTGTGAACATGCTGATCCCAGGACCTTCCCCGGACCCCAGAACCGGGACCCCTAAGGGTGGGGTGCGGCCAGGGGATCTGTATTTAACCTCCTCCCCGAGTGAGTCTGATGCTCTCCAAAGTCTGAGAGAGCATCTTGTCTGAGTCTGTCGCCTCCCCACCCACCTCACCCTGGGACCCTCCCCATAGCTGCCTGCCTGGGCTGACCTCCACCCCCCCGCTGCCCCACGCCATCCGCCCAGCAGCTCTGGGCCCAAACCGCCACCACCCTGCCACTGTCCGGTCCCTGCCCTTGGCTTCAACCCCATCACCCTGACCTTCCCCCTGGACCCCGACCCTCAGGCCGGAGGGCACAGACGGGTACAGCCCCTGGGGTGGAGAGGCCCCGCCAACTCTCACGCCGGCTCCCCAGGAGGGACTGGGGGGCTGGGCATCGAGCCCCCAGGCCCGGACCTTCAGTCCTGCAGCAGCAGAACGAAATCCAGAAGCCCTCCGTGGGTCTGGAACTCAGCTGACCCCCGCAGTGATTCACCTGCTCGTCCACAGCCCCTCTCCGTCCACGCCAGGACCGGATCCAGCCGCGGGAGCCGCACCCCCAGCACCTGCCCGAACCCTCAGAGCCCAACTCGCGCCTCCTCCTTCCATTATCGCTCCCGGATCGCACCCGGCTCCAGGTGTGCGGTCCGGCGAGAGACAAAGTTAACCACCGCTATTTGCCTCCACACCGTCCATTACCAGGAGACTTGGGTCTGATGGAAAGTTCTGGAACCCCTCCGTTTAAGGTCTCCGAAAGCTTGTGCCAGGCACACGGACTTCACCTGTCTCACCCCACCCGACCTCACAAGATCCACTGGGGTGTTGTTACTCCCCATGGTGTACATGGGGAAACTGAGGCGGGAGAGGCGTGGATCCCGGCCCACAGGCAGCAGGCAGTGGCCCCGAGCCCCCCGCCCCCGCGGCGCTGTCCTGGCGCCGCCCCCGTGCAGGGCCTGGAGCCACCAGGCTCCTGGGCAGGGATCTCGGGACGCCACCGCGAGCACCCCTGGGAACGATTGGTCACGTGCAACCGCCCCCCCCCCCCCCCCCCCGAGACGCGTCTGCACCAGGGATCCCGGCGCCGGAAGAGCTCGGGTGAAAGTCCCGTCCGACGGCGCCACCGACTCGGACCCACGAGCTCCGTTCCGACCCCGTGACTTGCTCCAGAGGCCGCGTGGGGCCCACGCTGCGCTCGGTAAATGTTGACGCGGCCTCTGGCCAAAAGCAATAAAAATCTGACCTAGAAAAGTGAACACGACTTTGAAATCATGAGCCCCGAGCCCCGGCCTGACGTCTGGGGGAGGACAGCGCGGGGCAGCAGAAGGAAGAGAAGGAAAGCGACCCGGCGGTCTCCCCTCCCGCGCGCTCCCTCCAGGCCTCCATTAACCTCTGCGGGGCCAGAGCCCAGCCTGCGAATGGAGAGCGGAGGAGGCAGGGTGGTGTCAGGAGGGCCCCGGCCCCCAGCACGGGGAGGCACCTTTGCAGGGTCACCTCGCCCTGGAGGAACCCCCCCCCCACCGACCACCTGCAGCAGAACAGCCCAGAGAGAAGGAACGAAGGGGCACCTGCCGACCCTGCCAAGGTCATGGCTCTGAGCACTTCCTCTCCGTGCATTGGGGTTGGCGGCTCTGTGGAGTTTTTAGCCACCCGCCTGAAGGTGCCCAAAGCCTCAAAGGCCACCGAGTCTTCCCCACGACAAGGCCATCATGGTGACATCTCGTTGATGGTGCCACGGTGTTTTGCCCCGTCCACCAGAGCGACCACTCCTTCATCAGTGCCCTCTGCTCTGCACCTTGACTTGAGGGCCCCTCGTCCACTCGGGCTGCCTCACCGGCAGCGACAGGAAGTGGAGGAGGAGGCTGTGGGGGAGGGGCTCGATCCCGCCGCCAGTGACTGTGCCCACTGGGCGTCTCAGGCCCCGATGACGAAGCCCAACACCAGTGTCTTCCCCCATCGCGGGGTGGGGTTGGCGAGGCAGGTGGTAGGAGAGGGGATCTGGACTGGGATTATCCCCCCCCCTCCTCCCGGCTTGTGCCCACGTTGCCCGCATCCCCTTGGCACAGGGCTAGCTGACTGTCTCCCCCACTGTGAGCACTCGTGACCCCGGAGCCGTCTGCAGTCACCACGGAGGACACATACCCCACCGCCCTGGGTGGGGGAGGGGGGGTCTTTCTGGATCTCAGAACTCCGAGCCAAGGGGCTTCAGACAAACCCCTCATGTCTGGGATACGGGACCTTGAGGACACGGGCTGGAGGAAATTTGTGTGGCTGCTGTCCAGATCTCACAGGCCGCGGCAAACCTGCTTCGGCGTTTAGGGCTGGAACTGGAGCCTATTTCCCCGTCTAAATAATCAGGAAAACACCAGGGGCCTGCTTGTATCACCAGGTTGAGGGGCTGCGGGCGGGGGGGGGGGGGGGGGGGGGGGGGGAGGGGCAAGGCCCTTCCCCCTGGTGGGGGTGGGGGAGGGGGATGGTAGGGCAGGAATGTCGTCCCACCTGGAAAATAGGGTTGGCCTAGATCTCCGATGTGGCTTTCAGGCATATCACAAATCATGTTTTTAAACCGCTGCTCTCAAACCTGCCCCATCACCTTGCCCAATTCCTCAACAAGCCGGAGAAGGTCACCGTCCGCCCCCGTGGAGTTACTGGGCGCAGACCTGCCGCCTAATTTCATGCAAATCCCAGCCCACCTTATCGTGCGGGGGTTTCGGCTCCTCTGTGTTTTCTTGGTGACACAACCCATCCTTGTCTCCAGCCGAGTCTCTAATCCCTGCAATTTCCATGGCGCTCGTAATTATGAAAAAAAAAAAAAACAAAAAACCAAAAAAAACAAATCTGAAGCACAGAAATTGTCCACCCTGGCTGTGAGATTACACACTTTAGTGGACTTTATTGAATTTATTTTGCAGTTACTGAGGAGATGAAGCTCACTGTGCTGCTCCAGAGGGCAAAACAAGGCCCGCTGGGAGAATCTTCCAGAAGGCAGGCTGGAATTCAAAAGGGAAGGAGCACTTTCTGATGTCAGAGGGAGAGCGTAGGCCGGCAGAGTAGAGAGCCGGGTGTGGTCCCTGTGGGGACAGCTGTGGGTCGTAGCTGGGTCCATTTCCCGACTTGTACTTGCCAGGGGTTTGTTTGGACGAGCGAGTTAACGTGATGCCCCCGGCTCGCCGTTTCCTCCTCTGTGGGATGGTGACAGCCATGCCTAGCGAGTGGTCATGCTGTGATTTCATTATTCGGTGTTGGGGAAGCTTCCTCCCACCCCGTGTGTCCCCCCGTGTGTCCCCCCGGATACCTCGGCCTCCCTACCCACAGAGCTGAGTGAGTTTGAGGAGGAGCAGGAGAAAATCACCCTTCTCGCTCTCTCTTTGGGAGTCTGGCCGCTGGAGGGGAGCTCCCCACCCGATCTGCTTTCCCGCTGCCAGAGGCTAATACACCCACACCCCAAAACCGGGGAAGCCTGCCCCGGGGGTCCAGCGCTGCCTCGGATGGTAAGGTCAGCCCTGTCTAACCCTACGGTCCACGGTAAAAGTCCACAAGCCCCGCAGCTTTGTCAGTGACAAAGGGGACACTCCTTCTCCACCGGCCATGCCCTGGATCCTCTGGTTGGTTCAGACTCAAGGCAGGAGATGTTTCTGTCCCACCCCTTAAAGCACGAGCATTATTAATACAACGGCTGAGAGCTTCGGACGGCACACAGGAGCTGATGTCAGGTCTCCGTCTCTAGAACATACACTCCTCGGAGGCAGGAACCACGACATGTGTCTTCTCCGCTGCCAGTCCAGCCGAGCATAGAGACCAGGATTTTACCACCATGACAGGGCTGTGAATAAGGGCTCCGGGAACACAGAATAGGGGCGCGTAAGTCGTGCGAAGGGCGAGGGTAGAGCTGGGGAGGGCTGAATCTTCAAGGGGAGCCAGGAGAAACGGTCAAGTCCAAGGTGACGGTGAGACCAGGTGTTTCAGGAACTCAGGTGGAATTCGTGAAGAAACAGGAATGACGGTAGAGAGTCTGCGGGGCTGGATGATGACGAACCACGAAAGCCAAGCCAGATTCCGACATATTCCTGATGCCAGTAGGGCATTGATTCTCCCTAATGTTTGTGGAACACCTGCTATGCTCCAGGCACAGCCCTAAGCACCTGACCTACGTGAACCCATCCAACGAGAAGCCGGGAGGTAGGGGTCACTATCCTCTCCATTCGCAGCTGTGGAAACTGAGGCAGTGAGAGGTGAGGTAAATTACCAAAGGCCACACAGCCATTGAGTGGTGGGGCTGGGATTTGAGCCTGGGCGCACGGGCTCTGGAGCCCGAGATGTCAGCCGCTGCACTGCTCTTCCGCAAGAGGAATACGAGGGTCAAGCATGTAGTTCAGAAGGAGTGTTCGGAAGGCGCATCTGGGGACGGGATGTGAGGGTCGGAAGAGCCAAGCCCTTCAAGCCATTCAGAAGCGAGTAGCTGTCATCTGTCGGGAGAGGGAGGACAAGTGGATGGGCGCTCACTAGGGAGTGTCATTGCGGCAGCCTCTCCACACCACAGCCCTACAGAGACTCTTCACACCCCAGTGAATCCAAATCTCACGTCAGTCCTCCCCGCCTCTGAGGGTCCGACACCGCCATCCCCGGCCCGGAGACAGCAGGTGGACAGGTGGTGTGGAAATCCCACCACATCCCTCCCCCACCAAGAGCCCCCTAGCAGCCCAGCCCGCAGGAACCCCTGAGCGCCTTCCGTCAGCCCCGGCAGAGGCCAGTGGGAGCCATGAAGCCACCAGATGGACGACCTCCCAGTCAAATTAGAAGAATCGGACCGATTCCCCAGACCCCAAACTGGTAGAGCTCAACCAAGATGAAATACATGGTCTGAACAACCCTACAGCCATCAAACAAGTTAAATTTCTAATGCGAAACACTCCCGAGAAAGAAACCCTTTCAGGCCCCCGTGGCTTCACCGGAGACTTCTACCCGTTGTGGCAAGAATTAATGGCAACATGTCATAGTCTCTTCGAGAAAGTAAGGGACATCTACACTGAGCCTGTCGTTAACTTACTTAGCGGCGAAACACTGAATGCCTTCTGTCCAAGATCGGGAACAGGGGCTAAGACGCCTATTCTCATCTCTCTTATTCAACGTGGTACTGGAATTTATAGCAACAAGTCAACTGAAAAAGAAAGAAAAAGCATGCAGCTGTTTCCACAAGCTACCAGAACACGCAGACACCAGAATTAAAAGCACAGTTCCGTTGCATCACAGAAAGCCAAACCCCGAGCCATACCCCTAACAAAGCATGTACGGAATCCGCAGGCTGTAAATTTTAGAAATTAGCCACACGGGAAATTTTAAGAGACCTGCGTGAATGGAGAGACAAACCATGTTCATAGATTTGAATACTCGGCGTTAGTAAAGACGTCAGTTCTCACCAAACTGATTTGTAGGTTTCCCACGATCCTTATCAAAATCCCACCGGGAGCTTTTGTAAACATAGACAGGCTTATGGTGATATTTCTGGGGGAAAACACCGACCCTAGACCAGTGAACATATCTTGACAAAGAAAATGGGAAGAATCGCTCTACCTGACATTACGTCTTACGCCGCGGCTGCATTAATCAAGGCGCTGAGATGTAGGTGGAAGGACAGACTCATAGATCAATGGAACAGAAGAGAGAACCCAGAAATAGACCCACACAGATATGCTCAATTGATTTCTGACAAAAGCGCAAAAGCGATTCAGTGGAGGAAGAATTGCCTATTCGACAAGCAAAGCAGGAGCAATTACCCACCCGAGGCCAAAAAAAAAAAAAAAAAAATTAGCCTCAACGCATCTTCAGACATAAAATGGATCATATACGTAAATGAAACCGATAAAAACAGAAAGCTCCTAGAAGAAAATATGGGACAAAAATCGTCACGATCTGAGGCTAGGCAATGTGTTCTTAGACTTCACACCAAAATGATGATCCACAAAAAAATATAGATGTTGATAAATGACGACCTCCCTGGAAATAACATCTTTGCTTTTGGAAGAACCCATGTGAGAAGGCTTCTCTGACAGTGCGACTAGGGCCTTTTAAGCAAGGTCAAGGACGCAGAGTGGGAGCTGGGACTCCCCAGGAAAGGGTTTATGGAACTTGAACCGGGCAAGACAGAAGAAGACAGAAAACTTTTCACGTCACACTTGGATGAAGGGTTTTGGAGGGTTTGTTTTGTTTTGTTTTGTTTTGTTTTGTTTTGTTTTGTTTTTTCCCAGCTGCTTAGTGAAGAAACATTGGAAATGTATGTAGACATTTCATTCATTCATCTGTTCATGCATCGTGCATTTATCGGATACCTGCTATGTGCCTCCTACTTTCCCATGTGCTGGGGCCCGAAGTGGACGAGATAGGCAAGGTCTGTCTCTCCCACCCGGGACATGTGGTCCCTGTAGTAACCACTGCAGAGCACAGTAGGCCTGGAGGCATCACACTCATGTTTAACTGCTTTGAGCCAGAAATGAGCCAGGTAGGGGCACCTGGGTGGCTCAGTCGGTTGAGCGTCCAACTTCTGCTCAGGTCATGATCTCACGGTCCGTGGGTTCCAGCCCCGCGTCGGGCTCTGCGCTGACAGCTCGGAGCCTGGAGCCTGCTTCGGATTCTGTGTTTCCCTCTCTCTCTCTGCCCCTCTCTTGCTTGTGCTCTGTCTCTCTCGCTCTCTCTCTCAAAAATAAGTAAACATTAAAAATTAAAAAAAAAAATAATGAGCCGTCAGCTCTTGGTTCACGGGCCAGAACTAGTCACATGGTGACAGCCTGACTATAGAGGCTGCTGGGGAGGGAAAACAGGAATATTTGACGCATCCTGTCTCGGGCACCAACTCCAGTGAGTATTATTCAAAGTGGGTTGCATTAAATCACCCGCGTGGCCAACTGCCTATAGTTTTCTTCCCATAGACTGACTTGATTTCAGCGTTCTCGAGGATTCCTCGAGCCATTTCTCAAATCTAGAAGTCAAGAAGCTGCTACAGGCAGTGCCACTCACGTCCGTAGGGATGGGGGAGGTGCCGCATAATGACTATAGTCAAGATTCCGGAGCCCAGAAAGGGCCAAACCAGAAAGGCAGCCCGTTGGAGCATGTCACTTCAGCAAGGCTTAGCATTTCCTCTGGGTGACAGACACCTTCAACACCACCGTTCTCTTGGATGTGACAGGGAGGGGAAGAGAAACGAGTCTGGAGAGAGGTCTGGAGTCCCCGAGAAGAGTCTCGTTAGTGGGAAGGATTGGGGGCGGGGGGGTGGCTCCGGGTGGGGTTTCCGACGACAGTGACCGAGTGGCTGGGCTTGGAGCCTGCGTTAAATGTCACAGCAAACAAACCAGGAGACGTGGCCCATTCACCACGTCTCCTCACCCGAGGGGTGTTAATCTTTCTGAGTGACCGGGGCTCCCTGCCCGGGAGGCTTCTGGAGCCGGGAAAGCAAAAGGCACCGAGTCAAGGGCCTGGCAGGGACCCCGGCACGGTGGCCAGTCCAGGCTCCGCATCCCAGGGACGGCCCCAGTTGGGCTGTGCTCCCATGGTCATTACCTCACTAATTATCTCAAACCCAACGGAGAGGGGCTATGGGTTGCATTTTGTCCCTCAAAAAGATACAACGAAGGGGCACCTGGGTGGCTCAGTCGGTTAGGCATCCGACTCGTGGTTTCGGCTCACATCACCATCTCCCGGTTTGTGGGTTCGAGCCCTGCGTCAGGCTCTGAGCTGACGGCAGGATGCCCACTTGGGTTTCTCTCTCTCCCTCTGTCTCTCTTCCCCTCCCCTGGGCTCCTGCAAGGGCCCAGAAAGAGATGCTGTCCTTGCCAGACCTCCCTTCTCTGCAGGGAATGGATGTCTTTTCCCTTCCCGATGCGTAAAGGAATTCTAGCCCAGGTTCGAGGCTGACACCTTACTGACGGATGGCAGGTGGGTGACTGAGAATTCAAGGCCGAGCGAGGTGGAGCTGCCTGGACAGTCCTCAGTTTCCTGGAGCAGAATCTGGAGCGCTCAGAGGGAGGGAGTGGCTGGGATGGCCACGCGTTTCCTGCTGGATGTGGCTTAGGGGAGCGCCCCCCTTCCCCATGGCCGCTGCCCAGGACAAACCCTAATTCTCTGCCTTCTGAACAAGTGCCAGAGCTTCCCCACTCCCCCTCACCCTTCCCTCTGTCCGTAAACAATTATTGAGCCCCTACTGTATACCTAGTATAACTAGTTCTGTATATCTGTATACATACTGTATATCTACTGTATAACTAGTTCAGGAATGGGCACATGACTCAGGCCTGGCCAGTGAGACTTCATCCTGGGACTGTGCTGGAAAATTGAGCAAGCGAAGTGCTCTTTCCTGCTGAAGCTGCCGGGGGCCTCCGGGAGAAGGGCTGCTTGGAGGGGAAGCTCGCTCAAGGGAAAGCAGACCTGAGCACCTAGATCCAGCCATACCTGAATTCCCTTGAACTTCTCGGCTACAGAAGCCTATAAATTCCCTTTTCTGGCTTAAGCCAATTTGAATATCTTCTTCTAACAGAAACGGACCCAATTAAAACAGTTATTATCCCCGTTTGCCCACAGCACCATGAGGTAACCTGCTGCCATTTGCACACTGGTCACTTACTACCCAGTTGCTGGGATTCAAGCCCGGGTCCGGCTGTCTCTTATGGTGATGGTCTCGGAGAGAGCTTTAGGAGTTGGAGTCTAAGAGAAGCAAAGTGACAGGCCCTGCGAAGGGTCGGCGGGGGGGGGGGAGAAGACGAGCTCAAAATGCAATTTGCAGAGGCTGAAATTGCTCGCTGAGCCAATCTAATTTGAGATGGCCCACGTTGCAGACAATCTCCACAATTTCCTGGAACCCTCGCTGCTCACCTCAGGGCCAGTCTGACCGTGACAGTTCCATTATTAGGTTTGGCAGGACTGGGATGTCCCTGCACCCACCTGCTAGATGGAACAAGGAAGTCGGGGGAGGAAAGTGATTTCTCTCCCCTCACCCCCAGGGGAGCAGCTTTTCAGCGGCCATCAGGGCTTTCCATGGGTGGGTTGGGGGGAGGGGCCTCTGGGAGGCCAAGGGCTCGAAGGAACCTTGACGGGTAATCATTCCCCAGAGTGGCAGGTGAGCCACGATTAGCGCTCCGGGCTGGGGAAGGAAGTGGCCCTGACTCTGCCAACTCCCTACGACTCCAGCCTGGAAGTTGCTGGAAACCGTGCAGGTGAGCTGAGGCCTCTCAGCGCTGTGGGGTCCTTTTTCTGTTATAGCCCAGGATCCACCACCAGAAGACCCTTCTGGATTGTTCTTTGTTCAGTGAGCAGACATCTCTGCTTCTATACCAAGAGCTCTGAGGGCGGGAATCAAATCTCATTCAGGTTGGATCCCCAAAGCCAACACAGTGCTGGCACATTGTAGGGACCTAGTGCATGTTTCTTGCCTAATTGGATAAATTTTATATATATATGTACATAAATCGATGGGGAAGGGGATGCATGGGCCAAGGAGACCTATCCCCGGCCTTGGGAGTGCACTATGGGATGGGGTCACCTACTCCAGGGTGAGCTGGGGATGGGATGCTCCAGAGGAGTCTTGGGGAGACGTCCTGGAGAGGGGGATCTGAGCTGGGCCCCCAAAGGACTGAGAGGACTTGGGAACCAGAGGGGAGGGGAATGTATTCTAGATGCATCCGAGGCATACCTCATACACGCCCGGTGTGTGTGTGTGTGTGTGTGTGTGCGTGTGCATGCATACATGTAAGTGTGTGCATGTGTGTGCACGTATGTATGCACATGTATGCATATGAATGCATGCATACGTGCGTGAGAGTGAACACATACGCGCATGTGTGTGTGCATGCGTTCCTGTGTGTGTGTGTGTGTGTGTGTGTGTGTGTTTGCTTAGAGACTGGTGTGATGGGCCTTATGGGGGCAGAAATGAGAGTCTATGATTTCAAGGGACCCACGAGTTCTCCTAACAGTCCTGGGAGAAGGTGTAATCGTTCTCACTCTGCGGCTGAGGGAACCGAGGCTCAGGGAGGTGGGGTGATCTGCCCTCGGTCACATAGCGGCAGAGCTAGGATCTGACCGAGGTCACGTCGCCCACTCTCACCCCAGCGTATCTGGGGAAGTCAGGTCGCCTGTCCACGGAGGCCTGGGGGCGTCGCCTTCTGTGTACCGGGGGAGGCTCTGCAGAAGGGGCCCTTTGGGACGCAGCCTTCTCCCAGGGGTCTTTCTTGAACCGTTGGCAAGGACCAGGAAGACAGCTTTCAGGGTCAGCTCAAGGCAGCGCGGTGGAAGGCTGGAGACCAGCGGATACACGCCCGTGGTCCAGCCCCGAGTGCAGACTGACCTTTGAGGCCTAACACAAGGCTGGAGGCCGTGTCAGAGTCTGAGTCCCGACTGGCTTACACAACCCCCGCCCAGCCCAGCGCCTCACCCCGGGGCTGGGAGGCGGCCATGTGCTCTGGGGGTGGGCACGGGGCCTCGGAGGTGGGAGGGCAGGGCTGGGGGAACCAGAGTGTGCGATCAGGTCCAGGGAGGGGTAAGGCAGCCACGAGTCCCACGTGGCCCGGAGCAGTCTGTTTATCCTGTAATTAAGAGCAGTGTCCCCTTAAATGTCCTGGCTTGGACGGTCATCGTGGGTGACCCTAAGGTGGGGTGAGCACTAACACTGGCCGGGCTCCTTCAGTGCCCGAGGCACACGCAGCCCCCGTCACCGATCCATCACTAGCACCCTGGATCCCGTGGGGCTCCTCCGGCCCCGCCCACTGGCAGGTGACAGGCGCTAGTCCCAGAGGCTCCCCGGGCCAAGCGCAGCTTCCTGTGGGAACGCGCACCGCAGGATGGAAAGACCCAGTCCCAAGGGCGTGGACACCTGCTCCAGCAGGACCGCTGGCCGGAGATGAAGCTTCACAGAGTTTCTCCTTGGCTTACGGCTGGGGGCAAGAATTTTCGTTGTGTTTGAGGCAAAACAACAACAACGACAACAACAATAATCAACTTTCAATAGTGTGTGGTAATTACTGAAGGATGGAAACTCAAAATACATGGTCTTTGCTTAGCCGGGCAGGAGGGAGGATTTGGAACATTCGAGCCGGGGCCCTAAGCTTCGCGTAGGGTGAGGTGTAGAGGCAACGGCCAGGGGGAGAGGGGTACACGGAGGGAAACCGGGAAGCCAGAGGGACCCTCGGCCCCAGGGACGTGCTGGCACTTAGGATGTCCCACGGCACACGGGATGGGGCTCAAGGCAGTTGCCACACTACCAGGGATAAAGGACAAGGAGCCGGGGCCTTGGGGACGCACTGGAGACACGCGGGGCCTGGGTGCCCTGTGATGCTTCAGGAGGAGCCCGAGACAGCAGGTGGGACTTGCTCCCAGCTCCTCCCCCCGCCCTCTGCCCTCCGCCACCCCACTCCCCAGAGGATGCTGCAGTGGCAAAGCCTGCCCTCCCCTGACCTTGTGATGTCGGATGCGACTGTGGGACTCGTGTCGGTGACAGTTGCCCATTCTGAGCTGAGGCCTTAAGAGACGTCTCTGGCTCATGTGCTCACTGTTCGTGCATCCCGGCCCGTGGGCCTTGAGAAGAACGCGAGACAAGACGACCAGACAAGACGGTGCCCCTGAGAGATTGCCCGCCCCCCTCCCGGGGCAGCCCTGTGGCGCACGCAAAACCGGGAGCAGCTCTGCCCTACCAGGCAGCCGAGACCCGAGCCTGGGAAAGAGCGGCGTGTGCTGCCGTCAGCCCCTGAGATGTTTGAGGTTGTTTTGAAGGAAAAGCAAAGAGTAAAGCAGAAGGAACTAACACAGTCACCCAAGCAGATTTCACAAGGCAGTCCTTTTCCCGGAAACACCTGTCGGCGTCTCTCGGCACACCCCGTCCCTCGGAGCTGCTGCTCTGGGAGGGGAGATTATTCTCCCGCAATCGGAATGGCTCAGAGCAAGACATAAAGGGGCCTGGTTAACGTCAGACGACAGTCCCTCTCCCACCCGAGGGGCACTGAACCTCGCTCCCTGCTCGGGTCTCCCCCGATTATCTGTGAGCGACCAGGGGTGGGGGACTCGTGCTCAGGCCTCCGTCCATGCTCAGCCGTCCACGCTGCCCTCTTCGTGGACTGCCGACCCCTCCGGGCCATCAATGGGGCCCGTCACCCCTGCCACCGGTGCCGGGGTCCCCGGGAGCCTGCGCCCTGCTGAGGGCTGGGGTCTCTCCCTGTCGGATAGGCAGTGACCCCAGAAGGCCCCGGGCGGTGCTGGGTCGGTGGCTCGCTCTGGGGAGAAGGACCCGTCCCCACACTGGATGTGACCTGGGCCCCCACACAGCAGGGCTTGGGTTTGGGGCCTCATGCAGCCTCTCGTGACACAAACGGGCTCCAGTCCTCACCCCTCTGCCCGGGAAATCAGAACCCTGTCCCGGAGGCAGGGGAGGGAAAGAGCTTGATAAACACCCCCGCGTCCCCCATCATCACTTCCCTCTTTCGGCCCAGATGCCTGCCTCCTGAAATAAACTCCCTTCTCCTTTATTCCAACGCATTTAACTGAGACCAACACATACTCAGGATGATGCCTAACTACCCACTAAAGAACAGGGACCCAGTTCCAATCCGCCCAGAACACCTCTGCCCATTTAACAGATGGAGAAACTGATGCTCAGGGAGATGTCACAAGTTGTCCAAGGCTCTGCAGGTGCTGAGGAGTAGAGACGGGGTGGGGTGGGGAGGGGTGGGGAGGGGTGGGGGGAGCCCCGGCCCCGTGCTTCCGAAGATCTTTTTTCCTCCAAAGCGTCTTAACTTTTCCTGGAGAAGAACCCTTGAAGTCTGGTGTTTGCTCGTAAAAGTCACGTGGCTTTTGCAATCTACTCCACGATCTCTCTATCTTGATTTTAATCCAAAAATGTTTTATATCCCTTGCCACCTGAGACCAAAAATAAATAAAAACTAAGTGCCTCTGCTTATTCTATGGTTTCAGTCGCCCCCTCTGGTACAGGGCAGACCCCCAGGGTGAGCTAGCCCAGACTGAGCGTCCTAGCAAGACACAACGCACTGTCTGGGGATGGGGCAGAAGGTGCCAGGGGCAGAGGGCGGGCACGATTGTCCTGCCGCTAAAGGCTCCGCAGGATTGGGCTTTAGGGGGAAGGGGGATCGTCTGGCTGTCACCCGCCAGCACCAGACGCAGAGACCAGGATATTCAACCTAGAAAACCGAGGAACGTATCCTGGATGCTGACGCCTCCATTGTACAGATGGGGAAAGTGAGGCCCGAAAAGGGAGGGCGACCTGCTCAGTCACCCAGAGAAATGGCAGCCAAATCTGAGCCGGAATTGGGTCTCCTCGTGCCCAGTCCGGGAAGCCTGACTCCTCGGAGTCCAGAGTGTGGAGATCGCCCTCCCTCGTCCCCCAGTCCCAGCCCTTGGTGGCCTTGCTGGTATTGCTGTTGACCAGAGGTGAGCGGTTATGGGTTCTGTTCTCCAGGAGCCCGTGGGTCATCGGCGTGAGGAAGGAGAACGGGCCACCTCCCCGGGCCCTGCTCAGGCACCTCCAGGCTGTGTGACTTTGGGCAGCAAACACGTCTCTGAGCCTGCGTCGTGTCAGCTCTGAAATGGGGACAATAATAGACGCGTAAGGTGAGGACCGAGTGAGATGGGTCAGAAGGGCACCGACCACGGAGCCCAGCAGAGTGACCGCTCTGCCTGGGTCACCCCTCACTTTCCTTACGACTTTGACTCTTGTCATCACGGTCATTCCTGGAGCCAGATTCAGGCTGCGGGAGGCTCTGGACGGAGCTTCAGAGCCAGATGATCTCGCCTGTTCGGGGCCCAGGGGGCAGCGCCTGAGTCAGGTCCCCAGGCCATCGAGGCAGGGAGCAAAATCTCAGTGCCAAGGGCAGAGGGGACCAGCGTGGGGGAAGGCCCTGCTTTGAGCTTGGCCGGTGGGGCCGGGCCCCGCCAGGGAACCAACAGAGATGTGGGTCCAGCTCCTGGTGTGGCAGACCACGCCCTCGTCCACGGCTTAGAGCAGCCACGCATGCAGGGTCATGATCCCCAGGTACACATGGGGAAACTGAGGCTGAGAGAGGTTACACGACTGGGCAAGCTGGTGAACCAGTTAGCCCGGTGCTCAGTACATGGTTGGTATGTGTTATTACTCTAAGGTAGGAATAGCAGTGGGCCTTCGTGAGCTCCTACTGTGCGCTCCAAAACAACAGTAAGGCTTTGCCCGGGCTCCGTACCCAGGAGGCCCAGCTGGTGCTGGAAGCCAGCCAGTGTCTGGGCAAGGGTCATCGCTAGAGGGTCACCGAAGACAGGCTCTTTCCCCTCGTGGAAAGTTCGCCCCGTCCTCTGTTTCCTCATCCAGACTGGGCTGGGGTGGGCGGACACACCCAGGTCGAGGGCCTACTGTGTGCTGGTGGGTTGCATTGTCAAACCTCACTGAACCTTCTTGCAGCCCAGGGAGGGCATATCATGGTCCCTGCTTTGCTGGGGAACCTGCTGCAGAGCACACAGCTGGGCTGGGGACAGCCTGCTCTTGAACCTGGTGAACTTGGTCCGGGAGGCTCCGTTTGCCCCTGGGCTGGCCTCTGGACCCTCCACCCCTGACTCTCTCTGACGGTCTCTGCTGGGGGAGACTGACAAGGAGTGGGGGCTTCCTGGAGGAGGTGGGTCCTGAAGGACAGGTGAAACCAAGGACGAGGGTGCAGCAGGGGCTGGCCAGGTTCAGAGGCAGGTGCAGCCAGGGGCAGAGGAGAGAAGGCTAGCAGGGCTGGGTGGAGGAGGGGCTGGGAGCGCCCTGCAGAGGGTGCGGCCTCTGTCCTAGAGCTGGGGGACTGGGGAGGTGGTGGTGCCCAAGCCAGGAGCCTCTGAGAGAAGCCAGACTGAGCTCTAAGAACCCCGGGCCTGGATCTACCTGTCAGGGGAACTCTATGGCCTGGCTGGGTCTCCCTCCTGGCCTCCAGAGGCGCCTGGACAAAGCTGATTGGATTCTTCCTTCCCCCTCCTCCTTCTCCTCTGCCCACTGTCTGTGAGGCCTGGCCGGAAGTAGTCAGGGGCCGCCACAATCCTGGACCCCGCTGTAGATCATCGCGGAGGCATGCTAGCACTTTAAGGGGACCCCACAACACTGGAATGGAGGGCGGCCACGGACACATCCATCCACACATTCATTCGCTCACCGTGCTGTGAATTACGTACCCACGGTGCGCGGGGCACTGAGCTCCTTCCTTTGCAGCGGCCACCGCTCCTGGCCAGCCAGCACTCGCTCTGTGGCGCTCTGGTCCTCCCGCTAGACCCCGGGTGGGGGGAGGACCACTCCTGACCTCCTTTCACTAGTAAGAAGTTTTAGACTCCGGGGCCTGGGGTTCCTCTCCAGGGAAGGTGCTGGAACAGTCTGGGAAGCAGACAGGGAGGCCCCATGAGTGAGGAGAGGGGGTGGGCAGGCCTGGCTTGGAAAGAGAAGAGCAGAGCCCCCTCCTCCAGACCACCCCTGCACCCCTGCCCGCCAGGCCCTCCACCTCCTCCGGCCCAGCCCTGCCTGCTGCCTGCTGGGACAGGGACCAGAGGCTGGGGGTGGAATGGGGGTGGGGGTGCATGTGTGTGCACATGTGTGCGCACGCAGGGGAGGGAGGGAAAGACACACATGCACACACGTGCGCACCCACAAAGACATCAGAGAACCGGAAAGATTCCAAGAGAGACTCCGAGGGACACGGAGAGTGGATCAACAGCAAGGAAGATAGAGACGGGGAAAGGCGGTGGGAGACCCAGGATGAGACAGAATGGTGGGAGAGGCCCGGAAAGGGGGAGAAAAGAGAGAGACCAGGGAGGGAGGTGGTCCTGCGCTCGGGGAGAGACAGAAGCCCCAAGAGGAAGAGGGGCCGGGCCCGGGCACTGCCAGGCCCAGAGGTGACAGGACCACAGGAAGGCAGGTGAGCTCTGCCAGCACTCATGTTACAGGACGGGGTGGGGAGACCCCGTGGGGTAGGGGATGGGGTGCCGCGGATGCCGACCTAAGGGCCCCCTGTTGGTGGGTTCCCCACCCCTGTTCTTGTACCTTCCCCCTACCCCTAACATCAGTAAGGCTCAGCTCAGCCACCTAAAGGGTAACACGAGGGCAGATGACCATCATTCAGGCCACTGAGGGGTCCCACATGGGATGGGAAGGGGCTGGGGGCTTTGGGGCCTACGGAGTCAGCCTGCTGCGCCCTCTAACCTCTCTGGGCCGGCCCTCCTCTGCAAGGGCCAGTTAAACATGCCCCGGGGGTGAGCTCGGTGAGGTGCGGGCCCAGCAAACACTGGAGGCACTGGTTGACCCCAGTTAGTAGTGTTACAACGATCATCTGGTCCAAGCAGCACCATCATACGGAGGAGGGAAACTGAGGCCCAGAAAAGGCAGGAGCAGGAGGGAGGGAGCAGGAAGGAGCCCAGGCCTTCCGAATCTGCCCCTCGGTGCTGACCCGTGATGGGTCTCAGCAGCACCAGTCCCTTCCCTGAGTATCCGCAGAGAGCCACCCGCCTGCCACCTGCCTGCCCCAGATCATGACCGATTCTGCCCGGCAACGTGAGGCCTTCTCATGAGCCCTCAGAGGTTCTCAGGTTTCCCTGCGGATATGAGCAGCAAATATGGGGTGGGGGGCTGGAGAAAGGGGGCGAGTACAAGGAGGGATGAGCGGGGAGAGACAGAGGCCACCAGCACAGAGAGAAAAGGAAAGAGATTCGTGAGGTTGGGCGGGGGGGAGGGGGGGGAGGGGACACACAGAGGGAGATAAAGGCAGAAAAATACATAAAAAGGGAAAGACACAAGAACATACACCCGCAAACATACCCACACACGCAGACGAAGAAGGAGCCTTTGGGAGAGGGGATGGAAATGAGAGCCCAGCAGAGGCTTAAAGAGAGAGAGGAATAACCCCCCCCACCCCACCCCCCCTGCCGCTGCCCCAACACACCCATCCAGACGGAGCTGAAGACGGACAGATACGAGCCAGGCCGAGGGGAAAATGGGGTATGGAAGCACAGAAGGAAAAAGGGACACAGACTGCAAGACGGAAAAAAAGAGAGGGAGAGATTAATACCCACAGAGAGAGAGAGAGAGAGCAGGAGAGGGGCAGGAGCCGGCAGCCTAATCATCAGAGGCTGGAGCTCACACATTTCTCCCCCTACCCTTCTCCATCGCACCCCCTTCTCTCCGCCACTTCCTGACCTGGCTCACGAGAGCCCGAAACGTCAGCCCCAGGTGACAGGTGAATTCTCCCAGGCCCAGCGGCCCGGCCTGCATCTGCCTTAAGCCAGAGTGCCCTTGACACAGAGAGTGTTAAGGAGTCCTCTGCACGGAGCAGGGACTTCTTCTCTGTCTTCACCTTGAACCTGATGCCCTGATGGAAGGAGAGAGACCTGCCCCCCTCTGCTCACCAGGCCCAGGCCTCAGAGTCACTTGGTTCTCCCTGCTGACTTCTGAGCCACGGGGGCCCGAGGCGGGTGCAACCTGCAAACCCCAGCGGGCCTCTGTCGGGCGCCCACCGCGGGCGAGACGCAGCCCCCGCCCCGGGAAGCCTCCACCTGAGAGGCGGGCACCCCCGGCTCCAATGCCCCTTCCTGCGTACGACTGTGGTGAGTCACCTGATCTCTCCAAGCCTCAACACCCACCTCCGTGAAATGGGAATAATCGTGGCTGCCTCTCACAGGGGCTCCTACAGCTGCGTAAGCAGAATTGGAGGAGAGCTGCTGACTCCCCTCCTCTTCTGAGGGTAAAGGGAAAAAATGAAAGAGGCCAAGGGCCAACCCCAAGTACCCCAAACTGCATCCCCAAGAGCTCTGCCTGGCTTTTTCCAGCACGGCGGGCCTTTCCGACGCAGGGAGTCAAGGTCCGGAAGCGTATCAAACGCCCCCATTCCGGCCTATTGTCTCTTGCCACGATTGTTTCATCCTTCGCACAGAGCAAGGTTGGGAAGACGGCGCTAATTTAATTTACCAGAATGAATAAAGATAGGACAGTATCGGAGGGTGATGAAGCGAGGGGAGCACATAATTCGCATCCCAGTACCCCCTCCACACGCCCCGTCTGGACGCCTCACGCCGGAGCTGATTAAGCCCGAGAGTTTCCGTCTATTTCCCTCCTCTGGCACTGCGGGAGGCTGGCAGTAGTGTGAGGACGAGGTGTGTAAAAGGGCAAACGAGATTAAGGGGAGGGAGGAGCAGAGGTCTGCGGGTCCCCTGGTGCCCGCGGTCGCTATGTTGGGGTTTGGGGGTACGCAAAGAACATCTCCGTCAAGGACCGTGTCACGAGACACCCCCGGGGCTTGGAGTGGGGCGCGGGTGGAGGGTGTCAGTGGGTGTATTTGCAAGAGGGTCCGTCGCAGAGTCCAAAGGCTGCCCTTCCAGGCTGGGTCTGGGAACAGCTGAGATCAGGCACTCGCTGTGTTCACGGGAAGGTGTTTCTGGAGCACACAGGGGCACCCGCGTCCTGTGCGCACAAAGGCTTTTCATCCGTGCACACAAGGATTTGCGTCATCAGTGAGACAAGGCGTGTGTCCTCTGAGCCACGGGCATGGCTTGTTGCCGGGGCGTCCCCGGCAAATCGCCGCGGTCCCGAGACTCCGTGGCCGGGCCTGCCAGGGCGGACTCTGCGGTGGCTTCCTTTGTGTGCCGTCGGAAGGGAGAGCGCTGGGTCTCCCTCCGACCCCTGTGCTTGGGGCATGGTGCTCCTGGGGTCCCCGGCAGAGTGGCGAGAGAGCTGAGTCACAGCCAGGGCCGGAGTCGCGGGCAGGGTGCGGGAGCTGGGAAGGCCGGGCCAGACTCGGGCTCAAGCGCAGGTCGCAGCCTCTGAAGCTTCAGGGAGAAGAGGCGGTGAGGCCGATGGGCATTGGGTGATGAGTCAGGTGTGAGACGGTGAAGGGGGATGGGGGGTGGGGTGCCGGCAGCCGGAAGGCAGGCCTCTCTCGGGCCGAGCCATGGGCTCCTTGACCTTGCGGGGTCCAGGCCACCCTGGATGGTGCAAATGTGACAGAACCTCCTGTCAAGGGCTCAGGGGCCCCCAGAGACTTGGGGCTCAGGAAGCCCCTGCACAGAAGCCGGCCCCACAGCCTGGCAGGGAGAGATACTGCGGTCTAGACGGGGCCGGGGCCTGTCCCAGCTCGCACCGTGAGTCAGGGCTGAGCCGGACCAAAGCCCAGGCCGCCCGCAGAGAGCGAGGGACACCCTCTGGGGCCTCCGTCCCACCGGGGCATCAGCCTCTGACAACATCACAGCTCAGGTCTCCCTCTGAGGAGTCGCTCCCGCCGGGTGTGGCCGTCTCAGGAGGCCCCTGCCAGCGGCTCCCAGTTCCCCGGAAGGGCTGTGCCGGCCCCTCCCCGTCAGCCCCCAGCGGTCTGTCTGGGACCAGGCAGTGACGCTGCGTGACGGGGGCGGGGTCAGCAGGCAGCGCGAGGCCCAGCGAGCCCGGGGGGGGGGGGCGAGGGAGACAGGTGCGGGAGGGGGGGGGGGGGCCCGAGGGAGACAGGTGCAGGTGCCAGGTGGACGCCGCACCCCAGGGACCGCTCTTCCGCAGGGACGAGGCGGGTGTGGGGCGAGCGGTCTGCCCCACGCACACTCCTCTGTGCCCCGGGCCGGCTGTCTCGCTGCTCTGAGCCAGGGAAGGGGATAACGACACCGGCCCCGATGACCGCGGTCGCAGGACCGAGTGATGTGCCCTGAAATACGCACCACGCCCGGCCCAGAGCCTCGCATGTGAAGGTCCCAGAGAGACGGGGCTCCCTCCCGGCCACCCCCCGGGGCAGGAATGTGTGCTCCATGGTCACACTTCTGGGACTTGTGCCCTGCTCTACTGTTTCCTGGCTGTGGGACCATAGGAAGCATGGGAAGCCCCCTCCCCTTCCCTGGGCCTCAGTTTCCTCATCTGCAAAATGGGCATCATGACAGCACCTCCCTCCTCCAAGTCATGGTGAGGACTCAGTGAGATAATCCTCACAGAGTGCCTGGCACAGGGCTGGGCACAGAAGACGCCCGGATCAAAGGCAGCAGGTGTCCCCTCGAGCTGGGGCTCTGCAGGGGCCTTTTTTTCCCATTTTTTTTATTGAATAATAATTGACCCATAATACTGTATTAGTTTCTGGTGTACAACATAGTGATTCTATTTTTTTTTTATTTTTTTAATGTTTATTTATTTTTGAGAGAGAGAGAGAGAGAGGGAGGGAGGGAGAGGGAGAGGGAGAGGTGCAGAGAGAGAGGGAGACACAGAATCCAAAGCAGGCTCCAGGCTCCGAACCGTCAACACAGAGCCCGACACGGGGCTCGAACCCATGGACTCATGGACAGTGAGATCATGACCTGAGCCGAAGTCAGCCACCTGAGCAACTGAGCCACCCAGGCGGCCCAGTGATCCTATTTTTATATACATTACAAAGTGGTGACCACAATAAGTCTAGCCGCCATCTGTCACCGCACAAAGTTGTTACACTATGATTGATTATATTTCCTACTCTTGTGCATTATATCCCCGTTAATTATTTATTTCATCACTGGAAGATTGTACCTCTTAATCCCCCTCATCTCTTTCGTCCATCCCCTCTGGCAACCATCAGTTTGTTTTGTCTATGAGAGTCTGTTTCTGTTCCGTTTGCTTGTCTCGTTTGTTGTTTAGATGCCACATGTAAAGGGAAATCATACAGAGTTTGCCTTTCTTCGGCTGACTTGTTTCACTTACCATGACACCCTTCTAGTTCCATCCATGTTGTTGCGAATGGCAAGATTTCATTCTTTTTCTGGCTGAGTTATATCCATATATCACATACATCATTTATATATCATACATATCAGATATATATATCATATCACATCTCCTTTCTCCATTCATCTATTGATGGACACTGGGGTTGCTTCCTTATCTTGGCGGCTGTAAATCATGTTGCCATACACATAGGGATGCTTATATCTTTTCAAGTGAGTGCTTTCATTTTCTTCAGATAAATATCTTGCAGTATGTTCTATTTTTAATGTATTGAGGAACCTCCATACCACAAAGCTATAGTGATCAAAACAGTATGGTCCCGGCACAAAAACAGACACACAGATCAATAGAAAAGAATAGAGACCCCGGAAAGAAACCCATGTGTACGTGATTGATTAATCTACAGCAAAGGAGGCAAGAATATACACTGGGGAAAAGACGGTCCCTTCAACAAATGGTGTTGGGAACGCTGGACGGCCACATGCAAATGAATACAACTGGGACCACTTGGTTACCTTCCACAAAAACAAACTCGAAAGGGATTCGAGGCTCAAGTGCAAGCTTGAAACCATAAAACTCGTAGAAGAAAACTGGCAGTAAGCTCTTTGACATGGCTCTGAGTGACTTTTTTTTTTTTTTTTTTTGGACCAGTCTGCTCAGGCAAGGACGACAAAAGCAAAAATTAACACACGGCACCACATCCAACTAAAAAGCTTTTGCACAGCGAGGCAAACCACCAACAAGGAAAAAAAAAAAAGCCATCTACGGAATGGGAGACGATATTTGCAAATGATATACCCCATAAGGGTTCATATCCAAAATAAATTGAGCTTACACGGCTCAATAATACAAAATAAACCGTCCAATTAGAAAATGGACAGAAGACCTGAAGAGACCCTTTTGCAAAGAGGACATCCAGATCTCTTGGACGTCTGTTGGCCAACAGACACGTGAAAAGATGCTCAGCATTGCTCAACATCAGGAAAACGCAAATCAAAACCACGATGAGATGTCGCCTCACACCCGTCAGAACGGCTGGTCACCTTTTCCTCTTTCTTTTCTTTCTCGTGACAGTGTTTCTTGTTCGTTCGTGCGGCAGATTCATTAAGAGAGATGAATCTAGAAAAGTCACGAACTCTTGAGAAGCTATGGCTCTGTAAAGCGTATTTATTTTCGGCATAAGTGAGGACATCGACCATGGGGTCATTGTAGAGCAGGCAGAATTATTTTGCTTTGAATTTATTTTAGGTCTGCCCACGTGCACCTGCTTCTGGCTGTTCCGCTCAAGGAAGAGGTGCGGGTTTCGCTGGCTCTGTCAGCCCTGACTGGACCCTAGAAGGTACTCAGGTAAACTCCCACCTGGACCTTGTCACCTGCACGAGTGGGAGGCTGATGGAGACCTCAGTCCTGGAGGCTCCTTCCTAATTCCCATCTGTCTAAACACAGACCCATTTCCTGGCCAACTCCGTCCTTAGTCAGGTGACCAACTGCCCAGGACTGACGGCCTTCTCAGGAAAGGCAGGGGCCCATCCCTGGCCTCTTGAGGCATACCAAGTTCTGCGTTTCAAAATCCACAGAATCACAGCATCTTGGGGCTGGCCCTCCTTGATCCTTGATCTTGGCATTGACTGATTACCTGCTGTGTCGGGGCCAGGCTTATGATCGTGCACGTATCCACAGCCATGCCCAGGATGAATGTCCCCTCTGCCCACTTTGCCTCTTCCCTTCTCTTGCCCTCCTAGGAGAATCTTACCTTTGTAAGGGGGTTCCAGAGTTGGGGGGAAGGGCGCAGAATCAGAAGTAAGAGTGGAGAGAATCCAGGAGGGTGAGTTAAGCTCTGGAATGAAGGTTGGGGTGGTAGGGAGGTGGGGGGCAGAGGCGGTGGCCAGTCTGGGGTCAGGGGGGGCGTGGGCTTCCAGCCGGGGGAAACAGCCCCGGCTTTGCACAGCCCTTGGGTGGCTCCATTCCTGGGATTCTCAGGGACCCGACTCTGCTGGACCTTCACCCCTCAGCCTGCACCCCTGTTCTCTTCTCCCACCTCTGCGCTGGTGGCTCTTAATATACAAATGAATTCTACACATTGGGCTCCGGTTGGCTGGAGGAGCTGTGCAGAGCCATGACTTTGGAGGGGCTTCTGGCTTCTAGGGGGAGAACCCCCCCCCCGACACCATTCCCCAAAGCCGCAGGTGCCCAGGGGGTGGGAGAAAAGAGCATGGAGGCAGAGCCAGGCAGGTGGCGTTTGCACCCAGTTCCGCCCTGCCTGGCTGTGTGACCTTGGGCGAACCGCTGCCCCTCTCTGAGTCTCATCTGGGAGGTGCGGGAGGTGACACACACTGACCAGCCGGCAGCCGGACTCCCAATAAATGTTAACTTGATTACCCCTCTTAGACCACCTTCTCCTTTGTTACTGGGGCGTCCACAATATTTCTGGTGCGGAGTCAACTCCCACAAAGTAAGCACTGTTCTTTGCCGTTATTCTTCGCTTCTTTGTTAACGCAGTGCGTATTTTTCCTACGTTCCCCTGTGCTGGAGAATCCCCTCATTCCCCTGTCCTGGCCCACACCAGCCCTTTGAGGACTCACGGCATCTGCGTCCCTGCAGAGCAGGATAACCTGACTACGACTGAGCACCCAGCAAGTCCAGTCTCAGCGAGGTGCCCAATTCGAAGAAACGGTCCAGCAGCCAAGAATGATCTTAGAAGGAATTTCAGTTTTTATTTCCATCTCTCAAAAAAAAAAAAAAAAAAAAAAAAGAGGGAGGTAGGGGGGATCCCGTTTCTAGCCCGGGCAGCTCTCCCCAGCATCGCCATTTCTCACCATGGAGGACGGCAGAGCCTGTCGCCAAGCCAAACCTCCCCGCGTATGCTTGCCAGGCTGTCCCCTCAGCCTCCTCTGTGTGTCACCAGCTCTGCCTCCCGGTGATGGATCCAGGGACTACTGTTCCCAGCCATGCAGCCTGGGTGCGGCCCTTTCCCCGCCAGGAGCCGCTCCCGCGTAAAAGGGGTCCCAGCCGTGCACCCCTCAGGGGTCGTCAACGACCAGAGATGCTGCGAAGAAGCCGGAGCTGGCGTGGGGATCGGCATCCCGCCTCCCAGGGCCTCCAGGTCACCGTGAGGCTGCCGCTGTCCTGGTCCCGCATGGGTCTGGCTGGGGAGGTCATGAACCTGACTCTGCACTGTAGGCCACGCCCCCTCAGCAGCCGCTGGGGACCTTTAGCCAAGGGGTGATATGATCTGACTTCTATAAACTCAGCCTCAGGGGGAGCCTTCCAGGCCGCAGGGAGAGGGTGCCCGGCTAATGTCTATGCCTCTGCGTGGCTGAGGCAGGGCTAAGAAGTTTAGACCGTGACCTGAGGATGTCGTGGTGGGGCGTGGGAAGGGTTTCCAGCGGGAAGAGGGGAGAGTCAGCTTTGTGCCGCTGAAGATCGCCCCGGGGCAGAGTGGAGGGTGGCCTGGAGGCCACAGGCTTGCAGGTTGTTCCTGCACGGAGCCAGGGCACCAGGGGATTCAGCCAGAGGACCAGGGAGGGGCCCAGTGGTCAGGACGGGCCCCAGGTCAGCATGGGTGGGAGCAGCACCCAGGTTGTGGGCTTGACGCGGCAGAAAAAGGCTTCTCCAAACTCCCAACTAACTTCAGTGTCTTCCCCGAATGCTACAGCCGCACGGACAGGCAGGGCTCAGCAACCATGGAGCTGAAGAGCTGGGACGAAGGGAAGGTCCGCCAGGGCTTTGCCACGAGGTGAGGAAGGAAGGAACATTCTGTCAACCAGAACCGGCGCAGGGAAACCTGACGGGACTGGAGAAATTTCCTCCCACCGGAAAGTTGGCGGGGAAATGCTTCCGTTTCCATGACACCTTTGTATTTTATAAGAGACCATGTGACCGTTTCCGCGCTGGAAAGCCATGAATGGAAACTTCCAGCGGCTGTTCCTCTTCCAGGCACTAAACCGTGGAGGAAGCTTCCGTCCCCAGCTCGCTGGTGCCTGAAGGTCTACCCTTGGAGCGTCATTCCTAAGGCTTGAGGCTTTGTCCTTTATTAAAATGCCAACGACTGCACAGAAGTCATGTCTTCAACGCAGACGCATTTTCATTAATTCAGCGAATATTCATTGACTTCTTGGTGGAAGCCAAGCAGTATCTACAGGCTGGGAATAGAGAGATTAATTACGACTTGTCACAGGGCGTCCGGGTGGCTCCGTCGGTTAAGCGGCCGACTTCGGCTCAGGTCATGGTCTCACGGTTGGTGAGTTCGAGCCCCGCATGGGGCTCTGTGCTGATGCCTCACGCTGATGGCTGATGCTCTGGCTGATGGCTGCTGGAACCTGCTTCGGATTCTGTGTCTCCCGCTCTCTCTCTGCCCCTCCCCGGCTTGTGCTTAGTCTTTCTCTCTCTCTCTCTCAAGAATAAATAAAACACTAAAAAAAAAAATTAATTACGACTTGTACGAGTCCAAACCTCAAGGAACTGGCAAACTCCGTGTGTACTAGGGGCGGGGGCCGGGGGGGGGGGGGTGGTTGATAACAGGCACCCTGACCATAATGGCGCGGCAAGTTACGGTGGTGGGGCCGCCAGCAGGGGTGACCTATTTCATAGTTGGAGCTGAAGCAGTGATCTAAAGGATGAAGGGCAGGTAGGGGTGGTTGAGAATCCTAGTGGGAGGGCACGGCCAGAGCAAAAGAATGGGGTCATGAGCCAGTATGGTGGCACATGGGGATGACATGCAACTCAGCAGGCTTGGACTTCAGGCAGGACAGGAGAGGTGGGACCGGAGCCACAGGGCGGGCTTCTCATTGATTGGATGAGAAGTCATCACCGGACGTGGCTTCTGTCACAGCGCTTTGCTCCCTCTCTTGCTTCCCCCTTCACCTCCTCCCACCAAGCCCGCAGCCCTGCCCTTAGGGGAACTGCCCTGTGCCTCTCTCAGCCATGTGGTCAGTATGACCCACCCCCAGCTCCAGGGGTGGGGCCTGGTTGGCTTATGTAGTCTGGCCCCGCCCATCCCGCCAGTACCTGATTGGCTCAGGAAAGGGCACGTGACCCAGCTCAGGCCAATGAGAGGCCAGATGTTTGCCAGGGGTTCTGGGAAAGGACTCCTCCCCTCTCCTCCAAGGGAGCTCCCAGATACTTCTGCCCTTTCCTTCTGGCTCCAGGGAGGGAGGGTGGCAGAGGCCAGGGGTGAAGACGACATGGGGAGGAGGCAGAGAGGAGAGAATGTTGGAGAAATGGGGTCTGGGTAGACCTACCCCTGCTGTTCTCAGCTGAGCCAGCAAATTTTTTTGCTTAGCCGGTTTGTTGTTACTTTCAGGTGAAACTTTCCTCGCTGGTGCCGGGCATTTCTGGAGGACAGCATTGGGTGGAGCTGAAAAGGAGGGGCCCGCGGGTGCCTGGACCTGGATGGGGCGGGGTTGGCCAAATCCCTTCCTTTGGATTCCACCTCCAGGTACAGTTCTTATCATGAGTGAAGCTCTTTCCCCAGGAAACATCTCCTGACCCCTAACACTGGCAGGGCGCTGGGATGGCAAGTCCTGGTCGGACAGGCCAGCATCAGCAGTCCTCGGTTCTATTCTAACCCATCCTCTGTCAGACTGTAAGGCCCAGTGGAACCACACACCCTCTCTGGGCCTCCATTGGTGATTCATCCGCCAGCCCCCAGACGGAGCTCCCAAGGGCAGGGTGTTTTCCAAGCCAGCCCTGCAGCCCTAAGAGCAGGTGTCAGTGGGGCTGTTGACCAGTCGGTGTGGGAGTTGCATTTTCCTGCTCTAACCTCCCACGGTCAAGACCGTGTGTGATGCTGACAGGGACCAGCTGCTCTTCCTGTGTCCACCCCCAAGAGCCTCCTGGAGCCCCCAGCCCCGTGTTGGCCCAGCAGGAAGAGATGTAACAGGAGAATTAGCATCCAGGCCGCATGGCAGAGGCCTCAGTTCACATAGAGTCTCTAGTGCTTTGGAAGGCGCACTGAGCCACAATTATACTGCAGGGTGAGAAAAATCCCCCCCCCACCCCCACCCCCAGAGGTCAGCCATGTACTTTTTAGCTGCAGCTGACCTGGGCAGCCAAGCTCTGGGATTCTCTGCTTGGTCCGCTCATTAGTGGGGGTGGAGAAGGAAGTCATAATGAGGGCCCATGCCTGGGGACGAGACTCAAAGAATGAAATAAATCAGTGGAGGCCAACCCAGAATTCTTCCCTTAAAATAGCAGAGCCACCGCTCTGCCCTGGTCGGGGGCATGGGCTGCATCAGAGTGCGGGGCACATGTCTGCGTTCACAGGCCGGAGCAGAGAGGCCAGGCACGGGGAGACGGTGGCTCTGGGTCATCTCAGGTGCCTCAGCAGGAAGTAGGCAGAGCGCAGAGGGGGAGGGCTCCAAGCGGGGTGCGGTGGCCTTGGGAGGGTTATAAGGTTAAGAAGAGTCGTCACGGAACATTCCATTACTCATTCCTTCGTTTATTCACTGTCTCGCCTCACCAGCACAGAAATTTCCGGTTGCTGGTGAGGAAGGTGGCCACAAACAGAGAATCCCACGAGAATATATAATGGCCCAGTTGTAATAAGGATCATGAAAGCAATTATAGAGGATTGGAAGATGTTAAGGCAGACATAATCGACATTTATCGTGCGTGTATCTCAAGCCTCACAGTAAGCCAGCAAGGAAGGGGCGATCACGGGAAGCTGAGGCTCAGAGAAGTTTCACAACTTGCCCAAGGCCGCCCAGCTTACAAGTGGTGAGGTTGGGACCCCTGACAAGTTAGGTCTGTGTTCCTAGGAGCACACAGGAGCGCCCCTCCCTCTTGCACCCCAGCCCCCGCCCCAGGAGAGGGTAAGTCCGCGGTGGAGAAGTCCACAGTACCTCCTAACAGGATCGGACCTGGGGACTCTGACTTGGCCCTGAGAGTGATGTTCTTCTGCATGAGACCCAGTCTGGAGCTGTATTTGCCATCTAGAGAAATTGTCCCAACTCAGCGGCCCCAAAGCATCAAGAGAAGGTGGGCCTGTTAGGGTAGGCTTTGCTTTCTGGCTGCGGGGAGTCGTGCGGCTCACTCAGTGACCAGTCCCCTGGAGGCAGGAAAATCGTAGAGCCCAGCCTCCAAAGAGCAGATTGTCGGCCTTCCGTAGCCAAATCCCAGAACGGCTTTCCAGGAAGAGAAAGTGTGGTTGGGTTTGTCTCCTGCCTCTATCTCTTACTAGCTGGGTGATCTCAGGCAAATGACCCAACCTCTCTGAGCCTCTTTTCCCTCCTATGTGAAGACTCGCTCATCACCAATGTAGAGCCTGGCTATGGGGCACAGCATCACGGGTTTCCCCGCCCCCTTCACTTTCAGCTAGACCCCGTGGAGCCTGGTTTTCCCATTTCTGCCCCTCTGCTGAGCCATTCTAGAGCCCCTACCCATGGTGAGTCAAAGCAGTGAACTGAATCCAGGCTGAGAGAAAACTAACTGGAGAGTAGGGAGGGGCCCCACAGTGATGGACCTCTAGCTGGTTGTCCTGGGAACCTGCATGGATGCTCGTGGGGACACGATAGGCTCATTCCCGTTGTGGGCTGGGGGACCCAAACGGCATTCGCAGTTTGGGCTAATGCAGGGACGGGGAGATAGGGGAAGGATAAGTCAAGAAAGGGACAGATTGGAGGTGATTCGCTGAGTGTTGTGTCCACAGAGTCAAGGCCGGACAACCTTTCCTACCAGCTCCAGCCCCATCTTACAGATGGGGAAACTGACACTCAGCAGGGGGACAGGACTCGCCCGGACCGTGCTCCCCGTTGGGGCAGAGCTGGCACCAGCAGCTGAGGGCCCCCCACCTCTCACTGCTGCCTCCTAAGGGTGGATCCACATTCCCAGCTGGCGACACTCAGCTCCCATCTCTGGGCGCTTCCAGGCACCCAGCCCCTCACTAGGGGGTTTGCTGGCATTTGCTCACGGGGTTCTCTTTTGACCCTCCAGGAAGGGCGTGGAGACGACAGGGTGTTTCAGGCCAGATGTGAGTGGCAGGCAGACGCGCAGAGTCTTTGAAGGGGCGGAGGAGGTGAAACTCACAGCCCCACCTCGCGGCTTCACTGGCGGAGCCGGGAGTTCAAGTGCATCACAGACCTTATCTTGTCCCTCCTCACGCCAGCCTCCAAAGGCAGGGATTGCCCTCACTATCGTGCAGATGAGGGCACTGAGGCCCGTGGCACTTGTGGGACATGCCTGAGGCCACCCAGCTGATTCCCTGTCTGAGCTGGGGTGCTTGGCTCAGGCCAGGCTCTCTGCCAGGTGTGGCTTGTGTGTGTTAACTCAGTCCACACAACCACCTAATCCGGGAGGGACTGTCATGATCCCCATGGTACTGACGAGCAAACACCAGCACAGGGAGGTTCAGGGACTGCCCCAAGGTCACAGAGCTTGCCAGTGACAGAGCCGAGTATCAACCCCGGGGCCACCCGATGTCAGAGCCGATGCTTCAGCCAAGGGGCAGCAAAGCTGCCTCAGAAGCTGGTAAATGATGGAGCAGGGCTCGAACCGCTGGCAGCCTGACTCCAGAGCTCCCACCCTCTCTACCATCAGACGCGAGGGACTGAGGAGAGAGGCCCAGGCCTGGGCCCCAGACAGAGCCGGACGTGCTGTGGCAGGCATCCAACTTCCAGCCCGGCCAACGCCTTGGAGAAGGGCCAGAGGCAGGGGAAAGCCCCCAATCAAGGCCTTCCCAGAGCTGGTCCTCAGGCACCCCCGGGGCAGGGACCAGCCTGAACCTGCTGAGGGGAGGACGACAGTCAAGTCTCCCCAACCCGTCCCAGAACAAGGAATCAGACTCTCCTGCGGTGGGGCTCAGAGACCTGCGGTTCCGAGAGCCTCACACGTGATTCTGAAGCAGCCTTCAGACCCCAGCTACCACCTGGGACCCGTGGCCAGAGTCCAGCTTAGAAAGTCTGGGGTATCAGACCCTATAGAGAAAAGCGACAACAACAGCCACACGTTGTATGCGCCAGGAACATAGCCTGTCCTCCCGTAAGCCTCATCTCCTCACAGTGACCCATGAATGAAGGGGACTCTTGCCAACCCATTTTCCAGATGAGGGAACTGACGATCAGAGAAGGAAGAACCTGCCCGGGTCACCCAGCCGGTGAGGGAGAGCTGGGACTCACACTAAGCCTGGTCTTAGGCCTTCCTCCCTTCCTCCCTCCCTCCCTCCTCCCCTCTCTGCAGGAGGGCCTGGGGTGACACTGAGAGAGGGAGAGGGCTCCCACCCAGAGAACTCAGAACTCCTTCTCCATCCAGCTGAAGCCAAGCCCCCTCTCCCGCAGTGAGATCATCTCTGCTTCATTCATCACTCATTCCATTCGTCAAGCTAGTAATTAGAAGGTTCTGCTCCTTTAATAATCTCTCACAGCAAAAAAAAAAAAAAAAAAAATGGGGCTGGGTCAAGGGTAGAGGTAGAAGACAGAGGCCCCATCCTGTGCAAGCCACCCACATTGTGTGCTAGGAGGCATCTCCGGAGAGGGCTCGGCTCTGTGTCCTCATCTGTAAAACTAACCGGGAAGGGACTGTGAGTACCTCTGTGGTGTCTGAGATCTGAGGGTGAGGCTGAGAGGAAGGGGGTGCCGGGGGCAGGTGGGGACATGGGGAAGGGAGTCAGGGGCACGCTCAGAGAAGCACGGGGCTTATGCAACCCTGGGGAGCCTCAGTGAGAGAGAGGGAGACACAGACTCCGAAGCAGGCTCTGAGCCATCAGCACAGAGCCCGATGCGGGGCTCGAACCCCCGAACCGCGAGATCATGACCTGAGCCGAAGTCGGCTGCTTAACCGACTGAGCCACCCAGGCGCCCCTCGTGATGGTTTTTTTTATTTATTTTTTTAAGTAGGCTCCACGCCCAGCATGGAGCCCAACGAGGGGCTTGAACTCACGACCCTGAGATCAAGACCTGAGCTGAGGATCAAGAGTCGGACCCTCGACCGACCGAGCCTGGCACCCCTTCTCGATTGTTGTAATATGAAATAAAGGGCATTTTGTTTTTCCTGAACTTGGAGCGAGGTGGACACCCTAGAAGATGTCTCAGTCCTCTGTTCTGCCTCCTGGCCTCACCCGGGAATGCCGAGCCGTGAGCGTGAGCGGTGGAGCGAGGAGGGGCGTTGTCCGAGGGCGTCGCCTTTACTCCAAGATCTAGGAAAATGCCCCTTATTTTGTATTCAACATACCATGGATAAGTCCTAGAGGATAAAGTTGCATGGTTTTGAAATACCATTCAATTGGGAGGTTCGAACAACAAGTATGCCGGTGGCTGTGGCTTCAGTCTCTGCCTCCTGACACCCTGGGGACACAGAAGCCCTCCCTCCACGTGAGGGGGACCCCAGGGGAATCATCTGGGAATCCCGGCTTTTCAGGAAATGAAGGAGCAGGAAAAAGAGAAGGGCTGTGATTTGCTCTAATGGGGGGGGGGAGGGGGGTGGGGGTGGGGGGAGGGTTCAGAAACCTGTCCCCGAAGAGGGGCTGGAGGTGGGGACACTAGAGACCCAACAGGAAGCTGTGGCAATAACACAGGCGAGGGAGGAGCGGGGTCTGGGAGCAGGAGGGGACAGAGGGGACCCAGGAAAGGGGAGGGAAGGATATCTTGTAGAAGAGCCTCTGCACTTAGGGAGGGAGGACTGTAGGGATAGGGGAGGGAGGAGTCCAGTCTGCATGGGCGGGGGGGGGGGGCGTTTAGCCCCAGTGTCAGCTGTGGGCGGGGGCAGCCAAGTTCAGGATCACAGGAAGAAGGGCGAGTATTTATTCTGCAGAGAAGGGAAGGGTGGGGGAGGGGGCAAGGCCCTCATTGGTGTGAGCGCCCATTTTTACTCAAGGAGGACAGATGGTGCTGATGAAATAGAAAGGGAAACGTTCTACGAGGCCAGTATTAACCTGATACCAAAAGTTGCCGTAAAGAAAACTGCAGAACAATATCCTTCATGACCCCACGTGGCCAGTGCCCGTCGCCCCCTCGCCCATCTAAATAATGGTCACCCCCCCCCGTCTCCCCATGTGACCATCATTTCCTCGTGGTTGACCTTGACATTTCTGCCAGATCGTTCTATCGACGCTAACGCTTGCCTTCGACTTATCGTCACGATAATCGTTATCATCACCATTGGACAGTGAACCCCCGACCGAACTCTCCCCTGGAACGGCTGTTACTTACAAATAATTTCTGTTCTCACTAACAACGTGACAAGGAGACAGATGCAACCTGTTCGGGCTCGGTGGTCTGGGAATCCGTCCTGCTGCAGCACCCCACGCACAAGCCCCTTTGCCCTCCGGTCCCCACCGTCCGGTCCACAGGGCGGGCTCCCCAGCCCCTCGCTGAAGGAGGGGAAACCCTGCGTGGGTTTTGCCGCTGCCTTGCTGGCTGCTGCATGCTGGGAACTTGCCGACATCACCATGCGGACAGTGTTCACGACAACCCAGGGTTCGGACCGGCCAGCGACTTGACCAGAATCCTGCAAATACTGAGTGACGAGCCACCCGTTGGCCTCGGGTCTTTCCGATTCCAGAGCCCACGTTTTTCACCGACATATGGGGCCAGAAGTGCTCCCTCTTCCGTTCCTCCTCTCTCCTCCCCAGCTCTTCGCCCACAGCCCAGCACCCCCAGCGCCCCTTGGACAGGCAGCTGGGGATCTGAGATGCCGCGTCACTTGCTGGGACTGTGAGAGGAACTTGGCTTTGGAGACGCCCTGACCTCATGCACCTGAGCCCCCAGAATCCACAGTCCACCCCTAGTTTGGGAACCACCTGTCTGGGGATGACACACGGGTGTTCCCTTCACTTCTAGCAGCTCAGACGTGCACCCAGGGTAACCCTGAGCATCACCTGCTGCAGATGTGTGAGTGACGATCACGCTGCGCCCGGGGTTACTGTCACACGTTTGTTCCAAGGAGCATCTCTTCTGGGCGTCTGTGACCCTCACAGCATCCTGAGAAGTAGAGCCTCACTTAGGCCCCTTGAACGGGGAAAACAGGCTCACAGTGATTTTTGAAGCCGGAGGACTCCAGAGTTCCTTCAGCTTCTCGTCGACAGATAAAGAAGCTGAAACCCAGAGAGCAGTGACCAGAGAGTGTGGGGCCGAGCTGGCACCAGATTCCAGGCTCCCTCGGTCCCCAGGCCGGTGCCTAAACAGAATGGCAGGCATCCCGCGGGCCAGTCCTGGATGTTGGTGGTTTTTTGTTTGGTTTTGTTCTTTAGCTTCAGCAGGTTCCCAGCCTGCCTGATCTCCTGAGAAGCTGGAAAGGGGCGGGGTGGGGTGGGGGGGTCGGGGGGCAGATCTGCCTGGATTCAGATCCAGGTCGGCCACTGCCTTGGGGCGTGTGACCTTGGACGGCCCCTCCTTTGCCTCCACAGGCCTCAGTTTTCTCGTTTTTCTCATCTGTAAAACCTCTCCCGGGACCAAGGAGCTGAGTCTGCGGCTCTGGCCTTCTGGGTGTGCTCCGAGCGTACCGTTCCCCCAGGGGCCTCGAAGCCGGACGTGGTCTACACCACTGCTTGGCTTGGCACAATGCTCCACTTCCCCAGCAAAGATTTTCATTCCTCCTGCTGGAAAGTTGGCTCCATGCATTCGGGCTGAATAAGTTGATTTGTAGAAATTACCCTTTCCTGGGGCTCCTCACATCAGAAGCAGCAGGTGGGTGCTCTGAGTGCTTCTGAATGCGCCCCGGAGTCCAGCTGGGACAAATCTATCCCTCCAAAGCGACATCTGCTGGAAGGTGGCATTGAATTCTGTCACATTATAATAGCTTCTCCCTCGGTTCCAGTAACCTTTATTTAACCGGCGTCGGAATCTCCCCTCGAGAGGCGCACGTCCTTGTCTGGGACTTTTTCTGGCAGGAGGGGTCCTGGGAGCCCACTGTGTTACAGAGGACGGAACCCGTGATGCCGGCAGAGTGAGGGGCCACGGAGCCTGGCAGGGGGGCAAGGGATAGGCCTGATGGGGGAGGAGAGGCTGGTTGAAAGGGCCACACTGATGGGATGACTAACTCTGCAGGGTCTGTCACCCTGGATGGGCGCCCTGGAGACTGTCGTTCATCCATTCACTTTCTCACGCACTCACTCAACAAACACTTGCGGCCAGGGATGGCTGAGGGATGTGCAGGTGAAGGGGGACACAGAGGTGAGTGAGAGCTGTTCTTTACCCTCAAAGGGCTCAGGGTCTGTCACAAAAGATAGACTCTGCCTCAAGAAATACAATAATAGACACCAGGGAGCAGGAGAAGAAGCATAAACTCCCTTGGGGGACAGGTGGGGCCGGTGTGGGGCAGGTGGGACAGGTGGGGGGGGCAGGTGGGGGACAGGTGTGGGTTAGGTGGGACAGGTGGGGGCAAGTGGGGCAGGTGTGGGTAGGTAGGACAGGTGGGGGTCTGAGGGTAAGTCCCCAAAAGCAAACCCTGAAACAAGGCTCTGGTACCAATAGTTTACCTGGGAGATGAGCCCAGGTAAGAGAATGGAGAGACCGAGCAGGGAAGGGAGAAAAGCTGTGAGTGAGTCACAGCGATGGGCACCCGGGACCCAGGGCCATGTGGAAAGCACCCCGGTGCCACCCTCCTGGAGCGGGGGAAACAGCACTTACCTGCTGACTCCCAGGACATTAACTGCCCCCTACACTTGGAGAGAACACCCAGTGGGTGGGCAAGGAGGAAATGGAAGGAACTCAGGGGGCCAGGGGATTTGAAGGGAAGGATTTATTTCAGGCTTCCATGTGGGGAAAGTCAAGCAGAGAAGCCTTGGGAGTAGAGCTGGACAAGCTGAGAGAATGGAAGAGAGGGGAGATGGCCGCACGGACAGGCCCCCACAGAGGGGGGAAGCGGATTGATCCACGGACGGTTGGCCTTCCACCGGGGGAAGCGGGTCTCGTCCAGAGATGTCTGAGAATGCGAAACCACTCATCGGTAAAGAGACGGGCATGGGCGCGTCAGGGCGCTCTTTTCCACGTGGGGAGGACGTCCGATCCAATGCCAAGAGTGAGGGGGCCGATGACTGGACAGAGGGCTTCAAGAGGGTGGTGGCCAAAAACGGCATTTGAGAAGCAGGGCGGTGGACACCACCCACAGGAAGGTCAGAGTAGGGACGGTGCCAGCTGAGGTCGGCATCTGCTCCTTCACAGCAGCACAGTCGTTTCCAAGGCAGCCCCCTCCACATTCCAGGACCAGAATGGCGAAAGCAAATGGTCACGTTGGTCCTCTGCTGGGCTTGGAAGGACATGGGTAGCTAAAGAGGACACCGGCCAATGGTGGGTGAGTGATGTGAGGTGGGATCTTGCTGGCTCCCCATCGCCTCTCCCACCTGAGGTCCAGGGAGTTGGGGGAAGGGGGGGTAGGCAAATCCCAGCTGGGAGTTGGAGGACTGGACTCTCGGCACTTGCTTCGTGACCTTGGGTGAGTCCGTTCCCCTCTCCGGGCCTCAGTTTCCACATCTATTCATTGAGATGACGAGACCTGACCAGCTAGTTTCACAGGGGTCCCCAAGAGAATCACATTAATTAATGTTTTGATGGGAGAAGTCCTTTGGAGGCTGATCAGAGCCGCCCCTCATCACAAATCCTCCCCTTCTTCCGTGGGAACCAATTAACGAATTCAGTAAAACTTCAGGATGCAAAATCAGCATACAAAATTCAGTTGCATTTCTATATACTAACAATGAGCTATCTAAAAAAGAAATAAAAGGGAGCCTGGGTGGCTCTGTCGGTTGAGCATCCAACTCTTGGTTAGCCAGCTCAGGTCATGATTTCATGGTTCAGTTCATGGGATCTAGCCCCGCATCAGGCTCTGCCCCTCCCCCACTCAGCACACTCTTGCATATGACATGTGCGTGCTCTCTCTCTCTCTCTCTCTCTCTAAATAAATAGACAAACATGAAAAAATAGCACAAAAAACAATAAAATACTTAAGAATAAATTTAACCCAGGAGGTGAAAAAGCTATATATATATACATATATATATATGTATATGTGTGTATATATATATATATATATATACTGAAAACTATAAAACACTCATCAAAGTATTTGAAGACAGAAATAAATTATAAATATATTTATAAATTTATACAGAAATAAATTATATATAATTAAATTATATGTAATTATATATTTTATACATTTATATATACATATATAGTATATATACACATGTATGTATATTATATATGCATATATAATATATATAATTATGTATATATATTATATATATATAATTCCATGTTCATTGATTAGAACAGTTAATATTGTTAAAATGTCCACACCGGCCCAAAGCTATCTATAGACTGGATACAATCCCTGTCAAAACTTCAATGGCTTTCTTCACAGAAATTTTTTTAAAAACTCTTAAAATTTATATGAAACTGTAAAAGACCCCAAATAGCAAAAGCGGTCTTGACAAAGAACAAAGCTGGAGGTCACACTTCCTGTTCAAACTACATCACAAAGCTATCATGCTCGAAACAGGACGACAGTGGCATAACAGGCACATAGCCCAGTGGGACAGAATAGACAGCCCATGGGGCGCCTGGGTGGCTCCGTCAGTTAAGCGTCTGACTTCGGCTCAGGTCATGATCTCACAGCTGGTGAGTTCGAGCCCCGCGTCGAGCTCTGTGCTGACAGCTCGGAGCCCGGAGCCTGCTTCGGATTCTGTGTCTCCCTCTCTCTCTCTGCCCCTCCCCTGCTCACGCTCTGTCTGTCTCTCTCTCTCAAAAAATAAATAAACATTAAAAAGAAGAAGAAGAGGAAGAAGAAGAAGAATAGAGAGCCCAGAAATAAACTGACATTTGACAAGGGAGCCAAGAACACTCACTGGGGAAAGGATGGTCTCTTGATGAACGTTGTTAGGAAAGCTGGATATTCACGTGCAAAATAATAAAATTAGCCCCTACCTTCCACCACTCACAAAAATTCGACTTAAGACTTAAACATAAGACCTGAAACCAGGTCTCCCTAGAAGAAAACACAAGGGAAAGGCTCCTTGACATTGATCTTGGCAAAAACAAAAAAAAAAAAAACAAAAAAAAATTGACAATGATTTCTTGGATATGACGCCAAAAGCACAAACAGCAAAAGCAAAAATCAAAAGTGGGACTACGTCAAACTGAAGCAAAAGGAACAACGAACAAAATGCACAGGCGGCCTACGGGATGGGAGAAAATATCTGTACACCGTATACCCATAAGGGGTTAACGTCCACAAGGTATAAGGAATTCATACAAGTCAACAGCAAAAGACCAAATAATCTGATTTAAAAATAGGCAGGGGACTCTGGCCATTTTTTTCTCCAAGAAGACATCCGGACGGCCGACGCAACGCAGGAAAAGATGCTCCACGTCACTCATCATCAGGAAAACGCAAATCAAACCCACGATGAGGTATCACCTCACACCTGTCAGAATGGTTAGTATGAAAACACAAACAAACAGGAAGCAACGAGTGCTGGCGAGGATGTGCAGAAAAGGGAGCCCTCGTGCAGTGTCGGTGGGAGTATACGCTGGTGCAGCCACCGTGGCCAAAGGTATGGAGTTTGCTGAAAAATAGAAAATAAAAATAGAACCACCATGTGATTCAACAATTCTAACCTCCTTAGGTGTCTGGCTGAAAGAAACAGAATCGCTCTCCCAAAGAGAGAGCCCCGCGTTCGCGGCAGCATTATTCACAGCAGCCGAGACACGGGGGGGAGATGGTGTCCATCAATGGATCAGTGGAAAAGGGAAATGTACATACAATGAAATATTACTCAGCTATAAAAAGAAGGGAAGTCGGCCACTTGTGACAGCACAGGTGAACCTGGAGGGCACCGTGCTGAGCGAAATAAGTCAGACAGAGAAAGACAAAGGCTGCAAAATCTCACTTATATGTGGAATCTAAAGAAGCTGAACTCATAGGAACAGAGAGTCAGGGCTGTAGGTTGTCAGGGCAGGAGGGCGGGGAAACGAGGAAAGGTTGATCACAGGGTGCAAACTTCCAGCTGTAAGATGAGAAAGTTCTGAGGACCTAACGTGCCGCATCGTGACTGCAGGTGCCAATGCTGTGTTACAGACTCGAAAGTTCTTAGGAGAATAGATCTTAAGTGTTCTCATCATCCCAAACCAATGGACGTTATCTGAGGTGGGGGATGTGTTAACTAAGCTTAGCGTGCTAATCGCTTTATAATATACGCATGTCCCAGATCATCACGTTGTACGCCTTAAACTTGCACCATGTTATGTCAGTTATATCTCAAGAAAGCTGGGGAAAAAAATTTAAATAAGGGCTTTGGGGGAAAGACAGACGTGAGTCTGAGTCCTGTCTCCGCATCTTTCATTCATTCAACAAATAGTCCTCGAGCGCCTGGCATGTGCCAGGCACTGGGCTCAGGGCAGGGGACTCAGGGACCAGATCCACATGGCCCCGCCGTCTCACAGTCTGGTGGGGGAGGCAGTCAAAACCAATCAACGGAAAGCCAGCGAGTCACCCACTGTGAGAGGGCAACAAGGGACAAACATTCAGGGAGGGACCATCTGAGCTGGACCTACACACCAAGAAGGACTAGCCAGGCAGAGGCTGGAGAAGGGCATCCAGACAAAGAGCTCGGATTGATGAAGTGACAGCAGGCAGGAGGGACATGGGCAGAGACAGGGCAGAGGCCACATCAGGCAGGGCCTTGGAGGTCACGGCCAGGAGCTCAGCCTTTACTTAAAGAGCACTAGGAGGTCCCTGGAGGGTCCGAGCCTGCAAGTGATGTGACCTGGCGTATTTCTTTCAGTCACTGTGGCTGCTGCAGTGTGTGTGGTACCTGGGGGCTCTGTGACGTTGGGCAAGTCACTTATGCTCCCTGAGCCTTGATCTCTCCATCTATAAAATGGGGATAACAGTACCTACCTCTCAGGCTTCACAGAGCGGACAGAGCTCTTGGCAATATGCCCCCGGCACCGTAAGTGCCCAGTAAGGCTTCCTGCGTTCAGATCCCCACGTCCCCAGCCCTCGTTCTCCAGCGACAGGACGCAGCGTGGCCCGTACCTGTTGAAACCATAGGTCCCCGCAACCCATCCCACCAGCCAGCCTCCCCTGCCCCGGGGCGCCACCACGCCTTGCCTTTATCTCCTGTCACATCTCAGATGTGGCACTGAGGCTCGAGGAAGGTCAGGATGCCTCGGCGCCCCCGCGAGGACGAGGCCCTCGGACCGAGGCCTGACACCACGGTCCCCGCTCTCTCCACCGCATGGCAAAGTAGGTTCTGTCTACGCAACGGCCCCGTCATTTCTGCGCGGCCCTCGGCCATGGGGTGTCTATTAAGCTCCTCTCCATCAAAGGTCAGCGGGGGGAGGGGAGGGGGCAGAGGCCCAGTGACAGGCCCCGCTCTCAATTAGGGCCTCGCAAGCGGCTTTCGCATCCATCGAAGCCACGGCTCTGTCCTCTGGGTGCCCGGGATGTATAACATGTCCCACTCAGGGGCCGGCAGAGAGGTCGTGAGAAGTAATCGCTGCCTGGGCCGGCTCCCACGGCCAGATTGATTAGGACATAAAAAAGCAAACTCAGCTTCTGGCAGTACTAGACAGCCGGCCCGTCTGCATTTCTAGAAACCCTTTCTGCGGGGATCTGGGTGGGCGGGGGCTCCTACCCCACACCTGCAAGGCCTGCGGCCCCCGGGGCAGAGCCAGGCCGGACCTTCCGTCCTCTCGTGCTACAGGCTGCCTTGTCCGAGAGGCCCCCACCTTGGACCCGGGCTATGCTAGTTCTTTGGAAACATTTTATTTACCCCTAGACGTCCTGCAAGGCAGGTGCGGGGAATGGGACGGGCCGCTGAGGCCGGAGGGGGAAGGCTAATAAGCAGAGGTTTTGCGCAGGCGGGCCGGCCCCCGAGAGAGGCCCGTGGTGCCGGCAGCTGGCTCCAGCCTCCTCGGGAAGCCCGGGACCCTGGGGGTCACCTCGATCTCGATCCTTCTGCGTACCTGGTATGAGGAAGCAGCCTCAGGAAGGGGAATCTGGTTTAACTGGTCCTTGGAAAGGCCATCCAGGCTTGTCCAGAGCCACCCAGGTCTAAGGATTTTCCCACTCGGGTCCCACCGGGGCCCAGGCAGATCTGGGTTCGAGTCCCGGCTCTGCCCCTGAGGCACCTCGTGTCGCCCGCAAGTGCCCCAACAATGGCTGCCTCCCGCGTGCTCTGCGCGCAGGGTGACAAGTGGGGTCTCCGGGCCCCCTCTCCCCAGGGCAGAAGCCATGCTGGGTGACTCCCCAGGCTACACCGTGAAAGACCGTGCATTCCTCCCCCCTCCCCCCACCCCTGCAGCCCAGGAACTCCTAGCTGCCAGCTACCAGCCAGGCGAGTGAGTCACTTAGAAAACGATCCACAGTCCCAGGTGAGCCACCCCACTGATGTGGCAGGGAGCACACAGAAGCCTTGCCAACACCGTGGAGTGTTGTTTTCTAAGCTGTGCTTTTGGGGGCGGTTTGTGACACAGCAGTAGACGAGCCTTTCCCCGGCTGCGGCAGCCTGCCTGAGCCCCGTTCTCCTGCAGCCGGGGTGGAGGGCACAGAGCACCGTCCCGGGGCGGTGGGGCCGGGAGAAGTCGCGCACTGGGAGTCAGAGCCTTGGCCGCCACACAGCAGGTGCCCTGGAAACAGCTGCCTGCGCTAGGCGGGGGCGCTGTCACACTGCCCTGGGTGCGCCCGTCTCTCCCGCTGCTCCCGCACTGTCCCGGTGACAGTTCGCCCCGTCCTCAGCATCCAGCACGCGTCGCACGATGTTTCCTGCACGGACGCACAGGAGGAGGGCGCGGTGTGTGCCCGGCGCCCCTCTGAAAGGGAGGTCCCATCGCTCACAGCCGCAAGGCAGGCAGGGCCCCCCCACCCCTCGGCCAGCTCACAGAGGCGTCCCCTCTTGCTCCGTGCTCAGAGGACCATCCCAGAGTCCCCCGCGTGGGAGAGAAGAGTGGGGCCATCTCCTCGTCCTCTGCCCAACCCCTGCCTCTGCACAGGACTGACTTACCCGGGTCACCTGGGTCTTACCCTGGTCTCTGTAGACCGGTCCTCATGGGGTCCCCGGCCCACAGCATCTGCAGGGAGGCCCCGTGCTCCATGGGCCCTACACCTGCATGTGCCCTCCTGTCTCTGCTGGGGGGACGGATCTGGGAGATCTTGTGTTTAAAAAATCCCTTGGAGGGGCGCCTGGGTGGCGCAGTCGGTTAAGCGTCCAACTTCAGGCAGGTCACGATCTCGCGGTCCGTGAGTTCGAGCCCCGCGTCAGGCTCTGGGCTGATGGCTCAGAGCCTGGAGCCTGTTTCCGATTCTGTGTCTCCCTCTCTCTCTGCCCCTCCCCCATTCATGCTCTGTCTCTCTCTGTCCCAAAAATAAATAAACGTTGAAAAAAAAAATTTAAAAAAAAATCCCTTGGATAGTCTAGTCTTGCAAAAAGCCCCTCATTTCGGTATTTACCATGTCCTGACAGGTCAGTCTGAGCATATCCTCTCTGTCCCTCTCCGTCTTTGTCTGTCTCTCTCTGTCTCTCTTGGTCTCTGTCTCTCTCTGTCCCAGTCTCTTTCCGTATCTCTCTCTCTCTCTCTCTTCCCACCGACAATATGTCAAGACAATCTGTCCCCTCGCAGAGGGACGATCAAGCAACATCAAGCAGAATTGCAACACATGTAACCAGATTACCTGGCTCTCCCGGTGGCCATGACGAGCAAAGGCAGTCATAAAAGCCGCACGTGACCGAGCTGTGCCTGGCTCAAGGCTTGTCCAGAAGCTCTGCCTTGGCTCTGCTGAAAATAAGGTCCCTTAACAACAGGCGTTTTGCCTTTGCAGAAGGACGCGGCCGAGGGCAGGGGGGGCACACAGGCAGGACTGCGGGAAGCTTGGCTGTGTGTCTTAGCCTTTCCGCCCGTAGCCGTGGACTTGAGATGTGCCACTCACCCGGCAGAGCCCCAGCTTCCCCGCCAGCAAAGGGGGACAGTCACAGCACCCCCCTTGTCTGGAGGATTGGGATTATCAGCAGCATGTCAAGAAACGACGGTTCTGGATGGAGGAGATGATGTCTTCTTGTTTTGTCCTCAGGGCAGCCTAGGAGGCTTGAGTGCACTTGACAAATAGGAAGCGGAGGGTCAGCAAGATGAGCTGGGGGGCCTGGGGCACACTTCCTAGTGACAGGAGGTACTTACTGCGACCTCAGTGTGGTGTGTTTACTTCCGAAACCTGTCCCAATGGCCTTCGTGCGTCTGTGGAGGGGACACCGGGCCCCCTGGGCTGCTCAGCTCCCGGGGTTCCGGGGCCACCGTGATGTGAGCTCGGCTGCTCTCCCTCCCCTGAGCCCGGGTGGAGGCTGCGGACCTCGACAAGGACAACTCTGCTTCCAAGGGGGCAGAGTTGGGGCATGTGAGCCACCAGGTACTAGGCTCCGGGCCCTGGAGCACGTCCCTTCCCCTCTCTACCTCGGTTTCCCCCACTGGACCACGATGGGCTTGGAAGTGGTCCCTGCTGTCGGCGGGTGGGACTCTGCTGAGACCCGACGCAAGTCACACAAACAAACAGGAGCAGACGCCATGCACAAATGACGTCATGAGCTCTGGAGTCAGGCGCTCCTAATTCCAGTCCCTGCCAGCTTGGTCCCTCAGTGGCTTCGTCTTGGGCAAACCATCTGGTTTCTCTGCGCCTCCGTTTCCTTAGCCATGAATTGGGTACGATCACAGTACTTAGTGAACGGAAGCGACCAAAGCTCTTCACGCCGTTGGCAGTGAGTGAGACCTGAGATGGCTTTTCCTGGTGACGAGGGCACCGATGGAAACCTCTGTCCCTGAGTTTCACCTGTTGCCAGATTCCCCACCCGATGTGGACACAGAGTTAGACCGGACCACGGGGATTATCTGTGCAACCCCTTTGTTTTATAGCCGGGGAAACTGGGGCTCAGGGATCACGCATCCAAGTAAGGGCAGGGGGTACTCTGCCTCAGCCCCAGTCCCGGTCTCTGCATCACCTCCAGCTGCCAGGCTCCTCCTTGCTGCCCCGGGGGCGTCCCTTGCCCTTCCCAGACCGATTCAGTAGCCCTAGCCCTCGACTCTGGCCTGTCCCAAAGAACGCTGACTCTGAGCCTTTACCATTAGGCTCAAATAACCCCGGAAGCACCCCAAGCACTTTCTGGGGCCGTGTGTCTGTTCTCTCTTCCCCATGATAAACAGGTTCAGAGTCATTAGTCTCTGGTCACAAGGAAACTGAGGCCCAGAGGGGCGGGACCTGCTCGAGGCCACGCAGGGCTCCCTCCCACTTGTCCCTGCAGCATGATCGCACCTGCCAAGCCACCGTGAGCGTTTGAGACTCCGTTTCCCAGGGGGGCCATGAAGTCAGGTTCACCTGTGCCTCACCCACACTCTGGCCCCGACTGTGGAGGCATCACAGGGTTTCTCTATGGCTCCCCAGCTTCCTCCTTCTGATCACTTAAAATAAAAAGCTTCACTGTTTTCAAGTGGTTCATTCTTGCTGCAAAAAATGACATCAAAGGGGCGCCTGGGTGGCGCAGTCGGTTAAGCGTCCGACTTCAGCCAGGTCACGATCTCGCGGTCCGTGAGTTCGAGCCCCGCGTCGGGCTCTGGGCTGATGGCTCAGAGCTTGGAGCCTGTTTCCGATTCTGTGTCTCCCTCTCTCTCTGCCCCTCCCCCGTTCATGCTCTGTCTCTCTCTCTGTCCCAAAAATAAATAAACGTTGAAAAAAAAAAAATGACATCAAAATACAAAGAATCTAACATCCCTACAAGACACCCAAGTAACACCGTTAACCCGGTCAGGAATATTCCATGCCTGGCACTTCGCCGCACTAGTCCCCTTCCCTGACCCATTTCCACCCGCGCCCTCCTGCTCTGTGCCCGGAGGAAGCCCACCCCCATGCACTGCACTGGGGGGGTTCCTGGCAGACGGGCTTTCTGGGTCTCGGACCAGCCGGAGGCCCCCAGGAGCCCGGGCAGGGGGAGGAGAGGGAGGTCAGGGTCTCTCCTCCCTGCTGCGGCCACAGCCTGAGTGCCCGCGCCCTCCCTGCGACCACCACTCCCGGGGCGGCCCCTCCACGGCCCCAGCGCTCACGGGGCTCCAGGAACAGTGCTCCCTGTCCTCGTCCCCTCATCCGCGGCTGCTGACAGCTGCCCGGTGCCGCCGCTCTTGGGGTGCCTGCCCTCCCCGCTTGCTCCCTTCACCCCGCCGTCACCTCCACAAGCAGCCCCGGCATGAAAGCCTCTGTGTGTGAACCGCCCAGAGCGAATGCGCTTCCCGCCCGGGGCTCTGACTGTCAGCCCTCAGCATAAATATCCATCACTGTGGTTTATCCAGATGAGATCCTGCTACCCCCTTTCCGTGATAAATATTACCATTCACTCTCTCTTTTAGCGACATTTAGATATGTCATTTATTTTTTTTTTTTTAATTTTTTTTCAACATTTATTTATTTTTGGGACAGAGAGAGACAGAGCATGAACGGGGGAGGGGCAGAGAGAGAGGGAGACACAGAATCGGAAACAGGCTCCAGGCTCTGAGCCATCAGCCCAGAGCCTGACACGGGGCTCGAACTCACGGACCGCGAGATCGTGACCTGGCTGAAGTCGGACGCTGAACCGACTGCGCCACCCAGGCGCCCCTAGATATGTCATTTAACACACACCTACATATGTCATGTAACATACTCCTTACAGAGCCTGGCCCGTGGGAAGAGCTTGGGGAGTGTCAGCCCCATGGGTCTCCCCGGGAGCAAACGGGCACTTTTGCTCCAGCTTCCTCAGGACCACCACTGCGGGGTGACAGGTGACTCCCCAAGAGAAACCGAGATACTGTTGCCGTAAGAGGAATGGATACTCCAAGCTGAAACAGTGGATGTTGTCAGAGGAGGGGATAGCTTTGTTGGGTTTTGAAGGATGAATAGGAGCTCCTTAGAGGGCCAAGGGGATGGGCGTTACAGGCAAAAGGAAGGAGCCAAAGAGCGTCAGCATAAATAACTTGGAGCAAACCATTCCGTATCATCCTCAAGACAAGCCTGTGAGGTGAGTGCATTTGTTACCCGTACGTTACGAATGGGGAAACTGGGGCTCGGGGCTCGGGCTTCTTGTCTTCGGGTCACACGGTAAGTGACCAAGCCAGGATTTAAAGCCCAGTCTGTGTGCCCCCCAGGCCTGTGCTTGCTCTTTCTTTGGTCCCGTATGCCTCTGCCATTGTCACCAGTGGGACTGATGACGCTCTGCCCGGTCCGCGTGACGGACTCAGGCCTGTCCCCAACCTGACCGTGTGTTTCCAGGCGAGCCTGATCAGGGGGGCAGCAGGGCCGGCACACCCCGCAATGTAACTCAATAATTGATTACCCCACAACAGACCATCAGGGCTGCTTCCTGACTGTGGGGACTCAACCCGGGTCCCCCAGAGTCTCATATTCTGTAGCAGAGGCCGGGGAGAAGGATGTAGAGGGACCCAGGGGCTCAAGCAGGACAGGATCTGGTGACAACTGCCTCAAGGCCAGGCCAAGTCCCCACCTACCCCCAGGTGAGCCCTACCCGCACTCCATCCCTTCCCCTGCTCACCGCCCTCTGCCTGGATCCCCCAGACCTTGGGAAAGGGCATCATGGCTGCCTCGTCCCCAACTTGCTCATGGTGCCTGGACCAGAGCCAGTAGCTCAGCGAATGCATGAAGAAAGGAAGAATGAATGGGTGCACTTTCCAAGGCCCTGCCCTCTGCGTTCTCTGCTGGCCCTGGATGTCAATGTCCTGCGCCTTGAAGGGCAGAGACAGGGACAGGGACCAGGCCAGTTCTTGGAAAAGACACCCCCAGGAAGTGTGGGCTGACTTGGCTGCCCGCCTGGCCACAGCTTGGGCTTCGCCTACAAGGGAGCCCGACCCTCCCCACCTCCCCTCCTCATGCTCATCCCCGCCTGGGCCCCGACCACAGGAGGGGGGCTGCTGCTGTCTCCCTTGTCCCCACCTCACCTCACCTCGGCGAGGGGCTCTGCTTCCCAGGCCAGGCCTCCGCTTGCTTGTGCAGGGAGAGGGGTCATGGTCGAGGAGGTGATGACAAAGACAGCGTCTCCTCCACTCACCTGCTCCTTCCCAACCCCTCCCACCTCCCTCCCCTTCCCCCTTGCACCCTCACCCCCTGGCATTATGGGCTAGACTGCTTGGTTAGCCATCGATCTGACCCTCTCGTTTGAAAGTGCCGTGAGGCAGGACACTTTCTGGATGTGACTTTGTTCCCTTTGGTATCCATAGTGCCTTGAAGAGAACCTGGGATGTAGTAGGCACACAATAAACTTCGTGATGGGAATGAGTGATGGATGGATGGATAGATGGATGGATGTGAAGATCTCCCAGTCGAGTGAGGGGCAATAGGGAGAGTTAAGAGGGGCAAAGGCCTCCCTGTGGTTACAGGGTGGTTTGAGGATGCAGGTGGTTTGAGGCCAAGGCAGCATGGCAGAGAAGGAGCTCACGGACCCCTCGCTTCATCCTTCATGCCCGTCAGAGGTTTGCTGAGCACCTCCTGTGCACCCGGCCCTGAGACAGGACGAAGCGCTGGGCCCATCAGACCCCTGCCCCTGCAGAGAAGCCCGCGGCCAGGTGAGGGGGACCAGTGGGATCAGGGAGCTACAGGCCATAGCAGTGACACTCACAGTGGCTCCCGCTGGGTCCCGATGGTTTACGAGTGGTATTCCATATCATGATTCCTGGGGGTGGGCTTATAGTTTCCATCTGACAGATGGGGGAACTGAGGCTCAGGCCTCTTGATACCAAAATCCATGGCTTTGCTCCAGAATCTGTTCCCATGTGGATTCCTGGCTCACCAGCTCTTACTGAGAGCTGAACTGGCTCCGGGGCCACAAGGGGTGATATGGGTGTGGCCGCAAGGTGCTCCCGGTCGTGTGAGATACACCTGCCGAAATTTCCTCAACACAGCCCAGGTCAGACAGTGAGGCATGATCCAACGGAAGACAGCGAACCCCAGGGGACCAGCCTGGAGCCCCAGGAGGGCAGGGTCCTTTCAGTCTCTACCTTCTCAGTAGAAGCTGAATTATAACTGAATGGATGGATGGATGGATGGATGGAGAAATTGATAAAGCCTAACTTGCGCCAGGGGGAAAAGACCACAAGAAAGCTAAGAACATTAATGGCAGTGCCCCCACCTCCCTAGGTGACCTTGGACACGCCTCTTTCCCCTTCTGTAGAACAAATGAGTCTGTCCTGAAAGTCCACGGTCACTCACCATACTGACCTTCTTGCATTTGAGGCAGGAGGAGGAGCTGAGCCAGCCCAGCTCATTCCACCAGCCTGGGCACTTTCCAGAGGTCGAGGGGGGCCAGGTGCCTGCTGCCTGTGGTGGCAACGGTGTGGAGCTCAGCGCACCTGCATGGCACGAGCAGCAGGACCTCCGGGCAAGGCCAGGCTGGCAGGTGGTCGGGACGGCTGTGATCCCCCCGCACGCCAGCTGGAACAAACAGGTCGTTCTGTTCTCTCGGAAGAAGCTTGGTCTGGATGCACGGACCCGTCGGGACCCAGAGAGGGGCTGCGAAAGGAACGGTGGCTCCGAGTGCCTGCAGGTTTGTGTCTGCTTGCCCACAGCCAGCCACGCCTCTGCTCACGCTGCTCCTCTCGCCTGGAAAGCCTCCTATTTTCTTCCCAGGTAAGGGATGTGAAGAACAGGGACCACAGAGGTGAGTGGCAGCCACTCCTGTGCTCGAAACGAACACACAGATGACTGCGACAACGGTAGTCATAAAAACCTGTGCTCCTGAGCATTCTGCTAATTCCCTTACTATGTATTCCATTTAATCACCTCCCCACCATCCCCAGAGAATTAGGTCTGTTGGTTAGGATTCTTTTGTCACAGACTAAATCCAAAGTGGTCAAACTAAAGGGCGTTCCATAGAACGAGAATGAGCAGAGATACACCTGCTTCAGGCATAGCTGGATCCAGGGGCTCAAACTAGAGAACTGGGTCTCTGTTTTTTCTTACTATCTCTTTGCTGTGCTTCCCTTCCCTTGTGGTGAGAATTGGGGTGGCTCTTTCTTCCCCCCTTACTGCTGGAATCCGTCAAGGGGCAGGCAAAGGAGGGAGGGGGAAAGGGAGTCATAACCATTGGCATCAGTAACCTTGCGTCACCCTGTCTGGGACTCCTTAGCGAAGAAAGCACTGCTCCCTCCCAGTACCCGCATATCAGAACCCAGGCAAGGATTCTTCTTGGCCTAACTTGGATCCAGGGCCGACTCCTTGGACCAGTTACTGTTTCCAGGGGTCGAGATACTAGGAGTGGTCTGGCTGGACCTTTCACTGTCTCTATGGACAGGAGGTAGGTTAGCAGGCCTGTTGGAATCCCATGGCCTGGCAGGTGCAGGAGGCTTAGTTTCCTAAAGGAAGGGGAGAGGGTGCCATACCCAGACAGGGGAGGGGGTGACAAGGGGACAAAGCAACGCATGTCAGTTACAGTAGATAGTATTAATCCCACTTTACAAAGGAGGAAACTGAGTCTTAAAGAGCCCCAGTGACTCCACGAGGCGAGTAGCTGGCAGAACGGGAACTCAAAAATCCCTTCACTGCTAAGCTACGAGTCTTCCCAGGGACCCCAGCTGGGACCACGTCCCCAGCACCTCCCAAACCTGAGTTCCGAAAGGTTGAAACTCATTAATTCCAGCCCAAAGAAGACAATCCCCAAAGTTCAGACACTCAAGCCCCTGGAAGGTCCTGGAGCTTACCGACCTAATCTTCGTGACAGATTTGCTTTGAAGTCCCCGCCATAACCCCTCAGACGCCCCCACAGGGCACAGAGCACGCTGCCCATGGGGGCTCCTTGTCTGCCAGGCAGGGCCGAGGGGAGGCACATCGAAAGGAACAGAGACCAGTGTGGTGTGGCCGGGGCGACAGTAGCACGGGGTGGGGAGGGGGGGGTGGTGGCTGAAGTGTGAGCTAATATTTGAACACGTTCTCCAGTGAAGCACACGGCTCAGAACATTCCAGAGCCTCCCTGACCTCTCCTTCCAGTTCCAACCTGCCGGTTTCAGTGAAGGGATGTTGCACGACACAGCACAGCGGGACCTCAGTCCAAACCCCATTCGGTCTACAAGTGAGGCCCGGGCACGCGTGCGAGGTCGGAGAGTGAGTTAAGGGCGAAGCAAGGAACCCCAGGGAAGAGGGTGTTCTGTTCCAAACACCGTGATGGCACGTCCACACGCCAGTTCATTCAGTCTTCAATCTGTGAGGATTCATGGGGAAACTGAGTCTCAGCGCCCCCCTCTCAGGACCCAGCAGGAAGCCACAGAACGGATTTGGCTGGTACAAAAGTCAAGTCTCGATGTGCTGGTCCTTCGTCCAGTCGTCTCGGCTCTCTGCTCGGTGGCCACTGTCTGTGCGATGCCGGACCCGCAAGTCACGTGTCCCTGCCTCTCTTGACTGCCGGTTCCAGCCAGGTTCGGACGATGAGAGGTGCTGGCCCAGGACCGGGAAGGCAGAGGTAAGGAATCTGTTCCTGCCTCTCTCGTCCTTTCAGCAGCGGCCTGTGGCTCCAGCAGCAGCGGGGACTCGGGGATCTCCGCGGCCGTGGCGCTCAGCTCCACCGGAGGCCACAGCAGGTGTAGGGTTCGTCCCGGGTTCCCCAGCCCCAGGCGGCAGCGTGCCGAGTCCCGAAGCCCTGGGGGCCCTTCCCTTCCCTTCCTGCTCCATCGGCCCCGACAACCCTTCACGACCCGTGTCTCTGCGGACCGTCCTCTCTGTGTGGGCTGGTTGGAGCTTCTGTTTTCCGGAATCAACCTTGGGTTTGCCTGGGGTGAAATGTCACTTGAGGGCACGGCTTTACACCGGATGACCGCTGCACTTGACCGTTAGTGCTGCCCACAGCAAGAAGCCTGGGGCTTGATGGCCACTTCTGACTGTTCCAAGGAGAGTGCGGAAAGAAAATAACAAGCTAAGGACTCTGAACTCTCAGATCAAAGTATCCTCAGGGAACAGAGATTTTATGAGGCCCTAAAGAAATGTTTTACCTTCTGTAGACACAGGGAAGACACAGCTGAAACTCAGGCCCAAAATTTAATCCAAGCACATTGGAGTCCAGCCCCGTGGATGGCAGAATTACGGTGTAAATTGAATTCGACTCCCAGCCTTGCCGAATCCCGTAGGTGAAATCAGTCAGGCATTGATCGAAAACGAAAGGCGTCCTGAGGACTGGAACGAGAACTCAGATGAATCTGAGGACCTTGAGCCCCGAGTCTCCCCAAGCCTCCTTCCCCATCTACGGCAGACCCTGCTCCCTCTTCGAGGAAAACACCCTTCCCTGGCTTGAAGACCCTGTAACAATAAAAGACGTTGACGTTGGTGACTCCAGCTCTGCATTTTGCATCTGCCTCGCCTGTGCCTCGTGTGCTGAAGGCAGATCGGTCTTGGAGAATGACCATGAATTATTATAAACTCACTCAGGTGGTGCTTCCGAAGGCACCTGCTGGTCCGGATGTGATATTTCCTCCAGCGGAGAACGTCAACACGGCTCCCGACCCCGCGGGTGGCTGTTGTCCTCGCAATAGCAGAAGGAGTTCGCTATAGCTCAACAAGAACAGAACACCCTGTCTTGCCTCGCGACCGTGTCACCTCTCCTGCTAGGACGTGATCTACACCAGAGGGCCTCGACGGTCAGCATGTCGCACAACGTCATGCTGACTCGACCAATGACGCCGTGCATTCTGGACCTGCTGGCCAGGAAGCGGACAACACCCCCAGAAGCTTGCATAAGGCGCACGCGTACCAGCTGGCGGGAGCAAACCCCACCAAGTTCACGGCTGCGACACCTAGGTGAAGCTGCTGGGGTCCAACGCGGTGGGCATGTGTGAATATCGCCTCTGTGATGACAGATAGCTTGCTCCTCCTGGCACGGTCTTCCACGGCTAAGCCTCAAAGGGTCCACGATAGACGGGGTAGCTGGGGGGAGACCTGCAACAGGTCCCAATCGCCCAGGTCCTCGGGGAATTGGAGTAAATCTTTGCACCCTTAAAAGATAGTCTGCGTGTAGCATCAGGTGACCCTGAGACACTGGAGGATTATCAGAAAACAGGAGTCACCTGACCCACTCAGCCCTAAAGCTGGACATGTATGACAGGTTCATACTCTAGCAGACCTGGGAGTCGCAAGGAAGTCGCGTGGGCAGACGGCTCACACTCTGCCAGCCCCCACCCCTTCCCCGCTGCTGTTCCCTTCACTCCCACCGGTGACCTCATGTGAGGCTCCCAATGCCAAGTCAAATGAGGGAAAGTGCTCAGATGGTCGCCCCTGACGCTCTTACACCAGCCGGACCCTCTGCAGCATTTCAGCCCCACCCAGCAGTGTCCCTGAAAAACCACAAGGAAGGAAGGGCCTCCCCACGGTCAGAACTTACTTGGAGTGGCACATCTATGTGTGTGTGCCCTCTGCCCGGGCAGACAGATGGCCAGAGATGAAGGTCTACGTTGGTTCCAGGGCAGCAGATTGGAGATACGATCGGGATCGTGGAAAAAACAGGATTGGAAACCGGGGGAGGTATGGATGTCCTCACACGCGGCTGCCCTGAGGGGCCACCAGGCTCGGCTCAGAACACCGGACACATGGCTTTGGCCCGGCAGTGCTCTAGGAGGGACGCTGGTCGGGGACAGGGTCGACCTCGTCCCCACCCTCCAGGAACTGATAAATGTCGAGTAGCAGCTAGATTTCCATTTTCACGCATGATCTCATTCAATCCTTATGCGTGATTCCTCCATAATGATGTCATGTCACAAAGGAGAAACTGAGGCCCAGGGAGGCTCAGTGGGTTTCCCGAGGCGCGGCGGGGGGGGGGGGGGGGTTGGTATTCCTTCCCATGTGGCTCCAGACCCCATGTACCCAGCTTCTATGGCAAATGTGGGAAATGAGATCACGCCGCACATTTCCTGGGGCTGTGAGAATGACCTTCACGCGGATGCCTGGTGAACTTGACCCTTCCTTCCCTCTCCAGTCATGTGCAGCTGGCAGTGGAGGAATCAGCACTTACTGAATACTGCCCGGGAGCCAGGGGCTTCGTGATGTGCCCCTCATCCTCCCTCACCACTGCTCGGCCAGTGGGTATCCTTATCTCTGTTTTATAGAAGAGAAAACCAACGCTCAGAGGATGCCCGACATCAGACAGCAGCCAAGGGGCAGAGACGGAGCCAGACTTCAAGCCCTGGACCCTTATCCTTGGGACCACGTCACCCTCTGGACAAGGGCACCACTGAGTCCCTTACATTCCATAACCCGGATTAGAGTCTCAGGTCACCGCCTACAAGCCCTACGCCCGTCTCCGCACCAGCCCTGCCTATCGTGCTCCTGCTTCTGGCCTGTCACCCGTGCCCTTGCCCACCTGCACCATTGCTGGGCTCTTTGCTGGTCCCCAAACACACCGCTGCCCCCTACCCGTCCCTTGCTCCTCCCTCAGCCTGGAATGCTCCCCACCCCGTCCCAACATCTCCGTTGTCTCAACTGCTTACTCTGTTCAGGTCTCTGCTCAAATGTGACGCCCCGGCCACCCTCCCCTTGTCCCCGACAGCCCTCCCCTTGTCCCCGACAGCCCTCCCCTTGTCGCTCTGGCTAAAACACGTCCCCTCCCTCCCGTCGGCCATCTGGTCCTGCTTTATTATCCTCTGTAGCCCTTATCATCACGTGTGCCCCCTGTCTGGTTTTCACCCAACCTAAGACAGGGTGCCCCCCCCCCCCAGAAGCAGAACTTGAGGGAAGGATACAGGGACACGTGCTTATCGGGTGGTACAGCCAGTCCTAGCAGGGGCACCGGGCAGGGAGACAGGGAACAGATGGGTACCCAATCTTCGGGCAAAGTGACCACCCGAGGTCTGGGACGAGCCTTTCTTCCTGGACTCCAGGAGCTGACTGTCCTGCCCCAGCCTCTCTCGGGATCCGTTAGCACAATCGGTACAGAGAGAGAAGCCACAGGGACAGCTAGGAACCGAGTGTGAGGGGTGATGGGAGTCCGAGAGTGAGGAGAGAGACCCGGGCAGGAGCCAAGCCTACACCTTCGAGTGGTTCTGAGCGGCACTCCTCTGGCAGGTGAGGACAGCTCCCGCTGTCCCCACCTGTCAGCAGAAGGCCGTGTGAACCTGCGCAGGGCCCCCACCTGGAATGAAGGGAGTTTGAGTAAAGGACCCCGAAGGCCTCCTCCCTAGTTCCCTGGCATCCCTCGTGGTCTCCGGCACGTTCAGGGCTCCCCGGGGAGCTGGCCTCTCACGTCCCCCCAGGCCAGGGGCGCCTCCAGCCCAGGCCCGCGTCTTCCCCGCCTCCCTTCTGTCCACCTGCCCTGCAGCTTGGGCCTGACCCCACCTGCGGGGAGGCCTGCCCGACCCAGAGCCCACAGCGTCGCCGGAGGCCGTGTCATGAGAACAGAGCTCTCGCGGGACCGCAGGGGCTGTGTGTGTGACAGAGCGAGGCGGCTCGGGAAGTCATGGCCACGGCATCCATCCGCCAATGGGAAACCCCACGGTCATCCCCAAGAGCACGCGGGGCCAGATCCACGCACCGTCAGGGCCAGAGAGCTTCAGGACCACCGGCCCCTGCCCCCTCCTGGTTCTGAGCTCTGGAGGCTCAGAAGAGAGGTGAGCGCCCCAAGGTCACGGGCCAGAAAATGCAGAGGGGCAATGAGCAGACAGGGCTCCAGACTCCCGTCCTGGGAGCTCCCGCCGGCCTGCCCACCCCCGCCCGTCAGCTCCCAAGCTGCTCTGGATGCAGATCCAGGTCTCAGCCCTAAGCGAGCGCCTCCTCCGCGGTGTCGTGTCCGCGTTTGATTACACCCGGATGCCCCAAAGAAGCGGGCGCCAGGAGATGGGGGGTGCCCACCCCTCCCACACTCCCTGTCTGCTCTCAGCGTCCGCGCGGGGGCGGGGGGGGGGGTGGGAATCTAAGTTTACAAAGTGTTCTTTTCACACTTCAAGGAATGTCGCCTGTGAAATCCAAACAGCATTTTTCTATACTTGACGCATAATAACTGGTCTTCTAAACCTAAATTATCCCTATAAATCTAAATTAAATGCCCAGGTTCCAGTGTATTTAGGACACCTAATTAAACTGCTAGCAATAACCACTACTAATCTGGTGTTCAAGGCAACTTGCGTTTTCCAAGCACGTGTTTCTCCCTGGTGCGTGGTGCGTGGGTAGAGGGGGTGAGTGTTTTTCCGGTTGCTGTGGGCACTGCCCGTCCTCATGGTGCCCTCCAGGGCTCCTGGGGCCTCCCTGGGCCCGGCCTTCTCCAGCCTGGGCGTCACCGCCCTGCCAGCGCCCAAGGAGAAGGTGGCCAGAGCAGCGTGCAGATGGAGAAACCCTGGGGACGCAGCTCCTCGTGTGGGAGACACCCCAAGGCCGCTCCTCCGGGCCAGCGCTGTCCTGCTCACCCCTCCTGATGCATGGCCTTCCGGACATCTCTGGCATGACTTCGTGGGCCTGGTCCCCTCCCCTCTGACCGCGCTGTGTGGCAAGGGCTGAAGGGGACACGGCAAAGGGCTCCGCAGACGGCAGGTCAGGGTCGGGGTCTGAGCCCTGAGGCCTGATTCCACTTGGGGCCTCCCCGCCAGGTCCCGCCAGCTGTTCCCAAGAGCAGCCCTCCCCCCAGCTGTGAGACCTGAGCTCTGGGCCGGCCCGCAGGGCACGGAGGCGCCCCGCTCATCCCCAGCCTCCCTGGCGCAGACAGGTGGGTGGCCGTCTGCCTGCCCCGGTTCCAGAATAGCCCGGCCTGGCTTGGCGGCTGCAGCCTGACATCGGTGGTCCTCCCAGGTCCAGCCCCACCACCTTTGCAGCCACCGCTCCTCCCCACCGACCCCCAACCCTCCTCTCCCCACCCACCCCCAACCATATCCCCCACACAGCCTCTCTCGAACCGGCACTTGGTAGAAATAACAGAATCATAAACCCCATGTTGGAAGAGATCTCAGGAGATCACTTACATCCCCCAGGCCCTGCCATAACCCAGCTGGAGGCAGCTCAGTGTTTACTCTCCCCACTTTCCACAGATCCCCAACCAGCCCCTCCCTGGGGCAGTGCAGTGTCTATCACACAAGGAGATTCCCCCATCGGGGCTGATTGATGTCACCATGAACCACTCCTTGGCGACCATTGTCTAGAGGGGGAGAAGGACATATGGATGCACCCTAAGCAAGGGGGAGACTGATGCTTTCACAGAGGGACTCTGCCCCGGGATGGGGCTCTGGGAGCAGAGATCAGGGAAGGCTTCCCAGAGCAGGTGACACTTGGTGTGGCCCTTGAACCAAGAGCGTACTTTCCCTGATGGAAACGCCGTGGGGCAGGTGGAGGCCACCCTGAGAAGAGGACACAGCAGGTGCATCATTGAAGCTCAGGGTCAAGAGCACAGGTGCCAGAGTCAGCAGTTGAGGTGACATCTGGTGGTCGGTGCTGGGTGACACCTCATCCGTAGACCCTGATGGCCCCGCCCAGAAGGTGCATGGGGACTGAGGGAGTTAGCCCACCGAGTGCCCTTCCAGGTGCCTGGAGCCAGTGCTCGGTGACGTTAGTGATCCGGGGGACAGAGCCCAGAGGCGGCGGGTAGGATGACGGCAGGTGCAGGGAGGGCGCAGGCTCTGAGCCCAGATGCCAGTGGCCCTGACTGGGCTCTAGTCCCTCTCGCTGGGCCCCAGCTTCCCATCTGCAAGTGGGGGACGGGGTGGGGGTCAGGCCCACCTTGTAGGGCTGCCGGAAGCATCGGTGACAAACTGGCAAACACCGGAGCTCAGGGCAGGCGTCCACGTGACCGTTGTTGGAAGGCCTGTCAGCAGGCAGAGTCCTGGGTGTGAAGAGTCTGGGAATCAGCAACAGGAAAGTGAGAATTGAAATCTCGAGAGTGGACGAGTCCCCTAGGAAAGAGTGTTAGAGGAGAAGAGATGAGGGGAAGTCACCAAAGGGAGCCCTGGAATCTTTGGCTGGATTCTGCCCACAGACTCCTCTGAAGTCAGAAGGAGGAACTGGACTGTGGTTGCAGCAGGAGAGTGAGCAGTTAGACACAGAGAAGAACTGTCTCACCCTGGAGACAGTATAGTGGTTAAGAAGGTAGGCGTGAAGTCCATCTCCCCTTCTTATTCAACACATGACCCTGGGAAGGTGACTTGTCCTCTCTGTGCCTCAGTTTCCACGTATGAAAATGAGGACAACAGCTGTTCCGGCCTCATCAGTTGTCAAGAGGGTGAAATGAGAGATGACCATGTAGAGCTCTGTGCTCAGCACGAAGCGGGTGTTTAACATGAGTTAGATAACGGAGGTGGTGATGGTAATGATGGAGGTGACGGTGATAGTTATGGTGGTGAGGATGAAGGTGACCTTGACAATAATGACGGAGTTGATGGCGATCATGGTGGTGATGATGAGAGTGGGGATGGTGAACATGATGATGATGGTGATCAGGATACTGGTAAGAACAATAGAGATGATGGTGGAGATGATGGAGATTTTGGTGGAGATGACGGTGAAGATGATGGTGGAGAGGATGATGGAGATGATGATGGAAATGATGCTGGAGATGATGGTGGAGAGGATGATGGAGATGATGGTAGGGATGCTGGTGGAGATGATGGTGGAGATGATGATAGAGACGATGGTAAGCATGATGGTGGAGGTGGAGATGATGATGATGATGATGATGATAGAGATGAGAGTAGTGGTGGTAAAGATGATGATGGGGACTGGTATGGAGTGAATTGTGCCCCCCTCCAAATTCTTAGATTGAAGCTCTAATCCCCTACGTGACCGTATTGAGAGGTAAGACCTTTAAAGAGGTAATTAAGGTTAAATGAGGCCATAAGGGTGGGGCCAATACAACTGGTGTCCTTATAAGAAGAGGAAGAGATACCGGGGGTGTGCACCCAGAGAAAAGGCCATGTGAGGACACAGCAAGATGGCCACCTGCAACCCAAGGAGAGAAGCCTCAGGAGAAACCAAACCTGCCAACACTTTGATCTTGAATTTCCAGCCTCCAGAACTGAGAGAAAATAAATGTCTGTTGTTGAAGCCTCCTCACCTGTGGTATTCTCTTGTGGCAGCCCAAGCGGACTGTAACCAAAGTCAGGTCCCAGGGGCCAGGATTTCCTCCTTCTTTCCCCCTTTTTGCCAGAGATGCCCTCATGGTCCATTGTTCCACCCTGTACTGGCCCCAGGATTTGTGGGATGAACCTCAGTCCCATCACTCTTTCTACTTAGTCAAAAATCCAGGCTGAGAGCTAGGAGGGGATATTGAAAACCCATGAACTGTGAGGGGGGGAGAGCACAGATTTGTTTCTAAAATTCTAAAATTTGAAAGTGGGAGGAAGCCCAAAAGTGGATGAGAACAGGGCAACGAGGGCGATGATGGTGGTGACAGTGATGGGGAAGGTAACGAAAATAGCGAACACTGGTTGAATTGAACGGATTTAACGGGGGGAGAACACTGGTGGGGGACATATCTTGTTCCCACTGGGAAAGCAGAGGAGGCTGACAATCCACAGATGTTGTGAACTGTCCCCTACAATCTGTATTCCTGCCATATCACCTGCTCTGCAGGAGAGAACCCAGGAAGCCTCTGGCTCTTCTGAATTCCCTTGAGGAGGACTTGGGGGTTGGCTAATTACGTCTCTGGGGATCAGCCGCTGTTATTCCTTCCAGGGAAAGTCTGGGGGTAGAGACGGGAGTGGGCAAGATATAGTAGGTGGGGGCAAGGGTGTGGCAGGTAAGGCTCGGGCTCCCTGGCATGTCAACAGAAGACCACAGCCCCGCCCTGAGATCAGCCTCCCTAATCTTCTTAACAGTGTGGATAATTAAACTCTACACCCCAACATGAGCCTACTCTCCTGAGAGTATTTCGGTTCCGCTACTGCTTGGATAGGAGATGGTTCCTCTGGTCAAGGCCAGAGGCAAGGATGCAAAAACCAGAGATGGGAACTGTAATCACCGGTTCTGACTGCTCGCGGTGAGTTAATACAAAAGCAAAATAAAAACCATCCTCCCCCAACAAATAAAAGTAATTGACACTCTGTGTTCTTTCTTTACTTCTGCTCTGTTGAAAGGAACAAGGTTGGGTCCGCAGAGCTGACTGGCCTCCTGGCCACGGGCAGGGGAAGAGGAAGGGGAAGGAGGGAGCAGGTCCAGAGCCATCACCCTCGGGGCGCTGACCCTGCCCGCTAGTGAGCGGGGCCGACCAGCGTCCCGCCTCTGAGCAGTCACATCCACACAGTTTCCTTCCTCGGGGAGTGCACAGGGGTCTCAGAAGGACACCAGACATGAGTCTGCCATGGGGTGAAAGTCAGAAGTCCTCTCCTTAACGATAACAATGAGTCAGACTGTGACAGTTGCCATAGTAATGGTTTGAAAAAACGCACTGGAAACACAGAGGTGAAGGATGTTCGTTTCACTCAGGAGTCAAAGAAGTTTCGTGGAAGTCCTACCTTTGATCTTGCCCTTAATCATGAGCTAGGATTTCAATGGGCAGAGATGGGGTTCCGTGCGGAGACAGGACAAGGAGAAGTCAAGGCAGTACGGGGCACAATTGAGAAACACCGAGGGGCCTGATGTGTCTGAGGGCAGGGTGCAGTAGATTGGCCTGGATTAAGGAAAATGGGACCCCAGAGGAATAGCAAGGCTGGTGAGAGCAAAGACAGAACATGTCGACAGAAGGACAGATAGCAATACTCCAGGTCTGTCAGACAGCTGGCTAAAACCACGTCTGGGAGAGAGGGGTGAGGGTGGGGTTCATAGTATCTTATTTGAAGCACCCGGCCTCACATTACTAATAAGCTGTAGACAGAATTTGGTTAGCTTTTTTTAAAAACATCGAAGCACTAACAAACACCATTATATTAATTTCAAGGGTACGACGTCCATTAGTACGTGCATCTATTGCAAGATGATCACCACCATAAATCTAGCTAGCGTCCGTCACTATACCCAGTTATAGAATTCTTCTTATGATGAGAACTTTTAAAATCTATTCTCTCAGCCACTTCCAAATGTGCAACAATGACAGTATTATTAACGATACCTCCGTCCAGTGCATTACATCCCCAGGACCTATTTATTTTATAAATGGAAGTTGGTATCTCTTGACTCCCTTCACCCATTTTGCTCAAAGCCCCCCGCACCCCCTCTGGGTTACCTCTGGCAACCACCAATCTGTTCTTTGTATCTACGAGCTCGTGGTTTTGTTTTTGGTTTTTGTGTTTTTAGATCTCACATATAAGAGAGCAGGCAGTCTTTCTCTGTCTGACTTATTTCATGTAGCATAATGCCACCAAGATCCATCCATGTTCCTGCAAACGGCGAGATTTCCTTCCTTTTTGATGGTTGAATAATATTCCATTATACAGTATTCGATTACATATGGTATTCATTTTATTATATATAAAATTATGTTTTATATTAGTATTATAGTATATATATATATATATATATATCATATTACATATGTGATTAATTTAATTTTCTTTACCAATGTATCCACCGGTGTAGGCTTAAAAGTTGTTTCCAGGGGCGCCTGGGTGGCGCAGTCGGTTAAGCGTCCGACTTCAGCCAGGTCACGATCTCGCGGTCCGTGAGGTCGAGCCCCGCGTCGGGCTCTGGGCTGATGGCTCAGAGCCTGGAGCCTGTTTCCGATTCTGTGTCTCCCTCTCTCTCTGCCCCTCCCCCGTTCATGCTCTGTCTCTCTCTGTCCCAAAAATAAATAAACGTTGAAAAAAAAAATTAAAAAAAAAAAAGTTGTTTCCATATTGTGGCTATTGTAAATAATGCTACAATGAACATGGGGGTGCATGTATCTTTTCCCAGTCAGTGTTTTCCTTTTCTTCAGATAAATACCCAGAAGTAGAATTGCTAGATCATATGGTAGTTCTATTTGAGGAGCCGCCATACTGTTTTCCATAGTAGCTGTACCAGTTTGCATTCCCAGCAACTGTGCACATGGGCTCTCTTTTCTTCACATCCTTACCAACACGTGTGCCTTATCTTTTTGACACTAGGCATTCCGACAGGTGTGAGGTGATATCTCAGTGTGGTTTTGATTCGCATTGCCCTGGTGATGGGAAATCTTTTCACGTACCTTTTGGCCACCTGTATGTCTTCTTTGGAAAAAAACGTCTATTTAGGTCCTCTGCCCTTTTTTTTTTTTATTGAATGGTTTGTTCTCCTGCTATTGAATTGAATGAGATCTTTCGATACTTTGGATATTAACCCCTCATCAGACACGTGATTTGCAAATATTTCCTTTCATTACATAGGTTGCCTTTTCATTTTGTTGATGGTTTCCTCCGCTGTGCAGAAGCTTTTTAGTTTGACGTCATGTTCCACTTACTTTTGCCTTTGTTGTCTTTGCTTTTGGAGTCAAATCCAAAAAATCATCATCACGACTGATGCCTGAGAGCTTACCACCTGTGTTTTCTTCTAGGAGTTTTACGGTTTCAGGTCTTCTAGTCAAGGCTTGCATTCATTTTTGAATTAATTTCTATGTATGCTGTAAGATAGTGGTCAATTTTCATTCTTGCCCATGTGGCCGTCCAGTCAAACTCATATCCCTTTTAATGGCTTTGGTGAAGTGTGATTGATACTATCAATGTTGTACAGCACCCCATTTGATACGTTTTGACATGTTATCAAATATGGAAAACATCACCACACTCAAAATATTACCCAGCACCTCCGAAGTTTTCCTGTACCCATTCCTCCCATCCCCAAACTCATCCTGTCCCTGGCAATCATTATTCTGCCTTCTGTCGCTCTAGATAAGTTTTTATTTGCTGGAGTTTTATACAATGTAATCACACAGCACGTCCTTTTTATGGGGGGAGAGGGGGTGGGTCTGGCTTTTTTCAGTTGGAATAATTATTTGAGATTGATCCACACCACTGTGAGTAACAGTTTATTCCTTTCCTACCGTTAAGTACTGGTCAATGGCATAGATAGATAAACCACATTTTGTTCATCCACTCCACAAATATTGGATATTTGAATTGCTTCTAGTTGTTTGAGCCATTTTTGAAAAGGTGTTATGGATATTTGTGTGCGTCACAGACCTATGCTTTCTTTTCTCTGGGGTAAATATATGGCCCTGGAATGAAAGGATCTTATGGCGGGTATGCGTGTGTTTAACTTTTCATATACCACCAAACTCCTCCAATCATTTCACATTCCTTTAAAACATTTGTTGAATGCTTATTTATTTTTGAGAGAGAGAGTGAGACAGAGCATGAGCAGGGGAGGGGCCAAGAGAGAGGGAGACACAGATGCCAAGCAGGCTCCAGGCTCTGAGCCATCAGCACAGAGCCTGATGCAGGGCTCGAACACGAGCCGTGAGAACATGACCTGAGCCGAAGTCAGACGCCCAACCAACTGAACCGCCAGGCGCCCCGCATTTCACATTCCTAACAGCAATGGATGAGAGTTCCAGGAGTTTCCCTCTTCATCACCACTTGGTATTGTCAGTCTTTTTCGTTTTGGCCATTTTAATGGGTATGGAGTGGTAGCCGATTGTGGTCTCCATTTGCGTTTCCCTGATGGCTAATGATGCTGAACATCATTTCAATTGTTTATTCGGTATCCGTGTGTCTTGCTTAATGAAACATCCATTCAAATCTTTTGCCCATTTTTTAACTGAGTTATTCATTTACTCACTGTTGAGTACTGGTAGTTCTTTTTACGGTCTGTATAAAAGTCTTTTATAATGTAGATAGTTTGTGAGTGTTTTCTTGCAACTGAGGCTTGTATTTTCATGCATCTAACAGTGTGTTTCAAAGAAGAAAAGTTGTAATTCTGATGTAATCCAACATACTAATTTTTTCCTTATGCATTTGGTGTCATATCTAGGAAATGTTTACCACAACCAAGGCCACAAAGGTTGCTTTTCCGTGTTTTCTTTTAGAAAGTTTATAGTTTTACGTCTATGGTCCATACTGAGTTAGTTTTTGCACAGGGGGAAAAGTAGGGATCAAAGTCTGTTGTTGTTACCTGTTTGTTTGTTTGTTTGTTTGTTCACATGCATTTCCAAGGGTTCCAGCACCATTTGTTGAAAACTATCCTTTCTCCACTGAATTACCTTGAACCCTCATAAAAAATCAGTTATCCCTATACATGAAGGTCTATTTCTGGAATCTCTTTTTTCCATTAATGTATGCATCTACTTAGATCCCCGTACCACATTTTTAAAAATTATTTGGGGGGCGCCTGGGTGGCGCAGTCGGTTGAGCGTCCAACTTCAGCCAGGTCACGATCTCGCGATCCGTGAGTTCGAGCCCCGCGTCAGGCTCTGGGCTGATGGCTCAGAGCCTGGAGCCTGCTTCCGATTCTGTGTCTCCCTTTCTCTCTGCCCCTCCCCCGTTCATGCTCTGTCTCTCTCTGTCCCAAAAATAAATAAAAATTATTTGGGGCGCCTGGGTGGCTCAGTCGGTTGAGCGTCCGACTTTAGCTCAGGTCATGATCTCATGGTTCGTGAGTTCGAGCCCCGCGTCGGGCTCTGTGCTGACAGCTCGCAGCCTGGAGTCTGCTTCGGATTCTGTGTCTCCCTCTCTCTCTGCCCCTCCCCAACTTGTGCTCTGTCTCTCTATGTCTCTCAAAAAATAAATAAATGTAAAAAAAAATTATTAGAGCTTTAAAAGTAATGAAATGAGGCAATGCTGGCCCTTCAACTTTGGTCTTTTTTTTTTTCAAAGTTGTGCTTGACATTGTAGCTCTTTTGCATTTCCACATGAATTTTAGAATCAGTTTGTCAATTTCCACCAGAAGTCCTCCTGGGATGTTGGTTGAAATTGCATTGAATCTACAGATCAGCTGGGGACAATAGACATCCTAATGACAGTCTTCCAACCCATGATTGCATTTATGTAAGTCATCATCTTTAACTTCTGTCAGCAACGTTTTGTGTTTTCAGGGTATAAGACTTACACGTGTTTTGTCAGATTTACCTCAAACAATTTCTTAACATTGGGCGCAATTGGAAATGGTATTTGATTTCAATCTCCAATCATTCGTCTTCGGCATATAGTCATAAAACTGATTTTTGTATATTGGTCTTTTGCAGCCTATAATCTTGCCAAACTCATTTATTCCTGTTGCCTGCTTTTTTTTTTTTTCCTGTAGATCCCATTCCATTTTCTGCTTAAACCATCATGCCATCTGAGGATAAAGAGTTTTACATCTTCCTTTCCGATGCGGATGCCTTCTAGACTTTTATTAATTTCCTACGCCGGACTGCACCATCCAGAACCTCCAGTATAATGTTGAATAGAAGCAGTGAGGTCAGATATTTTTGTCCTTTTCCTGATCTTAAGTAGAAAGAATTCTGGTTTTTATCATTATGCTTCATGCTGGGTGTAGGGTTTTTTTCATAAATGTCCTTTATTAGGTTGAGGACATGCCCATTATTCCTACTTGGGTAAAATTTTTAATGAAGGATGGATGTTGGATTCTATCACATTTTTTTATGTTTATATGATTTTTCTTTTTTTTAATTAACATGGTGAATTACATTCATTTATTTTCAAATGTTAAAGCCATCTTACATTCCTGGGGTAACACCCTCCTTGGTCATGATATATTTTCCTTGTTTATATTGGGTTTATATTTATATATGGGTTCAATTGTTAAAATTTCATGTAGAATTTTTGCATCTGTGTTCATGAGAGATAATGACCTGTAGTTTGTTTGTTTTATCTTTTTCTTGTAACGCGTTGGTCTGGTTTGGGTATCAGGATAACCCTGGCTTCATAGGATGAGTTGGAAAGCATTTTCTCCTCTTCAATTCTCTGAAAGACTTTGTGCAGAAGCGGTATAATTTCATTCTTAAACACTGTGTAGAATTCTCCGGTGAAGGCCTTTTGGGCTTGGAAATTTCTTTGTTGGAAGGTTTCACTACTAAGTTTATTTCTTTAATTGATAAAGGGCTATTAAGGTGATTTTTTTTTCTTGAGTCCATTTTGGCATATATATATATATATATATATATATATATATATATATATTAAATGACTTGTCTGCTTCATCCAAGTTACTAAATTTATTGACATAAAGCTACACATGATATACATTTAATAACACTTTAATGCTTATAGAAACTGTAGTGATACCACCTGCCTTGTTCTCGACACTGGCAATTTCTTTTTCTTCTGATTGCTTGAGCTAGCTGGTCATCAATTTTATTAATTTTCCCCAAATGTGAGCTTCTGGTTTCATTGAATTTCTATCTCTTTCTCCATTCTGTTTTGCTGATTTCCAAAGTGATTTTCTTTTTTTTTCCTCTTCTTGTTTTAGGTTTAAAACCTCTCTTTTTCTCATTTTTTTTTAAAAGTGTTTATTTATTTTTGAAAGAGAGACAGAGCATGAATGGGGAAGGGGCAGAGAGAGGGAGACACAGAATCCAAAGTAGGCTCCAGGCTCCGAGCTGTCAGCACAGAGCCCGACGTGGGGTTCGAACTCACGGACTGTGAGATCATGACCTGAGCCGAAGTCAGAAGTTTCACCAACTGAGCCACCCAGGCGCCCCTCCTTTTCCCACTTTTTTTAAGGTGGAAACTAAAGTCATTCCCTTGTGACCTCTCTCATTAAATTTCACTGTGGACTTGGGGCGCCTGGGTGGCGCAGTCGGTTGAGCGTCCGACTTCAGCCAGGTCACGATCTCGCCGTCCGTGAGTTCGAGCCCCGCGTCAGGCTCTGGGCTGATGGCTCGGAGCCTGGAGCCCGTTTCCGATTCTGTGTCTCCCTCTCTCTCTGCCCCTCCCCCGTTCATATTCTGTCTCTCTCTGTCCCAAAAATAAATAAACGTTGAAAATTTCACTGTGGACACAATATGTCCAGTTTATGGCTTCAATGCATTCAAATTTTTGAGACTTGTTTTATGGCCCAGAATATGCTCTACCTTTATAAGTGTTCCACATAAGACATAAAAAGAATGTGTATTCTGCTGTTTTTGAGTGGAGTATTCTATAACTGTCATTTAGGTAAAGTGGGTTGATGGTGCTGTTCACAGTTTAAATATCCTCACCGACTATCAGTCCACCTGTTCCATCAGTTGTCAAGAGAGGATATTAAATATCTGACTGTGGTTTATCATCTATTTCTCTTTGAGGCTCTATCAGTTTTCCGCTTCGTGTATTTTTAAGATTTTTTAGTAGGTGTTTAAACATATAGGACTATTCGGTCCTCTGGAGGAGTTGGACCCTTTTTCATTATGAAATACCTTTCTTTATCTTTGCTAACACCTACTTGCTCTGAAATTTACATTGTCTAGTATTTTTTTTTTCAACGTTTTTTTATTTTTATTTTTGGGACAGAGAGAGACAGAGCATGAACGGGGGAGGGGCAGAGAGAGAGGGAGACACAGAATCAGAAACAGGCTCCAGGCTCTGAGCCATCAGCCCAGAGCCTGATGCGGGGCTCGAACTCCCGGACCGCGAGATCGTGACCTGGCTGAAGTCAGACGCTTAACCGACTGCGCCACCCAGGCGCCCCTACATTGTCTAGTATTAACATAAACCCTCCAGTTTCCTTTTAATTAATGTTGGCGTGATATATTTTCTACCCTTTCTTAACCTACTAATGTCTTCATATTTATTTATTTTTTTTTTTCAACGTTTATTTATTTTTGGGACAGAGAGAGACAGAGCATGAACGGGGGAGGGGCAGAGAGAGAGGGAGACACAGAATCGGAAACAGGCTCCAGGCTCTGAGCCATCAGCCCAGAGCCCGACGCGGGGCTCGAACTCACGGACCGCGAAATCGTGACCTGGCTGAAGTCGGACGCTTAACCGACTGTGCCACCCAGGCGCCCCTGTCTTCATATTTAAAGTATGTTTGCTGGAGGAAGCATGTAATCTATTTCAAGATTTTTTAAATTCTGATCTGACAATCTTTGCCTTTTATTTGGCGGGGTTCAGACCACTTCCATTTAACAGGATCACTGCTATGGTCATGCAGAAGTCAGTCATTTTTCCATTGTCCTTTTGTCCCATCTCCTTTGTCCATTTCCTTTTCTTCTTTCTCTTTCTGCCTTCTTTTGAAGTTTTCATTATTCCATTTTATCTCCTCTTTTGGCTTATTATCTATAACTTTTCATTTTATTTTTGGCTGCCTTGGGGTTTATATGATATACCTTTATCTTCCAGACATATCTTCAAGCGAAATTACACTATTTCACATAGAATATAAGAACCTTACAGCAACACCCTTCCATTCCTCCCCTCCCAGCCCTGAATCCTATTGTCATGTGTTTTACTAATTCACATGTTATAAATCCACACACCTCGTGACAATAGAACCATATTGTTAAAATTACATAAACAGTAAATTTTTTTTAAAAGATTTCGATAATATGAAAAAATATCCTGGGGCACCTGGGTGGCTCAGTGAGTTGAGCATCTGACTCTTGATTTCAGCTCAGGTCACGATCTCACAGGTGGTGAGATCGAGCCCCGAGGCAGGTCCCACGCTGTTAGCAGACCCTGCTTGGGATTCTCTTCCTCTGCCTTCCCCGCCCTCTCTCTCTCTCTCTCTCTCTCTCTCTCTCTCTCTCTCTCAAAATAAATAATAAACATTAGAAAAATAAAGAAAAAATATCCTCCATTTACCTGTGTAGTTAACACGTCCATGCTCCTTATTTCCGGGGGTGGATATATATTTTCATATGGTTTCACGTCCCTTCTTCCTGCAGGACTTTATATGTCATTTTTTGCAGTGTGATGTGATGAATTCTGTCAGCTTTTGTATGTCTGAAAACATTTTATTTTGCCTTCATTTTCTTAGGAAGATATTTTTGCTAGGTAAAGAAACCTATGCTGACAGTTTTTCTTTCGGTATGTTAAAGATGTTGCACCACGGTTCTCAAATCTGCACGGTTTATGTGGAATAGAAATCAGCGGTCACCATAATCTTTTTATTTTCCTCTGTCTGTCTCATGTCTTCATTCCCTGGCTGTTTTCGTGATGTCCTCACTCTCACCGGATTATGCTGTGTCTTGGGGTGGCATCCTTCACATTTTTTGCACCTGGATATGTGGGTTTGTGGTTTTCATAAATTTGGGGGGGGGGGACATTTAACTCTCATTGCTTCAAACAATATTTCTCTACCCTTTTCCCTCCTTTGGGAACTCCAATCGTATGTATGCTAGGTCTCTTGAAGTTGCCCCCTATCGTCAACAATCTTCATTCTTTTTCAATTCTTTTTTCTCTGTGTGTTTCATTTGGGATAGTTTGTATTCACATTCGCTAATGTTTTTCTTCTGTAATGTCTAGCCTGCTGTTGATTTTATCCAGTGTTTTTTACACTATAGACGTTGGATTTTCCATCACTGGAATTCGATTTGGGATGTTTATGTACTTATGTATTCTGCGCCTGCGTGCAACTTTTTGAACACCTGACGAACAATTTAATGGCCATTTTAATGTAGTTGTTTTCCAGTTTGAATATTGATGTCAGTTCTAGATCGGTTTCAATTGGTTGATTATTCTCCTCACTATGCGTTGTGTCCTCTTTGCTCATTTTATGCCTGGTCATCTTTGTTTGCGGGCCGGACATTGTGAATTCTACCCTGCTGCCTATTGGATGTCCTTGTAATCCTATAAATATTCTCGAGCTTTGCTCTGGGATATATAGTTCAATTAATTGGAAACAATTGCATCTTTCTGGGTGTCACTTTTCGCTTGTTGTAGTAAGCTGCTAGTGTAACCCCAAAATTTGTGCACGCCAGAAACCAGAAAGCAGCCTCATTTGGATATAGGGTGTCTACGGATGTAATTAAGGTGAGGTCATGCCAGATTAAGGGGGGCCCTAAATCCAGTGACTGGTGTCCTTCTACGGCTCTATGAAGACACACAGAGGAGAGCGTCATGTGAGGGTGGAGGCGGAGATGGGACTAACGCATCTACAAGCCAAGGAGTCAGAGGGATAGCCCGCAGCCACCAGGACCCAGGAGAGGCGCTCACATTCTCCTTCACAGCCTCCAGAAGAAACCAGATCTGCAGACACGATGATTTCAGAGTCCTGGCCTCCTGAGCTACAGGGAATAGATTGTTGTAAGCCGCGTGGGTTGCGGCAATTTGCTCTGTCAGCCCCAGGAACGTAGCACACGTGAGTCCGGCAGAGCCAGTGCACCAGTTGGTCTAGGACTCATCAGTCCCCACCACTGAGGCAAGGCCCTGCGAGTATGCTAACTGGTACCCCATGAACTCTGGGGCTTCTCAGTCCGGTTGGTGGGTACAGGCATCGTGCCCAGCCCTGTGCCTGTGCTGGCCACTGTTCACACTAACAGTGTGGCTATCAGATCACTCCTTCCCTGGCGTTTTCTCACACGCACGCGCCCTGATCCATACTCAGTGGAGACTCGAAGGACCCGCCCCACCGCACAGCTCCGACGGACGTTCCCTCTCTCTGCACGGCTCCCTCCTCTCCGGCTCTCTGTCCTTGTGAGTCCGGGGCTGGCCTGACCTGACTCTGTTCCCCTCCTCAGCTCAGGATCAGCCGGGCTCCACCTGGGCTCCCCCTTCCTGTCTGACGGAAAACTCTCCTGGGACCGTCAGCCTGCAGCCACCACCGGCCTCACCTCGCTTGTCCCCCTTCTTCTCAGGGCCCGCCATCCTTCACCACCAGATGTTCAGTGTCATAAAAACCTCTGTTCCATCTGCTTGGCTTTTTCCTTGGCTGTTCGGGTGGGAAGATCAATTCATTCCCTGTGAGTCCATCTCGGACAGGAGCACAAGTCACAGATCACAATATCTTAAAGCCCTAGAATCTAAAGGGGTCTTTTAATCTGGGGATGATGGGGAATCAATCTCAGAGGCTTGGGTTTTTAAAATCACAGTAGCTTTGTTTTGTTTTAATTTTTTAATGTTTATTTATTTATTTATTTATTTGGAGAGAGAGACAGAGAGACAGAGCGTGAGCGGGGCAGGGGCAGAGAGAGAGGGAGACACAGAATCCAAAGTGGGCTCCAGGCTCTGAGCCATCAGCACAGAGCCTGACACGGGATGCAAACTCACGAGCCGTGAGATCGTGACCGGAGCTGAGGTCGGATGCTTAACCGACTGAGCCACCCAGGAGCCCCACAACCACAGCAGTTTTGAATCTTAGCACGCTCGAGGGAGCGGATAGCTTCTGATAATGACGATCTCCATTATTTATGATGCACAAATGGTGCCAGGCGCTGTGCTCACAGTCCTTTGGTCTCTGTGACAATCCCTATAGTGGGAACTACTGCTTTGCCTGATTTTCAAGATGAAGAAACCAAGGCCAGGTGAGTGGGAGTCTTTGCCAAAGGTCGGACGGCTTGCAATCGACATGGTCGGGATGTGCTCAGGACTCGGCCCAGAGCTCTCCACCTCCATAGTCCCACGTTCTCAGCCCCTCTGCTGGCCTGCCTCCTGGGAATCTCCACCAGATGCTCCCCATCGGTCGTGTCTTTTCCATCCAGGGTCAAGCGCTGTTTCTCCCTGATGTCTCTTCCGGAACACCCAGTCTCCAGGTTCAACGTGGGGTCATCGGGGGGGAAGGTCTCGGAAAGCCTCCTTGACCTATTGAAAATAAGCTTTGGAATATTGTATTAGCGCTTTAGAGTCTGGGGCCCTATCAGGATCTATGCATCTGGAAATTCTGAGGTTATTTCTCCAGAGGAATGTTTCATTTGCCCTCTAATCTATTTTTTTTTTTTTTAAGTTTATTTAGTTCGGGGCGCCTGGGTGGCTCAGTCGGTTAAGCGTCCGACTTCGGCTCAAGTCATGATCTCACGGTTCGTGGGTTTGAGCCCCACATCAGGCTCTGTGCTGACAGCTCAGAGCCTGGAGCCTGCTTCGGATTCTGTGTCTCCCTCTCTCTCTCTCTCTGGCCCTCCCCTGCTTCCGCTCTGTGTCTCTCTGTCTCAAAAATAAATAAATATTTTAAAAAATTTTAAAAAGTCGATTTATTTAAGAGAGAGAGAGTGAGGGAGGGAGGGGCAGAGAGAGAAGGAGGGAGATCCCAAGCAGGCTCCGTGCCGTCCGTGCAAATGCATGGCTCCGACTCACAAAACCAGGAGATCACGACCTGAGCCAAAGTCAGACACTTAACCGACTGAGCCGTCCGGGCCACTCTGGCCTCTAATTTAGAAAGTAAATGTCTTCCCAGGAGATTAACAGGTACCGTGTCATGTAAAAGAATGGCGTGGTTTTCAGCGAAGGGGCCAAGGGTAACAGTTACGGGCTCTGACAAAGGAGCCCTTTGAACTTGATGGACGCTCTCGCCACAAAAACATTTTTGGTCACGATGTATCACGGCAGGGATTAAAGTGGCAACAGCTGCTCTGGTATCTATTAGCCAGTGCAGATGTCTCCATTTATGCCAAGTTTCATTCCATCCTGATAATTTATAGGAGTAGCTGACTGGACATTTCCTCAGAGTTCCATCAGTGTTGATAATTACCTCGGGGACCTGAAGGTTGAGGGCTCTGCCTTGTTAGATAATTAGGGTGTTTGAGGAGACCATCCCTTTGCCAATGTCCCTTCTGTTTACAGTATCGACCAGCATCCTCACCAACAGGGGCGAAATTAGATCTAAAGTTTGGTCAAGGCCCCTGTAGTTGCTATAATCCTAAGGACCGTGAGTTCATCTGTTTGATGGCTCTTTTTCTGTTCTGAAATTCTTTTGAAATTCTCAGCGAGATGCTGGAGCTCAGAAAGGGACTGATCTTCTGTTCTAATGTATGCTTCTTTAATAAATCACAAGCTCAGACCCAAGCCCATTAATAAAACGAGCAGACAAGGCAAGATTAGCTTCAGAGTTCCCGAGACCAGAATGCTGTCTAAATATTTCTTTTAAGCAAATGTGAAGGTCTGCAACTGATGCATCCCTTTTTTGTTTACAGGATTGTATTATGGCCCAATTAATTCTCACGGGAAAAACCCCGGGTAGAGCTTCAAGGAGTGATTGACCTACTTTTCTTGCTCTTTTCATCCCATCCTTTGAAGCCTGCTTGGTAGGGTCCCCCAACTCTGGAGAGGAGTCTGTTCAATCTGCTGTGGGGAGCCACCTTTGGGTGTCTCTTGGAATTACCGTCACGTGAATGAATCGGTACACACCAGAGGGCCCGGAGTCCTAAGCTCTACGCATCAGAAATTCTTTTATAAATTCATTTTGATCCTTTTGGGGTGACTTGGCATTCAGCTCAAGCCCAGGGTTTGAATTCTGCTGTAGCTGGGAAGCCCCGATTCGTGGGAAAGCCTTGCTCTCAAGGGTGTCAGGAGCTTAGGAGGTTGGGGGGGTGGTGCGGGGGAAGATGAAAAGGATTGTTGGAATCGGGACAGTCAGGTGGCAGAAAATAACAAGACAGAGGGGCTAGCTGGAGGGTCTGTCAAGCCCTTAACTCTTAGTCGGGGCTTTTGTCTCAAGTTTGTCATTGGCCCATTGTAATACATCTTTAGAGAGGCTCTTTTAGTCATTCTGTCTTCCAGAGACCTCTGGAAACCAAAGAATGCATTCCACTGTGTTCAAGAGATTCAGGCTCTTCTTTTTTCAAGGGCACCCCTTGAAAATGGATTATTTTTACCTTTTTTTAAGACTCTTTTTTTATCTTTAATTTTTTTAAATGGTTATTTATTTTTGAGAGAGAGAGACAGAGACAGAGAGACAGAGCGTGAGCTGGGGAGGGGCAGAGAGCGAGGGAGACACAGAATCCGAAGCAGGCTCCAGGGTCCGAGCTGTCAGCACAGAGCCCGATGCGAGGCTCGAACCCACAAAGTGTGAGATCATGACCAGAGCCGAAGCCGGACGCTTAACCAACTGAGCCACCCAAGTGCCAATGGATTATCTTTTTTAAATCGCAGGTTCCCCAAAGTGACCACTACAATTGCAAATTATCCTTTGTGAAGTTTACTCATTCTTCCAGAAAGGTACCAGACCCTCGTCCACACTGGGTCTACACATAAGAGGCAGGAGTCCTTTAAGTGAAGAGAAGGAGATTTAGACCAGGCGGAGGGAGCCCACCTCTGTCTTTAGATTCCCGAAACCAAATAATCTATGGGGATCCCGGTAATTCTACCCCATCCTTAAACCCAACGAGTCTCAGGTTTTTCCCCTTTCCGACAGAAGGGTGCCTTACCAAGAAGCTTCAACCAACAAACAGAAAACAAGTGAAGTTGGAGGGCTCAGGACGCCCAGAGAGCAGAGCTCAGACCCAAGAGAGACTTAGCAACAACTCCCAGGCCAGCGAGAAAGCCCTGAGCGCGGTGTTATGTGGGCGTTGGCACCTGCTTTGCTCACCAGCCTCCAGGTACCGGGGAGATGTCTTTGCAGGATCCCACGCCTGACCCAGTTAACCGTCAGAAGTTCATTAAAAAAAAAACAGAAGCAAAACCAACATCACGTAAGTGGTGATTAGTAAAAGTTCATTATGCACACACCAAAAAGACCGGTTGCAAAATAAGGGTACTCAAACCAAAACATGGACCGAGGCTCGGGAGTATATTGTTAGAAAGCAGCATATTTATATAGCATGCAGGCAGCAAGTTTTTATTCCTTATGGTGAGTGCTTACAGTATGAGAATTTTTGTAAATGAAAAAGAATTGGCTAGTGGTTGCCTCTGATCAAAATTGGGGGGACGATTTAAGTTTCACTTAGAATTTTCAGAGGCATAAACAAAACGTGACCCAGGTCAAATTAACCTCGCTTGTCTTGCAAACTAAGCGTAATTAAGCTCTGCTTCTGCCGACTACCTGGTTTTGTCTGCTCAGGGAATTTTCAAATCTGGTCTCCGTTTGTGTTTGATTTTCACAGTGCTGTCCCTTTAATTTCTTGGCGTTTCTCCCTGAAAACTTATTCTGCAAAAATGTGTCTGTGCCATCCATCCTCCCAGATGGCTTTTTAAGTGAAGCTGTTTGTTAAGCGGGAGAAGGAAAGGGAGGGGTGGGGAGGAGCGGGCGGAGCCTCTGCCGCCCCAGGAGAAGACAGAGGGGGGAGGGGGGAGGGGGGCAGGGAGGACCCTGTGGTCCCGGAAAGGCTCAGAGCGCGGCCTCCCCGTGTGGGTGGGGCCACGGGCACAGCCCAGTGCACTTGGCCAGAGTCCCAGTGACAGTGGCCCCTAGTGCCAGGGCCCCCCCTGTGTGCCCAGCTCCGGGCTGAGCACTTTGGACTCACTGGTCCAATTCATCCTCACCCAACGTGTGCAGCAGATCCTGTGAACCTCCCCATTCCACAGAGGAGGAGCTCAGAGAGGGGCAGGCACTTGCCCAAGGTCACACAGCTGATGAGAGAAAAACTCAGGATTTGAGCCCAGCTCCCAACCAGGCTATCACACAGCCCCCTACTAGACTCTTAGCTGGAAGGACCCCGGAGACCAGAGGCACCATGGAACTCAGGCTCCGGGACCCATTGTCTCCATTTGTATACCGAGGCAGTTGGTGTGGTCCTATGGTTCTCAGGTCTGACTCCACATCAGAATCTTCCAGGGCTTTTCAACAACGCTGGTGCCTGGGCCCCACCTCAGCGTCTAGATGGCTTTAAAGCCCCACGCTACCCCGGGACATTTTTCTCAACACACCGGCACAGGGCCACACTACAGTCAGAGGGTCTAGAACCTGCCCCCACTCCCCAGTGAATTGTCAGAGCGCCTGCGAAGCTGATCACGGGAAGGGCTGAGCGGACAGAATTGGCTGGCCGTGCACACGAGTGGCAGGAGCCCAGGGGGAGCGCCCGCGAGGGGTTCCGTTTCCACCTGGGCATCTCGAGGCCTCTGTTGCCCCACCCCCACCCCCGCTCCTTCCTCGGCGCCCCCCACCCCCCTCTAAGCCCTGCCTGCAGAGACCTGGATGGATCACCTCTGACCCCGCCACAGATGGCTCCCCTGCGCCAGCTGTCCCAGCCTGGTGTCGCGGTGACTCTGGGAGGGATCAGGGATGGGACAGAAGGAGAAAGTGCCTGGGAAGGGGTTCCCCGAGGACAGGAATGCCACAGCAGAAATGCCAAACTGGCTTCCTCCTGTGGCCCTTTTATAGGCCTGGCACTATGTTTTCCCAACTATCAAATGAAACACACACACACACACACACACACACACACAGAGTCTGTTGCCTTTTCTTCCCTAAGGGTGATATGGATTTGTCAGTTTCCTTAGCAATATCCAAATAAAGGGGGGAGGCACGACTGGCTGAGGAGCACCCCTGCACGCCTGCAGGCAGTGCCTGGTTTCTCCCCGGGGGAGGGACAGCTGCCCCATTTCCCAGAGGGGAAGTGAAAGGCAAAGGGTGAGGCCACAACCAGAGGCTCTCAAGGTAGAGGGAGGAGGGGAGGACGCAGCCACCTCACACCTGCCAACCTGGCCCAGGGGCCTCAGAGCCACTTCTGTCCCCACTCCTCCCTGAGGTTTCCTGACCCAGACAGTCCCTAGGAAGCCCTGAGAAGCCCCCTACTTCATCATCCCTCCAAAGTTGAATTAAGCTATTCCTGCCCTCAATTGTCGCAAAAGGTACCCAGTGCCTACTGTATGCCTGCGACATAGCCCCGACCGAGGCAATTACGTCCCTGCTTTGTCACCACGGAGTTCACGCTCTAAAAAGGGAGACAGGAACATGTAAGCCACAGTAACGAGGTGCCGAAAGCTGCGTGGCGGGGGCGGGGGGCGCTAGGTCTCGGCGACAGAGATGCCCCACGAGCTTCCCAGTGATCAGGGGTCCTGCCAGGTAGACTTTCACCTGACTAGCTGCTGTGAGCCGAGTTCCAGTCTGGACAATGGTTAATTTCAAAGGCTCAGGTTGGCCACGCCCACATGCTGGGATGGCCCCACCCACAACCAATGGTAGCCCCACCCAAAGTGGGCCTGGCCACACCCACTAGCCCCAGGGCCTCCGGCAGCCTGGGTGTGTCCTCCCTGATCTCAGCCTACTGACCTCTCCCAGCCTCCTCTGTGGTCTCAAACCCCTCCCCTCCCCCCCCCCCCCCCCCCCAGCTCAGGGCCCCTGACTCCTTTGGGTCTGTGGGGTATGGGGACAGGCTCGTGTTTGACGCCGTGTCTGAGAGGCCACTGGTATTTCCCAGGTCCCTTTGGGGGCAGTGTTCTGGTCTGCAAATGGGCATCATCACCCCTCCGCACACAAGGCTGCCAGACTGGGAAGCAGGAGGCCCCTGACTCTGTGCCAGCCCAGGAGGCCCCGGGAGTGGAAGGAGCTTCATCCCGTGAACCCACAGGGACCTGGCCCCAGACTCTGAGGAGCAAAGGTCCTGTCCTGTCCTGTCCTGAGCCTCCGGCCCTCAGGTGAATGAGCCCCTGCCTTCTGTTTCTCTGTCCCCAGACACAGGGCCTGCCTGGACGGGGACCGTGTAACTGGACCGTGGCCAGAGCTCAGGAACATATTCTGGAACCCCTGGTAGCCTGCAAACAGCGGGGAAGTGGGTGCAGACACAGCCAGAGAGCACAGGCTTCAGTCCAATGCATTTGCTCCCCCTTATTACTCCCGATTCTGCCTCTGGTCCTGGGCATGGACAGGCCAGTAGCTCTGGGAGCTTCGGAGGATGAGGGACAGGGCAATCCACAGCCCATGGGCATCTGATGCTGCTTCTGTGGACGGTGATAATCAGTGTGCCAGGCACCGTGGCCCTCCGCGTTCTGTCTCCCGCCACCCTCAAAACAGCCTCGGGGGGAGGGGCTCCATCTACCAGGGGGAGGGGTAGATGAGGAAGCCTGAGATTCAGAGAGGAGCTGTCCCTTGCCTGTCCCCAGTGCGGGTCCCCTCCGCTCTGGTGCTGCCTGAAACCTCCCAGTTTCCCGGCTGGCACCGCTGTATCTGTAGGATGTAAACTCTGCCCATGTTCCGAGGGCGGCATGGAAATGGCAACTGTCCCTTTTAGAGAAAGTCTGGGGAAGCAGGTGTCAGTGACAATGGAGTACCGCGTCCTCCAAGGCCAGCCTTGTCTGAGGTGCCCACTAGGGAACAAACGTGGCCCTGCCGCACACGGGCTCGGATGCACCGAATGGCTACAAGGACAGTGGAGTGAAGGGAGAATCCCATCAGACCGGAGTGGGGTGGGGCCGCCACCCTCTCTCAGCCCGGGGTGGAGGGGCGAGGGGCCAGCAGGGGGCCCTAGAAGGGGCTGGCGGAGGGGGGGGCGGGGAGGGGGACAAGACCTCCCAGGGCCTCTTCCTAAGACAGAAACTGCTGGGTTCACAAGTTTCTCCTGACTCGAATCTGTCCCGAGAAATCCAACTCCAAGAATGTTCCAGAACTCCTGGCAATAGAGAATGTCTCCCTTCGTTGTGAAGAGCTGCCCCAGGTTCAGGCCTGAGTGGATTTAGGGCACCTGAAGTCCACTGTGGCATGATAATAACCCATAATAACCATAATAATAAATGGTAATAGCACGCATTTACATAGTGACTATATATATATATGTGCCTGGAGCGGTTTTCAACGCTCCCCACGTCCATCCCCTTATTTCTTCCTCAGCACAACTCTCTGAAACCTTCACTATTGTTTCAATTTTACAGACCGAGGCACCGAGGCACAGAGAGGTGGAGTAAGATGCCACAAGTCACACAGCGACGAAGTCCCAGAGCCACATCCAGGCTGTCCGGCTTCAGAGTCTGGGTCCTTGATCACCCGAGCACAGTGGTACCTGCGTGAAACAGAGTGACGAAGACAAGGCAGGTAAATGGAAGCCATGGAGAGCTTGAGCAAAAGACATAAGCCCGAGAATGACGTAGCTAACTCGTCTTTTTAAAGAGCATTTCACAGGGGCGCCTGGGTGGCGCAGTCGGTTAAGCGTCCGACTTCAGCCAGGTCACGATCTCGCGGTCCGGGAGTTCGAGCCCCGCGTCAGGCTCTGGGCTGATGGCTCAGAGCCTGGAGCCTGTTTCCGATTCTGTGTCTCCCTCTCTCTCTGCCCCTCCCCCGTTCATGCTCTGTCTCTCTCTGTCCCAAAAATAAATAAACGTTGAAAAAAAAAATTAAAAAAAAAAAATAGCATTTCACAGGTTGGACTTCAACAGATATTCGCTGCACGTCTGCAGCGTGTCGGGCCCTGTGCCGGGCCCTGGATGGGCTGGAGGGAAGGGGACCGGATGGGAAGTTGTTCCAGCAAGTGGGTAACTGGAGACCCAGAGGAGGAGAAAGGACACACCAAGGCACACAGCAGGTGGAACGGGACCAGCTCCTCTTTCCTGCATGGGGGCTGCCCTCTCCCCTGGCTTCTTCTCTGGCCAATCCAATCAGTAACACCCAAACAAAAACCCAGTAACACGCAATGCTGGTGAGTGTGTGGTGAGACAGGCAAGTCGTTTCACCTCTCTGAGCTTTGAGTTGCTCGCCCGTGAGATAGGCACGAGCGCACGGGCCCTTCGTGGCTATCGGAGGCTGAAATAAGGCGACCGACGCGAAGCCGGCCTGCACAACAGAGTCTCATCAATGGTGGCGTTCGCATTGCCCCCTCCGTGCAGCAAGCTCCTAAAGGCAGGGACCGAGCCCGATTCAACGTTGTATCCCCAGGGCTAGCTCGGGGCCCAGAGCACCGTGCGCAACCAAGAAAGATGCCCATCGGGCGGCCAGTTTATTCCACGCAATACGTGTTGACAGGCACTGTTCCAGATGCTGGAGATGCAGCCATGAACCCGACAGACACAAATGCGTATGGAACCCGGAGTTGAGTTGCCCGGAAAGAAGGGAGGATCCAGACTGTTAGAGCAGCGGAGGGCTTGGGGATGGAGAGGGGCTCTTGAGGTCCAATCCCAGAGTCCTTGCAGCCGTGCCTGAGTTCACCGCCGGCCAAAGTGGACAGCTCCCGAGAACCCCCACTTCCCGCCTGCAGGAACCGCATTTCTCCGGGTTGCTCTGGCTTTCTCTGACCCACGGGAGCTTGCTCAGCCCGGGAGTGGGGCCAGCTGGAGGGCAGGGAGGTTTCTGGCTCACAGAGATGGCTCTCGACCAATAGGGGCAGGTGGGGGGCAGAGGCGTGTACCACACGGTTCCTCTGAGGGTCCCCATAGTCGTGGGCCCCCATCGCCCACAGCTTGATGCACCTTTATGTGACCTTTCTCCCTCCCCGGCCCTCGCTCTCCGCCCCCTTGCTGTGCGTCCTGGGGTGCCCTCCCACATACACCAGCGGCAACTCAACACCTTGCTTCCAGAACAGTTTTGGAGGAGCCCGACCAGGACAGAGGCCACCTAAATCCGACCCCATCTTTGCACTGCTGAGGAAACATGTCCAGAGAGGGCCAGTCACGTACCCAATTCAGACAGCAGTATTTGGGGCAGCTCGGGCTTCCCACAAATACCCCCGCCATGGCCACCACCAAGGGCGGAGTCTGCAGGGCCAGCCTGGGCTCTGCCTTCCCTTCCCGGGACCACAAGCTGGGCGTTTAGAGTTTTGCAACGAAAAGCTACAGAGAATAGGTAATGGGACGGCTTTTACATAAGCGCGCTCGGGAACAAAGTGCTCTGGCCCCCTCGCTCCCGCTGCCGTGAACCCTTAAACGGAGCCTGTGTTTACTTCCAAATAGGGAACCTCCTCGGCATCTCAGCGTGGGCCGCCGTGCTGCTCTGTAGAGCTCGAGAAAGACCATCACTTCCTCCTCGTCCTACCCTCCTTTTCAAGGAATCTGGGGCATTTCACACATGCCTGGTCTTGGAAGGATCTCCAGGCTTCCTCAGACCCCACCCCCTGGGTCTTAGGAGCAGAGGGGCGACTTCCTGTGTCCCACAAGGTACATGGATGGTCAGGGAGGTGTGGCGACTCACCCGAGGCGCACAGTGAGGCCAGAACAGAGGAGAGGGTCAACTCACAGTCTCCTCCAATTTCTGGCTTCACTGCTCTTCCTGTCGCACCACACATTCAGAAACTAGCTCAAACACAACCGGTGCATTCCTGCCCCAGGACCTTTGCACTTGCTGTTCCATTTGGTTGGAAACCTTTTTTTTTTTATGACAAGCTCCTCTTCTCACTCAAGACTCAAAGGTCTTCTCATTAGGTTAATGGAGGGTCAAGGAGGGCTGCCCTGAGGAGGCAGCCCTGGGGTGGACCAAAAGCCTGGGAGCCACCGCTGATCAGCGGTCTGGCCGAGACAATGATTAAACCCTAAAATCCTGTGATTCTGACTTGAAATGTTATGGTTTGAAGATTCTACGCAGTGACAAGTCTAAGCTTGAGGGGTCTGAGCCTCTAGGATTTTAGGACTGTGGAGCACGAAGGTGTTGGGATTCTCACGAGCCTTTGCCACTGAAGAGAGGCCTGTCTTCCGCTGGCTGAGAGGCGGTTTTTCCTTCTTCCTGCCCACCTCCGCCCGTGCTGTGCACAGCTCTTTGCGGCGTGGAGAATGCCAATTTTTTTCTGCAGCCCCAGAGTCAGGCGCTGGCTTCATCTGCATGTTCCAGTTTCCGGAATAAATATTAGAAGACAAGTCCGCGGAGATTTTCTGTGTGTACATGAGTTAATTCCTCCAGCCAAGGGCTCATCCAGACACGGATTTTAACACAGGGTGCCAATCCCCCGCTCACTGCAAGGCAGGGCTGGTGATGGGGCTGCCGCGAGCCCAGCAGAGGCAGAAGGGACCGAGAAGGGCCTTTGTGAGCCGAGGCTTCAGGCCGAGGTGGGAGGAGGAGGGAGGGAGGGCACCCACCCCCCCAGTTAGCCTTGGCCATGTGGGCGCAGGTGGGGCTGTTCTCTGCTCAGCATCTGGGGTCTCCCGTGGACCCCCGGGCCTGGGCTCACTCAGGCCGGTGCTGTAGGGCAGCCCCACCGCGGGTCAGACACAGCACTGGGCACCGGATGGGCTCTGAAGTCAGGCTTCTGTCTGAGATCCCAGATCTCACGCACCAGCTCAGCCACGTGACCTTGAAGAAGCCACTTCACCTCCTTGGATTCAGCTTCTTCAACAGGAGGGATGGTCCTGACCACCTACCACCTAGAAGTTCTCAGGACAGGAGGAAGCCCCCGGGCATGGGGACCGGAAGGAGCATCAGTCCCAGCAAACACCCTCATGACAGCATGGGCACCAGGCATCACCTGAAGTGCTTGACACGGGTTCTTCCCCACCCCAGCCAGGGAGGGGGGCTCTCACGGTCCCCTTCACAGATGAGGAAACTGAGGCACGGAGAGGTTGAGTATCTTGTCCAACATCAGGGAGTTGCTCTAAAAGCCTGCAGACAGGTTGTAAACCCTCTAAATTTCCCCCACAACCCCCCTCGCTGGGTGCCAGGCATTGGCTACATGCCAGCACGGGCACCCTGGGATCCAGCCCTCATTCTGCTGCTGTGACCGATATGATCGGTTACAGCCGGGAGACGGAAATGCAGGTGATGCCCCCAGCCTTTGTTCATGCTGTGCCCCGGAACACCCTTCCCCTGCCTGTCCACCCGGGGCACTCCTGCTCACACTTCAAGGCCCAGGCATCGTGTTCTCCGTGGGCAGCCCCCACCCCACCCATCCCTGCACCCTCTGCGTCCTCCCTCATTGCCCATGGGGGCTGGGGGGCAGGATCCGACCTCGGGATCTGCTCCTTCTCTGCTCGCTCCTCCCTCCTTCTGGCACATCCACCAAGTTTGGCCCCCGCCCCAAAACCCACTATCCAGGAGGGAAGAACAACCCTGTGTGACCTTGGTGTTGTTCCCCATCTTCGGAAAACTCCCACTCACGAAGGTTTCGTAATTTCCTGAGGCCACAGTCCCCGCTCGCAGGTGGCGGTCTGGGACCCCTGACCTTGCTCAGGGTCACCAAGATCACCTGGCCGGGTTAAGGGAGGCTGTAAGGTGCCCCCTCCCCTCTCCCAGGCCAGCCCCTCCTTCCTGCAGCCCTGAGGGCAGGAATCACGCCTTCTTCGTGTCACAAGCCACACCCCCGCCCTGTAGTCGTGGTCACTAACCAGGAGCAGACCCCAAGAGCCTTACTTGAGATTTACAAGACGTGCACTCAGGGAGTGAACTCAAAACAAGTGATCAGCATGGACCCACTTGAGTGCACTCACTGGTGGGCATCATTTCGGTTCTCTTACCCTTCACTTTGAGACTCACCAGGACCGGCTGCCCAGTTCCTATCGATTAGCAAACCGTTAAAAATTTATGACAAGTCGAAACTAATTGGCCACAGTGAGGGGTGAGTTTGACTCGGGCCAGGGTTCCGTGGCCCGGCCTTCGTGAGCCTGGAGCCGGGACGACGCTATAAAGGAAGCACCAGCCCCACAGACACCCGGGTCCTTGTCCTCCAAATGTTCCCGCAGGGTCTGTTCCCGCCTGGGTTCAAGGCTGTCATCCTCCGGGCCTGCATCGCGGCCCCCGCCTCCCGTCTGGCTGGCTCCAACCGGCCCTCCTTCCCCCCAGCAGCCACCCCGTCTCCCAAGACGGCCTCAGCCTGGCACCCACCCTTGTATCAGACCACACTGGCCCAGCCAGCCTGCAGGGGCACAGCCAGAGCAAACACCCGGTCTGTTCATAGATCTGCCAGCCCCTGGAACTGTGTCCCAGGCTCAGGGAGAGGCACCTGGGACGCATGAACCCTCCGTATTAGTGAAGGGAGTTGCTACGGCGTCGTTCATAAGTTGGGGTCAACCTTCAGTCTTCATGCCCCCTTGCCCCTTCCGTTGCCCCACGATGGTGGGGCATAGCTTGGATGGTGTCTGTCCCCTGGTTCCAAGGATGTCCCGCCTTCGGTGCCAGGCACCTCTGGGGCCACGGAGACACAGGCCTGTCTGCAGAGCCACCAAGAATCATTCAGATGTACCAGCGGGATGCCAGTGTGGACCTCTTCGGCCTGAAAACCGCTCCTTTCCCTTCTCCGACCCCCGTATGACCCCCACCCCCCCATCGCCCACATCAACAATGTCTGTGCGTCACTTGTAAACCCCGCGATGCCGGGTGAGGGCAGGTCAGGACCCCACAGACGGAGGTACCAGAAAGGGCTCTGGCTCAGGGGCTCGTCCTGCCCCTCCACGGACCTTGGCAAGCCCCCTCCTGTGCCTAGGCCTTGGCTTTTTCACAGGACATTTAACCAGATGATGTCTCGGGACCCTGCAATTCAGAGCGTCTCTGAAGCAGCGGTAGAGGGTAACGTGGTCACTAGGACTATAGGGTCACGGGGACACTGCCGAGCGCTGTGGAGCACGTGCTCTGCGCTGGGTGCCGATCACGCAGCCTGTGCGTGAGAAGTATTCTCGGTCCCGTGTTCCCGAGGCACAGGGAGGCACAGAGAGGTCCAGTGTCCCGCAATGTCAGAAGGTCCCAACCATGAGGGCAGCAGCTCCCCTGAGGCCCCGTACCCTGCCGATCCCACCCCGGGATTGTCCCACACCAGCACTGACATCCAGAGGCCCCAGCCCCTGAGCCCATTCCCCTGGTGGTTGGGCAGAGAACAAAAGGCCCGCTGCTGGTTTTCCTCGAGACCAATTTGGCCGCTGGTTGCTCAAGGCCCATCTCTCCCTCGGCCTCAAATGCCTTTCACGTCACATCATTCTCTGTAGTTAAGATTCGTCACGTTTAACTTCTACAAGGGCACACCCAACATGCCATAATCCAATTAAAATGGGCAGAAGTCACGAACAGGCATTTTTGTCAAGAAGACATCCAGATGGCCAACAGACTCATCAGCGGGGAAAAGCAAATAAAAAACCACAAGGAGATACCACCTCACACCTGTCAGAACGGTGAAAATCAAATAGACAAGAAACGACGGGGCTCCCGGGTGGCTCAGTCGGTAGAGCGACCGACTTCGGCTCAGTGGGTTCGAGAGACGCCACGGTCCGTGAGCTCGAGCCCCGCGTCGGGTTCTGTGACGACGGCTGGGAGCCCGGAGCCTGTTTTGGATGCTGTGCCTCCCCCTCTCTCTGCCCCTCCCCCATTCGTGCTCTGTCTCTTCCTGTCTCAAAAATAAATACACGTTAAAAAAAAATTAAAAAAAAAAAAAACAAGAAACAACAAGTGTTGGCGGGGATGTGGAGAAAGGGGACCCTCATGCACCATCGGTGGGAAGGCAAACTGGTGCAGCCACTGTGCAAAGCGGTAAGGAGGTGCCTCAAAAAGTTAAATATAGAACGTCCCTACCACCCAGCAATTGCCCTAGCAGGAAAGCGATCCTGTATATACACACACACGCACACACACACACACACTGGGATATTATCCAGCCATAGAAAAGAACGAAACCTTGCCATTTGCAACAACGTGGATGCAGCTAGAGTGCGTAATGCTAGGCGACATAAGTCAGCCAGGGAAAGACAAATACCATACGATTTCACTCCCAGGTAGAAGTTAAGAAGCAAAATGAATGGACGGAGTAACAAAGAGACAAACAAAAAGAAACAGACTCTTAGATGCAGAGAACATACTGGTAGCTACCAGAGGGGAGGTGGGTGGGGGGATGGGTAAAATAGACGAACAGTACACTTCCGATGAGCACTGAGAAATGTAGGTGACTATTCGATCGTTATATTGCACGCCCGAAGTTCATATAACGCTGTATGTTAATCGTGCTTTAAGCAAATGGAAGAATTAAGAAGAGAGGCGCCTGGGTGGCTCAGTCCTTTGTGGTTGAGCGTCGGACTTCGGCCCGGGTCATGATCTCCCGGTTCGTGGGTTCGAGCCCCGCGTGGGGCTCTGTGCTGATGGCTCAGAGCCTGGAGCCTGCTTCGGATTCTGTGTCTCGCCCTCTCTCTGCCCCTCCCCCGCTCACACTCTCTCTCTGTCTCTCAAAAATGAATGAAAGTTAAAAAAATAAAATAAAATACAGGCACCTGGGTGGCTCCGTCCGTGAAGCGTCTGACTTCGGCTCAGGTCATGATCTCACGGTCCGTGAGTTCGAGCCCCGCATCAGGCTCTGTGCTGACAGCTCGGAGCCTGGAGCCTGCTTCGGATTCTGTGTCTCGCCCTCTCTCTGCCCCTCCCCTGCTCGTGCTCCGTGTCTCTCTGTCTCTCAATCACAAATAAACATTTAAAAAAATGTATAAAAGACATCTTCAATTCTAGCGTGCAATACAGGACTCTTTTTGTCCCCCTTTTAGTGGTTCTTCCTCAGGCTGCCCCAGCATGATACACAGCCCCACCCCAACCCTGCACTGACCAAACCCGGGCCGGCGACCCCCTCATGGCTCCCGTCCTTCGCTTCAGCATCTGACCCATCAGCCAGCACTTCCCCCTCCAGAATACATGCCTCAACCTCCCGCCCTCTGCCCAGGTCCAGGCCCGTCACCTGCTCTAGTGCCCTGCCCGCCTGGCCCCCTTGTGGCCACCCCTGCCCGGTTCTAAGCCATTCCTCCCACAGACGGGTAGGACCACATCATTCCTCCGCCTAAAACTCATCCCCTAAGCTTAAAATAAAACTCCAGCTCCACACCACGTGGCCCGCACATCTGGCGCCCATCTGTCTCCCCATCCCTTCACCCCTGCTATTCCCTCCACCAGGGACTCCCTTCCCCTGGCTGGTTCCTTCTCATTCTCGGACGCCAACTTCAATGCCCCCTCCTCCAAGCCCTCTTCCCAGAGCACAGAGCCAAAGCAACACTTCTCCCCTGCTCCGGGGGTCCCTCCTGGCCCCCTCAGATCCTCAATCCACTCTTGCGCCCGTCCTCTGGGCTCCCACAGGGAGCATCAAGCGGTCCCCGTGCCCTTCTGATTTCCAGGTGGATTTGGTCAACAAGGAGCCCCAGCAGGAGATCAGGGCAGGAGGTGAGGAAGCCCGTTGTTTAGCCCTGCTGGTCCCTCCCTGCAGGGCTCCAGGGCTGGCTCCGTCCCAGCAGACTGGGAATGTCAGCTGCTGTCACGCGGCCCAGCCCCTCCACCCCGCTCTCTCTGTCTCTGGTTCCACTCATCACTCGTCCCCTGGCCCTGGCAAGCCTAAGGAGGCTAATGTAGCCCCTCTTCTGGGGTTTTCTTACTCTCCGCGCCCCCCTTCATAAACAGGCTCCTTTAAATACCCTCCTCAAATACCTGATTGACTGTCATTTCATCTGTCTCCGGCTGGGTCCCGGGCTGCTACACTACCCACCCTCACCACCGCGTTCCATCTCCCCCAAGAACTTCTCACTGCCCGAACACACTGCTTGTTCGCTACCTGTGTCCCCCCACCAGAATAGAAGCCCCAGCCGAGACAGGGGCCTTTATTACGTCATGTGTCAGAGGAATAGGGCAGACGAGCTCACACCGTGCTCAGACTCTCGGGGAAACCCAGCCAATTCTGTGACGGTTCCTCGCTAAATGGCACTGACTTTTAAGTGTCTTCACACGGCATTTCCCAAGCTGGGATCAGGTGACATTCAGTTGGGAGGTGGTAACAGTTGGCAACCTTATACCATTTGCCTGATTTTTCCTCATTTCACTTGAGAGCCTGACAATCTCGTCCCGGGCTGCCCTGACATCATGTTCAAGTCTGTCCATTGGCCCATTCAGGGCTGGGGAGACCCTCATTCCCCGTCCCTCCAGAGCCCGAGGGGCCCCGGCGTGAGGCCTTTACTCCATGGGTTTAATTCATCTTCCTTCACCCAGGTCCAAACTCGCCCTCCCTCGTCTGCTCCAGGCTTGAGATCCAAGGGCTAAGGCAGACAGAGCGCCAGCCCTGGGTCTGTTCTGTCACCCACTCACTGTCCGACCTTGAGCAGGCCGCCTGCCCACTCCGGGCCTCAGTTTCCCCAACTGCTCCAGCCGTTCCTCCTGCCTGGGACTCCCCTCCCACGAGCAGATCAGACCACCTGCTCTCCCAGCATGCTCCCTGCTCTGGCCGCGACCTCCTGCCCAGCTCAGCGCAGATCGTGTTGATGGTTATGTCTCTCTGGGAGGTGACAGAGGACATAACGCCCTGTGACGAAGGCAATGTTATCACCACCTCTGCTTTCCAGGTGACAAGGCTTCAAGAGGTTACACGACTCACCCCAAGCCACCAAGCTTGTGGGAGACTCTAAAAAGCCCATGGCAGGACTGAGCCCCAGCCATGACCTTACATGCCTGTTCTAGAAGATGATGTGCTGACACCTCACAGCCCTCACTGTCCCCCAAGGGCAAGAGCCCAGCTGCCAACAGAATCAGGATCCAGGTGGGGGTCACCGGCATCACACCTGTCACCTGACACATCCTGGCACCTGACCCAGGTCAGGAGGCCCAATGCTTCAGGACTGGAGGCGGGGCCGGGGGAGGGACTGTCACCAGGCAAGTGGCTGGGAGCTCCCTCCCAGATCCCTCCCCATTTGCCGAGCCTGGAGTCCTCCCACCCACGGGTGGCCCGGGGGCCCGGGGAACTGCTATCCCTTGCCCTCGGCCTGTCTGCGGCAACGGAACAGGATTCTAGATGATGTAAGAAAAAGAGACAGAAAAGGCAGGCATTGAACGATCGGCTGATCCTAGAACTGAAGAAAAGGGGACAATTCGGGCCCCAGGGAAGAGTCGCCAGGGCAGCCGCTGGATCCGGGAGGAACCAGTGCCCCGTGTTTGCGCCATCTGGGCAGGGGGAGCCGCTCCCCACCACCGCTGCCTGCCCCCCTTTCCCTCCAGGGCAGCGAGAGCATCTGGGCAAGATTCCGGGCCAGTCCCTGGCTGTGAGCGGAGGGGCCACCTCCTGTGTCAGCAGTCAGGTGATTCGGCCAACGGAGAACCGGGACGCTATCACGAAAAGAACAATTGGGAACAGATGCTGGGTGGACGGAAGCGCCATCTCCCCTGCGTTACCCCAACACTTTACAACAGATGCACAGTGAGCCCCACAGAGAGGGCCGGGCTGCCATCCCCACGTTGCACCTGAACACTGTGCCTTCACAATTACGTTTACAGCCATTTATTCGTCCGTTGACCCAGGGAAGGCGGAAAAGGTCAGACTCGGTCCCCACTGTGAAAGCCTAATTACTTATCCCGCGAAGGAGGCGGACCTGGAAACAAAGGGGAAACGGCACGACAGTGGTCTCTGTAACTACTGCCCCCATTTTACAAGGAGGAGATGGGGTCCCAGAGAAGTCTAGTGATTTGCCCAAGGCCACACAGCTCAGGATGTCCGAGCAGGTCCAAAGCCCAGGCGTCCACCACTAAGGCCCAGGTTCCTTCCCCCCACCTCGCCCTGCCCCACAGAACATGGGAGAGGAAGTAGGAAAGGAAGAGGGCAGCATGGGCTGGAGGCATCAGGGAGGGCTTCCTGGAGGAGGGGGAGCCCAGGCTGAGCCCTGAAGGACAGACCAGAGAAGAGCACATGAGGGGATGAAGCAGCTCCTAGTTTGCTGCCCCCAGTTCTTTAGGCCTCCGGGTCTGGAATTCTCCATGAGGAGGTTCAAGGTCTTCCTGGAACAGGTGCCCCAGGAACCTCTCCCCAGAGCAGGTGGAGTTGAGTCCCGCCCAGGTTGGAGGCGGCTCCCAGGTAGGGGGTGGTGGGCAGGGCGGAGCAGGAGCTCCTGGGCACCTCTGTTCTCTTGGCTTCTGTCCCAGGTGCTGCTGAACGGGAGCGAGGAAGGCAGCGTCCTTGCCCGTCTGCAGTGCGGGGACAGCAGTCTCACCCGCGTCCCGATGAAGCCATCAGACCATATTCCGTCAGCGCGTCAGCCCCACACACTGTGCGCCCCAATCCCGCAGCGTCTCCTCGCGGGACACCTGCACCGCCTGGGGCCCTGTCATTTCCCTTGCAAATCTCCCGAGGGAGCAGCATTCCAGGGAGGTAAGAACCCCCCTCATTATGTCCCCAGTCGGGGATAGGGGTCCCTTTCCCTCCCTGCTCTGCCCCTGAACCCCACTTCCCGGTAATGAGCCTATAGAAGTAAAACCCCACGTGGCATGAAAACACAGCAGCTCGATGCTGGGGGTGGGGGTTGGGGGGGGGGGTTGTTCTCGGTGAGCCGGCGGAGCCGGAGAAGTCGCGGCTATTTTGGGAGCAGATGTCTGTGTGCGTGGGCGCCGTGTCCCCTCCCTGCACCACACCCCCCCCCACCGGCTTTCCAGACTGGGCCGGAAGCTGAGTCAACGAGTCTTCAAACCCCAAACCCCCCCTCCCCTCCTCCCTTCGTCTTTTCCTTCAAAAGATATTTATGGATCCCAGTTAGGCACAGACCTTGAGTTGAGCACCAGAGCATGGGAACCACTAAGACCATCATCCCTGTCGTGGGGAGAGAAGTTCACTAACCAAAGGAGACCCTGCAGTGACAATATGCATTTATTTATTCGATGCGTTTGTTGGGCACCTGCTATACGACAGCCACTGCATCAGGGGGATTCAAATTGCCGCAGCTCCTGCCCCCTTGAGCTCACAGTCTAGAGGGAGACACAGAGATTAATTAATCACATCAAGTGTAAGGTCAGAAGTGTCGTCTAGGGGACACGGTGCTGGGTCAGCATGCCCCAGAGGGTTCCCTGCAGACCAGAATGGCAGAGCGGAGGTATGAAGAATACGAATTATCATGAGAGTTTGGGCGCGAAGGAGAGCATTCGGGCAAGGGAGCAGCATGTGCAAAGGTCCTGTGGGTGGACAGCTGTTGGCAATCACGAAGAACTCCAAGGCCTGTGTGACTGGAGGGCAGATGGTGGACGGGAGCCTGGTGTGACATGAGTCCGAGGTGGCGGAGGCAAGGGCCAGGCTGGGTGGTGCCTCAAATGCCACATGAGGGATTTGGGGCTTTGCCCCAAGAACAGCAGGATCCCACTGGAGTGTGGAGTCCAAAGGTCAGGGAGGGGAATTGGCGGGACAGGAGTTGTGTTTCCAGAACAATCCCAAGATGATGTGAGGTGAACTGTGATGGAAGCAGGTGTGGAGACGGTGAAAGCTGACAGGGGCGTGGCCACCTCGGCTTCCAGGGAGCAGAACGGCTGGGGAGACGAGAGGAGACGAGAATAAGCATCTACGGGAGCCTGACATCCATGTGGCCGCCCCACTGAGATTTTCCGAGCACCTACTCTACTCGGCCTTGTGCGCGGCACCAGGGCCCCGGTGACACATAGGGATGACCGAGCCACTGGCCTAGTGGGACAGAAGGAGCAGGCACTTTTCTAATGCCTCAAGGAGGTCCGGCCCAAAGGGATACACCAGGAAGCTGCGGAAATCAGCGGTCTCTCTCATCTGGTGAGAAGAAAGACATGGGCCTCATGTCTCAGCCAGAGAGGTACCCATGCAGGCGAAGAACCCTTCGTGTGGGCACACGTCTGAGGGTTTTGGTGACAGGGCGGAGCAGCTGTTGTGGGATCCATCGAGGCAGACCCGGGCCTTACGGAACCTGGAGAGTCATCGGGCTCACTCTGCCCACACTCCCTGAGGAGCCCCATGGTCTTTGCTGGAATGTGATCCGTCTTGAGCACTCCCAAATGCTGTCCTTCTGGCTGGGTGGCACACATATGCCCCTTATCTGGACGCCATGCCTGCCGTCCAGGAGCAGGAACCTGCACAGCTCAGCCCGGTGGTCTCAGCTGCAGAAGGAGGCTCCCAGCAACTCTGCAAGGCGGAGATCTTCATCCCCACCCTGAAGCTCAGAGAGGTAAAGGCGCTTGCCCAAGACCACACAGCTCCTGAGTGGCAGCACCTGAGGAGGAATCACTGTGAGCAGAGGGCACTGCCCACCTGGATCTTCAGTCTGATGACAAAGACAAGTACCCCCGAGGGCCAGGTAGCCCCAAGGTGATACCTACGGTGAATGTCGGTTGAATGTTTACTCTGTGTCCACGGTAAAGATATAAAGCACTTTATACCTACTAGTTTATTTCATCTTTACAAAAACCCTATAAAGATGTATCAGCCCGTATAATGCTGTGTAACAAACAACTACAAAAACCACTTTAAAGCAGTAGGTATTCACTTATCTTACAAGCCTGTGGGACGGCTGGGTGGTTGGATTCTGAGTTTGGCTGGCTGGCCCAGGCAACTTCACTCAGCCCCGGGGGGTGGCTGTAGGTAGGCTTTGCAGATCTTGGTAGAAACAAACAGGATCTCGTCCTCTGGCCCACTGGCCCAAGCTGGAGCACTGGAGACCGCAGAGTTCCAAGACAGCCGACAGAAGCTCAAGGCCTTTGGAGGCCTGGGGTCCCTTGTCTCTTCCACCACAGTCTGTGGGCCAGAACAAGCCATGGTCCAGCCCAGATCTTGGGGGTGGGGAAGACACCCCCATCTTTCTATGGGAAGAGTTGAAATCAACATGGCGGGAACATAGGCCCTGGGAGGAATAGACGCGTAGGGTCCTTCGGCAACCAGCCGCCCACAAGTCCCCATTACCATACTGCCCCACTGAGACTCAGAGAGTGCAGTCACTTGCTCGAGGTCACATACCTATGGAGGGGCAGAGGTGAGGTTTGAGCTGGGTCTGTGCCCTTCCCCACGACTCTCCAGCCTCTTGGAGGCTGTGAGCAGACCCACGGAGAAACTCAAGACGTTGGCCTTTCAGTATGGAGAGCCCAAGACAGCCCCAAGATGCAGAGAGGCTCCTGTGAATCTGTGTCAGGTGGCCTGAAGTCTCTGGCAGCTGGGGGCGAGGGACTTTCTCCTCCAGGAAGGCAGAGGGGCTGTTGGGACAGAGGCGTGTGCTCCCCAGGCTCCGACAGAACCTGGAGGCACCAGAGCCAGCTCTGCTTCCAAAGGGAGGGTCTGGATTAGATTCATTCATTCATCCATTCGTTCATTCAATAAATATGACCTTGGAGCTGAGTCCTCTAGACATGACAAAAGTCTCCTGGCTTTTAAGATTCAGCTCACATGTCTTCTTCTCCAGGAATCCCTCCCTGATTCTAGGGCTAGTTGCTCTTTCGTTTTACTTCCATATGCCGCTGGGAGTGTCCTTGGATTGTCAGCGCTGATTCCTGGGCTGCCCCCCATCCCCACCCCTACTCCCACCCCTCTGGGATCTCAGGAGGGAGCCGGACTCTGGAGGACAGGCAGAGTCACCTCTCAAACTCCTGCTGTTGTCTTCCCTCAAAAAGGAAGCCTCCCTGGACCCAGAACATTCCAGCGCTCGCAGCAGAAGCTCAGGAATACCGAATGGGAGGAAGACGAGGGGAACTAAGGGACCTCGCTTCAGAGGCACCAATGGAACCGGAGGCGGAGAAACCAGTCGGAAATGAGCAGGGTGTGGAGTGAGGTCATCAGAAAAGATTCAACCTTGAAAATGGTCACGCGGTGACCTATGGCGTTTGCCTGATCAGGAACAAATTACTCCGCGCCCCAGGAAGGTCTGAGACTTTCGGGTGCAGAACGTTTCTTACATTTCTTATGTTTCGTGCTGAGCTGGACACGCCCCAGATTCCAGGAACCAGAGAGAAGGCCAAGCACTGAGGCCACCGGTGTATCAGGGCGCCCAGGCACAGTGAGCCCTCGGGTCCTGTCTGCCCTGGGGAGCTGGGGGGACAAGTGTGGGGACCCCAGAATGCCTACAAAGCCACCTCCAGAGAAGGACCTCACAGGAGCAACAGCGAGCCCTGGGAAGTACTTGGCAGAAGGGTCTGGAAGTCCAAAAACCGTGAGGCTTCGAGAGGACGGCCACGTGGGTCCCCTAGGAGACCCCTGCTCGGGCAGGTGCCCGGGGAGGACAGTCACTCCCTGTGGAGGGATGGTGGTGCAGACTCCCTGGCCCCGGAGCCAGAACCACGGAGCGGGGGGTTGGTTCAGGGTGGGCTCTAATCCCCCTGCAAACTGCAGGGTGAGCTTTGACGTGAGACCCCCCCCCCCCCCCGCAGAACCCAAGTCTTCCAGAAAAGAAGCTCCCAATTCCACCAGCTCCCATGTGTCCCTCCAAGTGTGTTGGAAGAAGGCAGAACTCCTCCCCTAAGCTGGCCGGTGGCCGGTGGGGCACCCCCAACCATCCAGCACCCCCTGTCCCATCACCCTCCTTTGTGGTCTTCATGTAGCACTCTCACAATTGAACTTGTCGTTCTTTTCTTTTCTTTTTTTTTTTTTTTAATTTTTTTTTCCACGTTTTTATTTATTTTTGGGACAGAGAGAGACAGAGCATGAACGGGGGAGGGGCAGAGAGAGAGGGAGACACAGAATCGGAAACAGGCTCCAGGCTCTGAGCCATCAGCCCAGAGCCCGACGCGGCGGGGCTCGAACTCACGGACCGCGAGATCGTGACCTGGCTGAAGTCGGACGCTTAACCGACTGCGCCACCCAGGCGCCCCTGTCGTTATTTTCTGTAAAGGTCTCGGGTTCGTTTTCTCATGAGAGCGGGGACGGACTCTATCCTATCCCCTGCCATATTCCCAGCGCCTCGCACAGAGCGCAGCGCGGAACAGGTGCTCAATGAATGGGTGCTGAATGGAGCCCAGACTCCCGTCTAGTGACCAGATGGCCACATCTCACCGGCGCAACCTCTCCCTTCCTTGGGACACGGCAGATGGGCCTGGGCCCTGAGGGCAAGGGCGGTGTCTTATCCACACCTGTGTCCCCAGGGCCCAGCAGGGGACCCCAGCACATGGTAGGTGCTCAGCAAACCTCTGTGGCCTGAGTGGATATGAACGCCTTTCTTGTCTCCGAGCCCTATTTCCAGAGCTGACTCGTCTGTGCGTGGTAACAGTCACACTGGGAAAATGCTCCTGGGACCTGAAGACAGACTGCCCTCTGTTACAGGAGGCAGAAGGGTGATCACAATGCAAACGGAGGCAGTGGAGTCAGAAGTATGCTGTGTGACCCCGGGCCGGTCGCTTCCCTCTCTGAACCCCGGATTTTTCATCTCTACGAGGGAGATGGTAACTAACTGCTCGGGATTTGGGAGCTTTGAACATCCACAAAACAGCATTGCTCCCCTCACAGCGAGGCCTCGGAACTGGGCAGCCCCCCCACAAATTCTGCTCACAGCCAAATGCATCCTGATGTCAGGGTTTGGGCTCCCCCATGGCCGCCTCTGGGGAGGGGGAGCCATGCGGAGCCCAACCCAGTCCAGCCTCCCTCCCACCCGCACAAGGACGCTCCGCTTTGTGAGGATCTGAGGCTGCAGCCCGCCGACCCTGCCCTTGGCCATATCCCTGTGACCGGCTTCCTGACCACCCCCAGGGCCCCTGGACCTCAGGGAGTCCCCTGTCTTCTCAGATTGCTCCACCCACCCCGGCAAGTGGGGGTGAGCCCCATGCTGGCAGCAGCTTAGCCTGGGTCAGGATCTGGCTTTGCCCTTCTAGCCAGCTCTGTGACCTTGGGAAAGACCACCCCCCTCCCCTCACCTGTTTTCTGTGTCCTGAGCCTTTTCGATCTTCCCCTGGCTCCAGGCCTTCGCGGTGCTGTTCCCTCTGCCTGGGACACCCTTCCCATCTCTCTTCACTGGCTAACCGCCAGGCACCTGCCACCCCCGTCTAGCATTCCCTTCGGAACCTCCCAGGAAGCTCCGAGCCTGGGTTTGGTACAGACCCCAGGGTCTCCCTCTTGTCATCACCCACTCCCCCCTTTGGCCTTCTAAGTGCAGGGACTGGTGTCTGGGTCACTGTCACCCGCCCCAAGCCAGTACAGTGTCCAGGACGCAGAGATGCCCGGCAGACGGGAAACAAATGCAGGGATGAGGGAGTGGGCCCTCTCCACTCCCTCTCCTCCCTGACACAGTGGCTGTAGCGATGTCGAGAGATACTCCAGGAAAGGGCCTGACCCCAGGAGGCTCTCGGCAGGTGTCACTGCCCCGGAGGACCCGGGAAAATCAACGGCACCCAGCTGCAGACTCCGAAAGGTGGTGCCGGCTGGTTCGTGTGGCCCAGGGCCAGTGACTCTCCTGCAGCCCGCCCGCCGGCCGGCAGCTGAAGAGTGAGGCGTGAACTCTGTCCCCGGGGCAGCATCCGGGCAAGGGCAGCGTCCGCAGGTACACCTGTAACATGTGGCCTCCCAGGTTCCCAATATTTCTTTCTTTTTTTTTTTTTTTTTTTCAACGTTTATTTATTTTTGGGACAGAGAGAGACAGAGCATGAACGGGGGAGGGGCAGAGAGAGAGGGAGACACAGACTCGGAAACAGGCTCCAGGCTCCGAGCCATCAGCCCAGAGCCCGACGCGGGGCTCGAACTCACGGACCGCGAGATCGTGACCTGGCTGAAGTCGGACGCTTAACCGACTGCGCCACCCAGGCGCCCCCCAATATTTATTTCAATCAATGAAAGTCTGGGCCGTTTCCTCTCCCCTGTTCTCTGCTGTGAGCTGCTCAGGGAGTAGCGGCGAGAGGCGAAGGGTTGACGCGCCGGGAAAAGGCATCTTTAGAGGATTCGATCAGGCTCCCCCGGGGGCCGTGCTCCAGGCCGAGCGGAGCTGAGGGGCCGGACGGCTGGGAATCGGATGGATGGGGCAGCAGGGCAGGCAGATTCGGTGGGGCCGGAGGGGAGGACGCTGGGGGTCGGGGGGAGCCCTGCACGGGCTCGTCCGGGTCTCCCAGCTTAAGACAAGGGTTGGGGAAGGAGGCGACACGTGCGTGTTCTCTAAGGTGACTACTGCTGCGGTGGCCACTGGTGGCCATCATCCTCAGAAGCAGACTCTTGGTTCCTTAGGACACTGTGCCCAAAGGGAGCGCCAGGGGAGACTATGTAGACCTTCCCCCCACACCCCTGTTGAGCACTTCTCGGAGGACCTGGGCTCATACCCGCGGGTCCAGACCAGGTCAGCTGTGTGCTTGGCTGCCCTGGCACCCAAGGGCAGAGACTCTCTTTTCATTGTCACGACAGATCCGGCCATGGCTCCATGACCTCAGCACAAATGCGGGGGGAGTGGAGCATCCGTTTCAGGGGCCTAGAGATACGCGGGTTAAATCAAGCCTCTGGGAAAGTGCCTGGAACAGAGGCCACCCCGGTCAGAGCTGCCGCGATGATCTTCTCCCGGCCCGGTGACCCTAGCCAGGAGCCTCCCTTCTCTGAGCCTCAGTTTCCCCATCTGTACAATGAGGAGAATAATAGCTTTCCTCATAGTTTCATCCTAAAGATGAAGAGAGGTCATTACACCGCCCCGGTTCGCCCCCTGCACCTGCAGAATTACGCTCTCCCTGGAGCCCAGTGGGTGCTACAAACGTTTGCGTTATAACCGACGAGGTTGGGGATCGCGTCGTCGTGGGATAGCTAGACAGACCCGGGCAGGCCAGGGCCTGGGATCCAGTTAGACCCAGGGCATGACCTGGCAGGAGCACACATCCCAGGGTTGGGGTCACAAGCCAACCCTTAGGGATCTGAACCAGCCGACCTGGGCCAGAGCCCCAGAGGTCTGCAGAGACAGCGAGTGGGAACCCACAATACGGACTAACAGTTAGCGGCCAGAATTTCCTGAGCGCTTTCGATGGGCCAGGCGCTACTCTAAGATTTTTTTTTTTTTAAGTTTATCTATTTTGAGAGAGGGAGAGTGAGCGTGAGCAGGGGAGGGGCAGAGGGAGAGGCAGAGAGAGAATCCCTAGCTGGATCTGTGCTGTCACTGCGGAGCCCAGCCCACGGCTTCCTCCCCCCAACCGTGAGATCACGACCTGAGCCAAAATCGAGAGAAGGATGTTTAACCCACTGAGCCACCCGGGCGCCCCTCTAAGATCTTGATATTTATTCATTTAATTCTCCCTGGAACCCATAAAGGGTAGGTTCTATAGTTGTCCACAATCAGCAGAGGAGAAAATGGGGGTGAGTAGCTTTTGGTGACCTGCTCAACGTCCCATAGTTGGTGAGGGACAGAGCTGAGATTTGAACGCCAGGCATCTGGGGTGTGAAAAAGGTCTAAGTGTCCCGAAGGAGGATTTTACTGAATTCACAAGCTTTCCTAGTACGCTCTGATAAGATTCTTCTAAAACTCAAGAGGACTTTCTGAATATTGTAATTACATTTTCATATTTTCAAGGGCAATATGGAAAGATTTGTCTTTAAATAATGTTTTTAATGTTTTTATTTATTTTTGAGAGACAGACAGAGCACAAGTGGGGGAGGGGCAGAGAGAGAGGGAGACACAGAATCCGAAGCAGGCTCTAGGCTCTGAGCTGTCAGCACAGAGCCCGACGCGGGGCTTGAACCCACGAACTGCGAGATCATGACCTGAGCCAAAGTCGGCCGCTCAACTGACTGAGCCACCCAGGCGCCCCTGGAAAGATTTGTCTTTAAAGGTACAACAGAGTCTCATTAATTCAAATTAGTCCTAATTCTGGGCACCTCTGCATTACTTAGAAAGAATGTTTTGCTAAACCTCTTAATGTAAACAAGACAGAAGTACGAATCTCTATCCTGCTTTAGCAAGCAAATAGTTGTCCAGCCTTTCACCCGGAAATTCGCCAGCCTAGAAGGACCCCCGCCATCATCTCGCTGGTCTCCACCCTCTGTTCTTGCCCCGTGTTACCTGTATACACAGGTCAGCTCTCCGAAATGTAATAATGGCCCACATTTGGACAGCACCTGCTGTGTGCTAGAAAGTAGACGAGTACGTGGACAACCGCTTTACCCATAACTACAAGATTGTGATTCTGCTGTCGGCCTCATCTGACAGATTAGCCACCTGAGGCACAGAGAGGTTGGGTCACTTGCCCCTGATCACACAGTCAGCGGCTGAGCTGGGATCCCATCCCAGAAAGTTGTGCCCCATGGCACACTCTCATACTCTCCAGTGCCACCCCGCATGACAGAGCTAACCAATTCATTCTCCTGCGTAAAAAAAAATCTTCTAAAAGCCACCTCTTTTCTTTAAAAACTCACCTCCGGGGGTGCCTGGGTGGCTCAGTCCGTTGAGTGGCCAGCTCCCGACTTTGGCTCAGGTCACGATCTCACAGCTCATGGTTTCGAGCCCCGCATGGACTCTGCATTGACAGTGAGGAGCCTGCTTGGGATTCTCTCTCTCTCTCTACTCTCTCTGCCCCTCCCCTACTCTCTCTCTCTCTCTCTCTCAAAATAAATAAGTTAAAAATAAAATTAAAGAGAGAAAAAAATAAAAACAAACTCACCTCCAGGACAATGCATTTACTGATCCCTGCCTGGCGTCCTCTGCCCCGGGTCCCTCGTGGCCAGCGCCTTCCCACATCCAGGCCTCTGCTTAATTGTCACTTCATCCTGTTGAACTTACATGCCCCCTCCCCAGCCCCCCGCCGCCCCAGGCCTCCTTCCCGCGCATGGTCCTCGTGTGTCTCCTTCAAGGGCACCACCACTGTCTGAAATCATCCCGCGACCGCTGATCGTTTCTTAGCTGCCTTCCCCTCTGGAATGTCGCGGCAAGGTGAGACCCTTGTCCCTACTTTTTTCATGGTTGTATTGTTAGTCCCTAGAACAGTGCTTGACGCAGAGCAGGTGCAAGATACCTATGGGTTGGATCAATAAATGAATGAAAGAAGAAATGAATGAATTCCTATGATCCCCAATCCTATCACACTGCCTAGCACATGATGGTTTCCAATAAATTCCGATTAAGTGAACCAGAATCCTGGCTGCAAGCACAATTGCCTCGGAAGTTATCAGACATCAGGGGTGACGTTCACCTTGGATTTGCCCACGGAACGAGTTCCGCAGAACTATTTGGAAGAGTCAGTAAGACGGTCAAGGAGCTGTTTGTCCTGTTCAAAGAACTACATTATTTTCTGGATTTTTCTATTCGCAAACCTATTGGCCTGGAGGCGCTTTAGTGGTCAAACAGGACCACAGTCCCCTTTAACAGGGGAGCGAACTTGGGCTCCGAGTGAGGGGAAAGACTGCTGCTCAAGAATATACGTGAATTGGAGGCAGGCGCAGGACGAGAACCCAGCTCTCCTGCCTCGTTCACAGTCGTTTCTGCAGCAGTCAGAAATGCTCTCATCATCTGCCCGTGGGCACATCAGTCACAAGTTTCCCATGGGCATCCTAATTACGATGATAACCATTTTAAAGATAATAATGGCAAATGCTTTCGATCATCAGGGCAATCCTAGAAGGTGGGTACTATTATTATCCCCATTTTACAGATGAGGAAACTGAGGTCCAGAGAGGGGAAGTCGTTTGCCTACGGTCAAATAGTTTACAGACGGCCAAGATTTGAACACGGACAGTCTGGCAATGTGCTCCGAAAGCTCTGGATTTGATAACATGTACGTCTCGGAAATTCTAAGAAAGGACCACGATCCGGAGACAACACATTCAAAGTGAATGCCGCCATGTTTCTGTGTTTCTAAGAACACAGACCAGGCGTGCTGTCTCTCCACTAACCAACAGATACCTGCTCTGGGTCCGTTGATGTGGGCATCACACACGCGGTTTGCTAAACTCTTGCTCTGACACACAGCATTTAAAGACACTGAGAAGGGGCGCCTGGGTGGCTCAGTCGGTTGGGCGTCCGACTTCGGCTCAGGTCACGATCTCGCGGTCCGTGAGTTCGAGCCCCGCGTCGTCGGGCTCTGTGCTGACAGCTCAGAGCCTGGAGCCTGTTTCAGATTCTGTGTCTCCCTCTCTCTCTGACCCTCCCCCGTTCATGCTCTGTCTCTCTCTGTCTCAAAAATGAATAAATGTTAAAAAAAAGAATTAAAAAAAAAAAAAAGACACCGAGAATGTCTGTCTCTCTCAGGATCAAGACCAAAGACCCCTCTTCTGGATCCCAGTGTGGTCAGCCCCCACAGTGTTCAGCCGCAGGGTGATGCAGCCTCCTGAGCGCCTGCTAAAGGGCCCACTCATGTGCAGCACGTGTCTCACTATTTCTGGGAAACCGACACACAAATGGGGAGGAAGGGGGTGGCGGGGGCCAGTTCTTCAGCCTACAAAGATCTGTTTTGCTGACAGGGGGATGGACGACAAAAGGACCAGCTTTCGCAGGGCTAAGAAGGCAGAAAGTCTTATCAGGGGACATCACAGCCTCAGTGCTAATGGGGGATGCCAAGTGTGAGGACCAAGGGCAAAACTCTGCACGTCAAGCATCCTGACAACCTGTCCCAGCAGGAGGACCCCGGTGTGGTCCCGCCTCCTCTCATCTGGTGTTTTGTTTTTCAAGAAATTAAGGAGGCTCCTAACGTGAGTTCCCTGAAATTTCTCCATGCTATGGTTTCCAGCAAATATTATGTCTCTCTCACACTGGTACTTTCTTCCCTTTTCCTACAACCTTAAATGTCAAGTATCTCTTCTCTAGAAGCACTGAATTGAGATAAAGAGGATTAGGGGATATTTTGATTCCATTTAAAGATAGCTGGGAGCAAAAGGGAGTAAACAGACATGCTTAGAGGCCCATTTCACCTCACTTCTCCCTCCCGATCCTCCTTCCCACCCCCTCAGAGGTTGCCCTGACAGCTCCTGACACAGGGGGGGATGAATGCACCCTCCAGGGCCTGCCTTCTGGAACTCTAGTTCCCGCATTAACCGTGATTGGAAGCCAGTTACCATGAAAGGCTCTGATTTCCTGGTAAACTGGAGGGAGGAGCCTGGTGGGAAAAACAGCCTCGGAATGAGATTCCAGCAATAGCCCCTTCATAGAGACACCTCGGAATTCACGAGGGGCCCCTTGGAGCCACCCGAGAAGATACCACGATCTGAATGGGTCAGTGGCAAGATGTTAAAACCAGCCGACAGGAGCTCAATAGAAACTTATACACTTTTAATGCTGAGCAACCAAGGCTGCTTAAATATTTACAAGTACAATCCATCACTTAAAGGGCCAGTTAAGGCTGCAGAGAGGTAGTGGTCTTCTGGGATCTTCATTACCAGGATTTAGTTATTGTCGCCTCTTGTAGAAGCCCGGGGACCATTCTTATTCATAATAATGCTTTTCATCTATTGCACACTTACCCACCATGTACCGGCCACGTGATGCGTGTTCCACATGTGAAGTCATTTCATCTCTACAATCGCACGGACCAGTAACTATTTTACGTATGAGAATATACAGGTTGAGAGGCCAAGTGACATGCCCGAGGTCACACAGCAAGTAACTAGCGGAGGCAGAATCTAAACTCAAGTGTGTTCGGCGCTAAAACCTACACTTGTGACTTTGGCTTTGGTCGCGATGGAGTATATACACTCCCTCCTGCCGCCCCTGTAAATAAACAAAGAAGTGGGCAAGACTCACGAAACGGTTATTCCAGATAGTGGGCAACAAGCAGTGAAGGACTGTGATCTCTGAGAGAAGGGAAGCAAATGAGGGGAGGCCTAAAAACACACCAGCTTTCAACCGGGAGGCATCTGTCGGGCCACAGCACAAGCAGGGGGTAACGGAGCTAGAAAGGGGCAGTCTCACTGAGTTGAAGAGGCAGATCTGAGTTTGGGGAGGTAGGGGTGGCTAGAACCTACCAGGGCAGTAGCAGAGAAGAAGGAGCTACACCGAGAGAGAATTCCAGAAACCTGCACCGATGGCCTCCTGAGTCTGTTTCTGGATACCAAGCTGAGCAGGAACAGAATGGAAGTCTACGCAGCCAAGCAGAGAATGACTTCGGAGCCCAAATCCCAGCGTTCACAGCGCTGTGCCACACTTGAGTCTGACAATCCGGGGTAGAGAGACTCCACTGAACGTTTGGGATGATAAGGAGAGCCTTTTAAGGACAACGCCTTAGAAATGAGGCGAAATTTAGCCCTCACGTAAAAGCTACTCTAGCCCATCATAACACAGCTACGACACAAGCCCAAATAGATCAAACTGATTTTCAAGCAACCCGACTACCTGCCCAAAACAATTTCAATACTCTTTAAAGGAAGACAACAAAATCCAGAAACTCAGAAAGAAAACCTTCAAAATGTCCAGCATACAATCCTAAATTGCCAGATACACCAAAAAAAAAAAAAAAAAAAACGCAAAGATGTGACCCAAAACCACCAGGAGAAAAAGTTGCCAATAGGAAGCAACTAAGAAATAGCAAATATGATAGAATTAGCAACGTAGAATTTTTAAATAACTGTCATATAACTCATCACCTAATAACTACAGAAAGAGAGAGAGAGAGAGAGAGTGCCCCCACTTAAGGGAGGGGGAAAAAACTGAAAAAACTAAGCGTGGAGGAAAACAAACTATATATGTAAATAAGTTCACAACCTTAAAGTAAAACATGTACACGATGAAGAGAAAAATGAAGCCTATTAAAAAGAATCCAATGGAAGCAAAATGAAAATTTCACTAGGTGGGAACAGTAGCAGAACAGACACTGCAGAAGAAAAGTTGAACATACATGTAGAGCAGGAGGGACACCTGGATGGCTCAGTCCGTTGAGCATCAGACTCTTGATTTCAGCTCAGGTTTGTGGGTTTGAGCCCCATGTCGGTCTCTGTCTGCGTTGATGATGCAGAGCCTGCTTGGGATCCTCTCTCTCTCCCTCTCTCTCTGCCCCTTCCCTGCGTGTGCTCACTCTCTCTCAAAATAAACTTAAAACAAAAAAGAGAGAGCAGTAAAAGCTATCCAAACTGAAGCACTCGGAGAAAACAACTTATAAGAAAAAAAGGACTAGAGTTATCACTAACCAGTGGGACAGGGTAGACAAGTATCACTAACCAGTGGGACGGTGTAGAAAAGTCTACCATAAACAACACCAACACACATTATAAATTGCTGGAAAAACAGTGATAGAGAACAGAGCAGTAAGACACCTACTGTTCAGGGAACTAATATAAGACTGACCACAGACTGTGCGTCAGAAACAAACAAGCCAAAAAAACTAGGCAAATTCAGCATGACACCTGTGCAGAGACAATCAATCAATCAATCAATCAATCAATCAATCAATATTACATATCATCTTAGAATTCCATCTCCAGAGAAAATATCCTTCACCCATGAAGGCAAAATAAAAACTTTTTCAAACCAAAAACCAAAGAATGCTTTTGCTTCCAGACCTGCCCCTACAGCAAACGTTAACACAAGCCCTTCGGGTCGAATGAAAATGGTGGGACTTCCAGTCCCTTACTCCATCCCAACAAATAAAAAGCTGAACGGAAAAACCAATAACTTTTCTTAGACGTACAATAGATGAGGACAAAAATAACAAAATGAAATGAAATGAAATGAAATGAAATGGAATAGAATAGAATAAAATAAAATAAAATAAAAATAAAATAAAATAAAATAAAATAAAATAAAATAAAATAAAATAAAATAAAATAAAATGGCTGAGGACATGGGGAAAACAACTACATCCAAGACTGGGGAGACAGACAGGCATGATAAGTCATCACAGCTTACCTGGGCAGGGACTTCTGGGTGGACACCATTATGGGAACCAGTGCCTTGGTAGGAAAACCTGAACAGTAATGTTGGAGGCTCAGTGTGGACAACTCCGAGGATGAAAATCTACAGGGGAACCCTGCCTTAGAAGGGCACCCACACTTTTGTGAGTTTTACCTTCAGGTGCTCAAACCAGGTTCTCACAGTGAATATTAGAGAGAAGTCCCCTCGTGCCTCTGGCAGGTGGAAGGGGAAAGGAACCATCTTGAAATACACCAGAGAACTCTGCTCTTAACAAAAAGCCTGCCCTCCAGAAAAACTAAGCAGAGCTTCACCTGCCCAACTCCCTCTGTTCGAGTGCTAACCATCTTGTCCCCCCCCATGAGGGGAGACAAAAACTAAGAAACACTTGGGAAGTTCCCAGTCCAGAGGCACAAGCTCACTAACAGACTGAGCACTGACTGTGGACCTACAGAACCTTCCCCTCTCCCCACCCCTCGCCACTGCTTTCCCAAAGGCCAATTTCCAGCGGTTTCCTTTACCCAGTACGTCACGCTGGACTATCGAGAACAAGACCCAAGGTACACTAAAAGGCAACAGCAGGATTTAAAGACACAGAACAAGCATCAGAATAAGACATGGCAGGGGGCTGCCTGGGTGGCTCAGTTGGTTAAGCATCCGACTTCGGCTCAGGTCGTGATCTCCCGGCTCGTGGGTTCGAGCCCCGCATAGGGCTCTGTGCTGACAGCTCGGAGCCTGGAACCTGCTTTGGATTCTGTGCCTCCCTTTCTCTCTGCCCCTCCCCCCTGCTTGCGTTCTGTCTCTCTCTCTAAAATAAATAAACATTAAAAAAATAAAAAGAATGAGACATGGCAGGGATATTACAATTGCCTGGCCAGGAATTGAAAACTATGGTTAACAGGCTAAGAGTTGTAGCAGACAAAAAAGACGGCACCCAAGAGCAGGTGGCCAGTGGAAGCAGAGATAAAAATCCTAAGAAAGGACCCAAAAGAAATGCTAGGGATCTAAAACACTGAAATGAGATGCCTGTACTGGGCTTGTCCGCAGACTGGACACAGAGGAGGAAGGAAAGAGGTAACAAAGGAAGGCTAAGATTTACCAAATGAATGCAGAGCACTGGAAATGATACATATGTGAATGAACATATTTTCTCATTTTTAGTAAGGCCAAAAGTGATAGCAGTGTACTAGAGCATCTAGAACGTGGCGACGTAACGCAGTGGCAGAAAGGAGGGTGTGAATGGCAGACGTGAAAGCCGACTGCTCTAAGGTGCTCACGCGGTGTGTGATGTGGGGTGATAATCACTGGAAGATCCGTTATATACTATGTGAAAGTCACATATTGCAAGCCATAGAGGTGCCCCTAAAAAACACATCCAAGAAGGTGGAATAACAGGAAACCCTTCACAAACGGCTTGTTGAAAGGTGTGTCTGATGACGTGGACCCCAAAGGCTTGTGAGCAGCACATGACGTCACAGCTTCCCGAATTGGAGGGCGGGGAGGGGAGAGGAACCCATGATTTTGCGTTGGCGTTTGGTCTGGTTACTGCCTAGTGCCCGCTTCGTGGCCCCTCTGGACTCCCACCCAGGCCTTTGCTCAGCAGAACACACGCTGTAGGTCAAACCCTGGGACCAGAGATGGTGTTTAGAAGAAACACCATTTCTCGAGAAATGAAGAAAAAAAAAAAAAAAAACCCACCACCTACCTCCGTGGGGTGCGACTCGTGTTAGCATGGCTCAGAGAAAGCAGGGCCCCATCTATCTGTTCATGAAAAGCAGCATTTTAAGATTAAAGTCAATGCGTTTTGGGGCGTCTGGGTGGCTCAGTCGGCTAAGCGACTTTGGCTCAGGTCATGATCTCACGGCTCGTGAGTTCGAGCCCCGCGTCGAGCTCTGTGCTGACAGCGCGGAGCCTGGAGCCTGTGTCGGATTCTGGGTCTCCCTCGCTCTCTGCCCCTCCCCCACTCACGCTCTGTCTCTCTCAAAAATAAACTTAAAACAAAATAATAATAAAGTTGAAGCATTTCTATTCTACAGAAGCAGGTTAAGCGCGGCAGCTAAATGAACCTGACACTCTTGGTGGATGGGAATGTTCGATGGCAGGTGTCTACCGTGCCTTTATAAGGGCCTTAGCAAGATGGACCTCATTATGTTTGGATTGGGGGTAGATCCCAATCCACCATTGCTCTGGCACATTATCAATTCCTCCATACACAGCCAGACGTGCCGTTAAATCCAAAACCACAGAGGAAAGAGTCCAGTTCCCAAGGAAACGGTGAAAGCTGAACAATGTAAACATTTACAGGTAGGCCCGCATCACATTCGCCCTGATTTCCAGTAACACCTGGACGCCCCTTCCAATGGACGTCCAAAGAACCACAGAAGCTTCTGGTATTACCAAATGGTTTTAATGGCCTTACAGATCTGGTGAATCAAAATGAAACATCTCCCCTCTACATCTCATCCTTTTTTTCTTTTTTCTTTTTCTAGATCCAGGTGAAATTGATTCTTCTTGGCATGGCAGAGTTTTCAGAGTCCACAGTCCTTAAGCCCCCCGTTAACAAGATCGCTCGCTAAGTTTGGCTGTTGGCCCATTCAGCCTGGTGCACAAAACGCCGCAGACTTAGCGCCCAGGCAACGTCTTCAGATGTTCTCCGAACCAGATCGGCCATGCTCAACACCGTCCGTGTCCGTAAAAGAGGGAGTGGAATTCGTAGATTTCGTGAGGACCTGTGGCTTCCTTTTGCCACGCTAGATACGCGGGACCATTAGGATGGGGTTGCGAAGGATGAGCTGGAAAGGTGAAAATGTTTTTCGGCCTGAGTTTCTCAACAGTGGAGGTGGAGAAGAAGGAAGAGCGACACCAGCACAACGCTGACCGTGGACTGGAGGGCGCACACGCCTGACTTGGTGGTAGCGGCCGTGGCTGAGGCCTTGGTGGTGGTGGCGGCGGCCGCCACCGTCGCCACGGTGCTTTCCTGGGAAGAAACCTCCTGGGGCAGGAGCAGCGCCAGAAGCAGCAGCCCCAGCTGCAGCCTCATCAACATCCCTCTTCTCATGTCCCCTGTGTCGCGCTTGGTGCTCAGGGGAACGAAGGATCCGGAGCTGCAGGTGGCTGCGGGCGAAATGGCGAGGGCGGTGCCGGCAGGGTCTTACTTACGAGGAGGGAGCGTCACAGAGCCTGACGCGCCAAGGGCCTTCCGGCGCCAGCCAGCGTCACAAGGCCCGACCCCGAGGGCCCCGCCCCCTGGACCCTGGGCTCCGCCCAAAGCCCGCCCCCCTCCGCCGCAGCCTCAGATGCCGGCAGGTGCTTCCCGCCTCCAGGTGACCCCATTCCTTTGCTTTGGAAACAAAAACGTCCGTAACTTGTTGAGAGCGCCTGAGCCCCATGACTTAGAAATCTAAGGTTCCCCCTGTCTTCCAAGCAGCATGTGATCCCTCCAGATCCTTCAAATTGGCCCATGTTTGTGGCTGGTCAGTAGCGCAGAGCATGACCTCTGAGTTTTGTCCCCCGAGGTAATCACTATCGATATGTGGCACGTTTCTATTTTTGTATCTTCCCACTTTTCTATCCTTGGTTTTACCCGTGGAGGCTGAACTAGTAATTGGGGAGGCAGGATTTTTGTTTTGTTTTCTTGAAGAGTCGGGCTGGTGGACTTCAAGCTAGAAAAAGCCAAGGTGGAAATTGCTTTTAAAACAAACAGACACAAAAGATTATGACAGTGACCATTTTAAAAAAGAATGAAAGGAAGTCCATGGTTCATAAAGGGGACTTGGAGTCCGAATGGGAAATGATCCCGTCTGCAGGGCTGGGATGGGGAAAAATAATCCATTCACCGCTGTTTGACGTTTGGGGTGTGACTGGTAATAAGAAATTTACCAGACGATTTGTAAACTTTTGGCCGGGATTCTCTCATCAGCCTGTAGAGAAACTTTAAAGTCACTCAATGCCCTGTCCTGTCCTTTGTGTTCAAGAATTCGAATATTTTTACATTCCAGAAAATTAGATAAATATTTTCTTTACATTCCAGAAAATTAAAACCTACTTCCTCCTTGCTTTTTCTAAGTCACTACCTCCTGCCTCTTCAAGAACCTGAGTCTCTTTTTCTGAACGTTGGGGGCGGCGGGGGGGGGGGGGGGGGGGAGCGGGGGGGGGGGGGGAGAGCAGCCTGAAGAATTCTTGTTCCTTTTTGCCATTTGGGAGTTGAACCCACCCAAACTGGATCCCCGCCCCCCTGCCCCACCTCACTTATTTTTTCCAAAAGTGATACAGAGGTGATGGCAGACGTGGAGAAGGCTGGAGCCTCCCTGGGGGCTGGAGAGGCCACCACGTTTGGGCAGGTGCCTGTGTCCACTTTGGGCCACACGTGGTCACGCAAGAGCTGAGAGCAGTGAGTCATTTAGGGTGTTTCAAGGACAAGGACCCTCATGGATGGGTCTTTCCTCCCAACTTTTTTGATTCGAACAAACACGGCGAATCCCCCGGCCCACCCCAGCCTCATTCGCTTTTCTGAGGGTTCAGTCGGAGCCGTGATGCATGTTTTGGTAAAAGCAGAAACTTGTTCTTGTCTTTCTGTTCCAGCTGAACAGAGGGGCTCACCCCCTCTGGAACTTTTCCTCCCTCCACACAAAGGTCCTCCATTGTGATGTGGAGCAATCATCCGTCATTGCCTAGCAACTGAAGCCCCTGTCTACACTTAGGCAGAACCCACCAGCCGGAGGCCGTCTTTCCCCATCTCCTCAGACGCTTGGACGCAGCCACGTTTCGAGTTTCCTGTTAATCAGATGTCTCCAGCCCACACTTTGCAAAGAAAGTTCCTGACAACTTCTCTGCTACATTAGCCACATTGAGTTTGTGTTGTGTGAAATAAAAGCCTTGACTGACAGGTTAAGTTTTGCCTCCTCAAAAATTCGCCACCTTATTTAGGACTGAGTCAAACTGCCGCCCTCCCCAGAGAAGCCTTTTTCCGATTCCCAACAGCCAGACATGAAGTCTCCCTTCATCCAGTCTGGCCTTGCCGCTCCCTGAGGGCAGTCACTTTATTTATTTTTAATTTTTTTAGTGCTTATTTTTTTTTTAACTTTTTTTTTCAACGTTTATTTATTTTTGGGACAGAGAGAGACAGAGCATGAACGGGGGAGGGGCAGAGAGAGAGGGAGACACAGAATCGGAAACAGGCTCCAGGCTCTGAGCCATCAGCCCAGAGCCCGACGCGGGGCTCGAACTCACGGACCGCGAGATCGTGACCTGGCTGAAGTCGGACGCTTAACCGACTGCGCCACCCAGGCGCCCCAGTGCTTATTTATTTTTGAGAGAGAGAGAGCACGCGCGCACGCAAGCGGAGGAAGGGCAGAGAGAGAGGGAGACGCAGAATCGGAAGCAGGCTGCAGGCTCCGAGCTGTCAGCACAGAGCCTGATGTGGGGGTCGAACTCACGAGCCATGAGATCATGACCTGAGCCAAAGTCGGATGTTCAACCAACTGAGCCACCCGGGCGCCCCGAGGGTAGTCACGGTAGAGCCGTCTCCTAGAATAATGGTTACAACCACGGACTCTGTTCAGTCCCCAGCTTTGCCACGAAGTGTGTCCTTGGGCAAGTTACTCAACCTCTCTGTGTCTCATCTGTAAAATGGGGGGGAAAGAGCATGAACCTCACAGGACTGCTGCAAGGTTTATTCCATGTGTCCACATAGAGCAAAGGGACAACGCCTGGCCTGTCACAAACACTTCGCGGAGTTTCTATCACGTGACTTCATTCACACCACCACCACCTTCACCTGTGGTCCCCGGGGGCGGGGGGAGGGGTGAAATGCTCCCCGCATTGTGTGACTCATCCCCTGCAGAGTAGGGACCGTCCTGAGCACCATCAGGACGTAACTGGCACGTGGATGGATGACGCCAGCAGTCAGTCCTCCCAGCCCCGTGTGTCCCCAGCCCTCTGGAGCCGGCGGCCTGCCCCCCAGGTGTGGAGGGAGCCTCTGGCAGACTCCTGGCCCGGCCAGCCTCCGCTGGCTCCCAGCGCCCAGCTGTGTCCCCAGGCCTCTGAGGGCAGAGTCGGGCTGGGTACCCACCCCTCCCAGGACCCAGATCCCAGGGACCCGGGCGAGTGTCGGTCTCCGCTGGGGGGGGTGGGGACCCGCTGGGAGCGAGGAGGGCTTTCTGCTCCCGGGCCACACAGGGAACCAGAATTCCCACTGTCACTGGGGAATCTGGAGAAGGGAGCAGGGGTGGTGAGGGGCGAGGTCACATAGGGCCAGGTTGGAGGGACGGCGGGAAGCAGGGATGCTCAGGAAGGGCTGCCGGGTGCTGCCCCGTGGGCCCCGGACACCGGCCAGGACTACAAGGGGGACCCAGAGAGGTCCAGCGTTAAGATTCCCTGGAGCCTCAAAGGCGTCGCCTTACCCACGTTCCGCTCAGCTGGCCCCTCGTCCCTGGAGAGGGCAGGTCGTCGTCTGCCCCCCCAAGAATGCACAGACACCTCACCCCTTTGTCACAGCGCCTGGAGGGAGGAAGCCGTGGGAATCCTCTCTGCTGCTGCTGCTTCTCAGGTGCTCGACTGGGTGACAGATGACGATGTCCAGGTGAGTCACAGGCCTGTGAGACGGGAACGCCCGCTGTCCCCTCCTCTGTGGCTAGGGTGTGTCACCAGAGGCCCCTCTGTGCCCGTCCTCCTTAGAAGCTCCCCATGTGCCCCGGGCCCCATTTCACCTATTTCAGGGGCAGACCCCCCAGGTGGCCTCTTCTAGAAGGTTCCTAACTCCATTCCCATCAGGGGAGCCTGGACGCTGCCCCTCCAAGAGGCAGACGAGACCTGGGTCTAAAGGCAGCAGCCCTTACAGCCATCCGGTCCACCTTCTTTCCCCCCGTTTTTCAGAGGGGAAACTGAGGCTCAAAAAGGAGAAGCGGTCTCTCAAGGTCCCCCTGCAGTTTGGGGACAAGATGTCTCTTTTTCTCTCCCTCTCACACCTCCTTCCTTCTCCCCCACTTTTTCTTCTTGCTGTCTCGTATCTGGCTCTTGCCCCAGTCACACGGGGGACCCTACTGTGTTGTGATCGCAAGGCCTTGGGAGTCGGGCAGACCTCGTTCCAATCCCAGTCCCGCTGCCTCCCGGCCTCGTCATCCGATGGGGTCTCTGAGCTTCTTGGAGCCTCAGTTTCTCCGGGGGCCAATCCAAGAGCCTGCCGATAGAAGTCAGGGGAGGATGAAATGAGGGAACATGTGGACAAGACTTAGCATGTGCCTGGACCTACTCTCATGGCCAAAGATGAGGCAAGGGGAGAGACAGACAGACAGCCCATCAGAACAGAGCCAGAACCAGGCCTCCTGACCCCTCTGCCATGATGATTAAGCGGTGAGGAAGGACCTCCTGTGTGCTGGGCCCATCCTAGGTTGTGTTTACCGGACAAGCAAGGGGCTCCTGGGTGGCTCAGTCAATTAAGCATTCAACTCTTGATCTCAGCTCAGGTCATGATCTCACGATTCGTGAGTTCGAGCCCCACATTGGGCTCTGCACAAACTGAGCCTGCCTTCAGATTCTCTCTCTCCCTCTCTCTCTGTCCCTCCCCAGCTCGCACGCTCTCTGTGTCTCTCAAAATAAATAAACGTAAAAAAAAAGCGTCTTTAATAAACTAACTTAAAAAATAAAGGACAAGCAGACGTGACTGGGGGAATCTGGATCCTGTTTTTCTTGGCCAAAACAGAGTGCGCTGTGGGCTCCATGCACATCAGTGTTGGGGTTTTTCTACCAGCTTGCAGAGAGGCGGGAAGCGGCATCCTGAGTTCTATGCGGCACGGCCGGCCTCTGGCTAGGGATGAATCCTTCCCTGGCCCGAACGTGGAGACACTCTGCCCCCACGAAGCCTGGCCCAGGCGCCATCAGCCCACCCACCACTGCCGTGTCCTAGAAGAGGAACCGGGGGAAACGTGAAAGAGGTGAGGGTCTCAGGGGGTCAAAGAAGGCCTCTCGGAAGAAGTGACATGCGAGCTGAGACAGTCATAGAATCCCAGGGCTGATTCTCCAGCCCAGCATCACCACGCAGAATCCTCCCCAGCTCAGGGGGTGACACTTTCAGATGACAGGAACGCAGCAGAGTAGACACGACGTTGCGCTCAGTCTTAGAGCCTGAAGAGCTGTGGGGGGTGTTCTGGGGTCTGAGCAGAGAGCCCGAGGGAGGCCCGTCCGGAGGCGGGAGCCGCCAAGCTGCGAGCGACTGTCCCGCCACACCCCGTGTGATCAGATCGCCCGATTCTTTAGGCGAGAAGAAAATCCGATTTTTAAGGGGGGGGAATCCCCCAACTTTTAAACACTGGGCCTCCCCCCCCCAACCTCCTCCTTTCTCCCCCACCTTCCTTTCTTCTCTACTGTGAAGAGTGTTTATTTCCCGAAATCTTACCAAGCCTCTGCCATTTACACTTTGGAGTTAAATATTTTCCACTTCTCTTTCCCAGGGTGAGATTCTGCTGGGGTCCGTGCCTGCCTTCCTGGAGGCGACGTGCCGCGGCATCAGTGGCTTTTGTGAGCGAACCACAGCCTCCAGTATTCATTGAGCGCCTGGTGTGTACCAGGCCTTCTCATGAACGATCGGTTTAGTCCGTTTCAGGACCCTGTGAGGTTGATGGTACCATCAGCTCCAGCCTGGTGGGTAAATCAAGGCTCTGAGAAGGCCAGAACTAAGTCCGGGGCCACACAGCAAGGAAGGGGTGGGAGAGGAACAAAGATTCGTATCTCTACCCAAGTCTATTCTTCCTCTACACCACTAGTTCTCAGCCAAGGGGGGGATTCTGGTCACCCCCAGGGGACATTGGGCAAATTCTGGGGATATTTTCAATTGTTGTGACTCGGGGGCACTAATGGCACATAGTGGAGAGGGGCTAGGCATGCTGCAAAGCCTCCTATAATGCATAGGAAAGCCCGCAACCCCCCCCCCCGGCGAAAAATAATCTAGCCCAAATGTTCATAGGGCTGAATCTGAGAAACTCTGACCTAGGGGTCAAGGTCTGTGAGCCTGCTGGGGCCCCGAAGGATGCGCAGCATGTGGGCAGAGCAAGAATTCTTTTTAATGTTCTTATTTGTATTTTTGAGAGAGAGAGAGAGTGCAAGCAGGGGGCAGGAGCAGGGGGCGGGGAGGGGAGAGAGGGAGACACAGAATCCGAAGCAGGCTCCAGGCTCCGAGCTGTCAGCACGGAGCCCGACGCGGGGCTCGAACTCACGAACCGTGAGCTCTTGACCTGAGCCGAAGTCGGACGCTTAACCGACTGAGCCACCCAGGCGCCCCTAAGAACAAGAATTTAGAAGGGGCTGTTCCAGAAAGCGGCAACTTCAAGGAAGCAAAGGCACAAAGTTAGGAACAGCAGGTGTTTGAGGGAACAGTCAGGGGGGCTGCGGCGGAAAGGTCAGGTCTGGGAGCAGGAAGGGACCCGCTCCGCTGCCGAGGCAGACTTGACCTGTGCGGACCTGGCTCTTTGGCTGAACCCCTCTCACTGCAGCTGAGCTTAAAGGGAAATGCACTGGCTCATCTGAGTGGGCAGTCTGACGACGGACAGGCAGGGATGGGAGCGGAGCCTGATTCCAAAGGGAAAAATTGCCGATCAGACGTAAAGAAAAGTGTTTTCATGTGACAGTCCATACCGAGAGCTTGTCGGCACGACCCGGGTCTAAGCAACAACAAAACAACTCTCTGGGTGGTTGTTATTATTATTGTTATTATTTCCAGTTTACGAATGAGGAAACTAGGGCTCAGAGAGGTTAAGTAACGTGCCCAGGGTCCTCCTGGAAGTCATTCATCACCTGCTGCTTGGAGGGAGCGAGAGGTGGCAGGAAAGGCAGTGGTGGTTCTTTTCCCTGCAGGGTCGAGGGAGCAGCAGGCTCCCTCTTTCCCATTACTGCACAGCGGGAGCTCCTGAAGTCTCACATCCCCGGGCCGGTGGCCAGGACACCCCTCTCCTCCTAGAGGGACTCAGCCTCACTGCCAGGCTGGGGTGTCTGATCCCATCTCCTCAGATCCAAAGCCTCCCGTGGCTCCCCTCTGCCCCCTCTGCCTTTACCCCCCAGGGCTGGATTCTCAGCTTCCCTAGGCGCTCAGCCCCACCGCTGACCTGTGCCAGGAGCCTGCCCTGCCCCGCCCCCCTCTGCCCTGGCCCAGCCACTGAGCTCCGGGAGTTGCCTTTTGGAGGACAGGACGCTATTGCATGAGGCTGCCCGCCTGCCTTTCCTTCTTTCCTTCCTTCCTCCTTTCCTCCAGCGGACACCCAGCGAGCCCCATGCTTGAGGAGCACGTACCCCAGACAGACCAAGGCCGGCCTCTCGGGGCTCATGGCCCAGCTGCACCCACAAAGAACGTTGCACGCCCACTGGGGCTCCCATCCTTCCCTTCTGAACTTCCTCCTCCAGGTCCCATCTGGGCGATGGCCCTGCCAGGCACCACCCACCTAGACCCCCGAGCCCCAAACCTGGGGTTCACCTGCACTCCTACCTTCTGCCTTGAAATCAATCACGAAGTCCTGTTGACTGGGAAGCCTGGACCCCCCTAAATGCCGCCCTCCCCGCCTGCCCTGCATGAGCTGAGCCTGCCCCCTCCTGGTCTCCTGGTTCCGGCCTCCCCCTCTCCAGGGCCAGAGGGCTCATCCTAATACAAATCTGACCGCAGGGTTGGGACCTTTTACCAACCACCAGAGCACTGGGGATCATTCACAAGCTCCTCCGTCGGGCACAGGGGCCGCTACAGTTCGGCTTCCACCCCCTTCCCCAGACCCAGCCCTTGCCTCTGTCAAGCAACAGGAATCCCTCTGCTCTGTTGAAGAGGTTCCGCAGGGAATCAGGCCCCCCCAGCAACCTGCGCCAGCCCCTCGCACTCAGCACCCCCTTGTCAGCATCGTCAACCCCACATGCTTAGCGACACCACCACCACATTCGCCTCGGCACATCGCCGCGAGGTCCTAGGGGAGCGGGGAGGGCGGTGAGGAGGCCGGGCAGTCGTGGGTTCGTATTCCGGCCCTGTTCCTTAGCGGTTGTGTGGACCAGGCAGGTCCCATCACCCCGAGTCTCAGGCTGTGTGTGTCTGTAAGTGGGGTCCTGAGGCCCAGCTCACGGGGCTGCCCTGAGGCTCTGTCGGGCCACCTGCTGGACAGTGGTCAGAGCGGGGCCTGGCCCTCAGTGACCTTCCACTAGTGGGAGCCGCTTTCCCGGGGGACAGGGACCCGCCCACTGCGGGGAGAGGGCAAGAGGGGGCTGAGGAAGGGCGTGGGCTCAAAATATGGCCTTTCCAGAGAGGAGTTAAGTATGCAGACCCGAGGTTTCCCACATCTCTCAAACACAACCGTATTGAGGTCAGAATATTTGGAACACCCAGGAAAGCGATCTGTGGCATAGAAGAGGCATCTCTACAGTTTGAGAGGGACAGCTTGGCAGGTGCAAGGTGCATGAATAGTCGGGAGTTCAGGGAGAGAAAAACAGCAGAGCTGCAGGTAAGAGTCCCTTCCGCGGAGAGACACGAGGGGGAGAAAGAGAGAGGGGTCGAGAGAGTGCGGCCTCAAAAACCCCTCTGGACCACAGACCGGGGAACGAGAAGTACTGAGTGTCCCAGTTCTTTTTTGCATACAGGGTGTGGAGCTTAAGCTCTAAGGTTTGGGAAGTGTACGATTTTCTCCAGAGCGGAGCTGAGGGGGGGACCCCTGGGGAGGAGGGAGCCAGCCCCACAGGGCACAAGTGCGGTGTAGCGATCTCCAGGCAGCACTGGGAGAGACCCGTCTCCTTCCTGGAGTACTTTTAGAAGCATTAGGACAGGTGACGCGGGAGAGAACAGACCCTGTGCGTTCTGTAAAGACATGGCTTGCATCTGTCCCAGGAGGACGTCCCCTAATGAAAGCAGCCCCGGGGCGCCTGGGTGGCGCAGTCGGTTGAGCGTCCGGACTTCAACCAGGTCACGATCTCGCGGTCCGTGAGTTCGAGCCCCGCGTCGGGCTCTGGGCTGATGGCTCGGAGCCTGGAGCCTGTTTCCGATTCTGTGTCTCCCTCTCTCTCTGCCCCTCCCCCGTTCATGCTCTGTCTCTCTCTGTCCCAAAAATAAATAAACGTTGAAAAAAAAAATTAAAAAAAAAAGCAGCCCCGACGCTCACTGGGACGGTGGAGAGGAGGGAGCACCAGGTGCCCGGGAGGAAAGATGTCAGCAGTGATGTGGCCGGTCGCTGTGAGTCCCAGCTGTTCGGGGACACCACCCAGGGAAGAGGGTCTCACAGTGATCACAGGGTGCCTGGAAGGAGCCAGAAGCCCCACTGACACCGACTTGCCGAGTGACCCAGGGGACGTCATTCGAGGATGCTGAGCCTCCTTCCTCACCTGCCTCCAGCAGCCACACCCATGCCCAACCTCCCTCCCGGGGCAGAAGGTCAAGGGCCATGGGGCAGCTGTGTGCCAGGGCAGAGGAAGAAGGGGTACCAGGACGTAGTGACGTGGCAATTACCTGCTGTTAGCTACAGGTGCCCTGCGCCCCTGCGGGAGGCCGCAGCACCCAGGGCTCTCCTCTGACCTCGCCCCCTCCAGGCAGCCTTCCTCCAGGCGGTGACTCAGAGCCCAGGGAGGAGGGCGGCCCCTTCCCACCTCTCAGGAGCTGGTGACCTCTACACAGGACAAAGGGCGAGTCTGTGGGGTTGTTCGGTGGTGAAGTCGGGGAGGGGGGAGGGCAGGAGACTCATGGTTCAGCAGGGATCACTATTTCTCCACGCAGGGTCACTCATCGATCCCTCACAGCAAACCCACACCATCCCCATTCTGCGGATGAGGCAACTGAGGCTGGGGAGGGCCGCGGATGTCACCCAGCAGGAGAGCGAGGAGGCAGAGCTCAAACTCAGACCTCCCGGCTCCGAAGCTGGTGCCCGGTTCAGCCTCGCACTGAAGGTCCTGATAAGGGGGCATCTCCCCCTCCAGCCTGTGTGTTCCGTTAGGACCGCGGCTCCACTCCATGCACCTCTGGGTCCCTATTGTGCTGGTTCCCAAGCTCCAGCCCCATGACCCCCTGTGCCAGCCTCCCCTGGGGAGCTCTTTAAAGATTCAGGTTCCTGGGCCCCTCCCACAGCTGCTGCGTCAACGTTTCTCAAAGCATGGACTCCGGAGCCAGACAACCTGTGTCCAAATCCCAGCTCACTAACTGGGTGACACTTGGCAAATTACTTAACCAGCCTGGGCCTCAATTACTTGGCCTGTAAAATGGAGACATAATAATAATAACAATGGCAGACACATAAAAGGTAAAATTCCAGCTGTGACAGATATTAGAAAAGGGAGGTGCGTGGTGCTATGTGGGAAAGCCAGGGAATGGGTAATTTAGCAGGACACTGAATAATTTAACCAGGTGACGATGGGCAAAAGCAGCATTCTGGTAAAAGGTATGGCAGGTGCAAAGGCCCTGTGGTGGGAGATCAGCAAGGCAATAGGTGATAATAAAAGAAGGTAGGTACGGCTGGAGCAGATCAAACAAGGAAGGAATGAAAGTGAGACAAAGCAGGAAAGAGGCTGGGCTCAGGCCAGGCAGGTCCTTCTGGGCCACATTGAGAAATTTCTTCTTTATAGGACCAGCCACAGAAAGCCTTCAAAGGCATTTGGGCAGGGGAGTGTGGGCCTTGCACTCAGGCGTGTCTCCCAGAACTTGCTCCACATCTGGGCAGGGACAAAGTTCGACAAGGTTGGGCTGAAGAAGGCACGCTGTCTAGATGTCCTGGTATTTATTCCAGACCTCGCTGAAGCCCTGAATCCTGACCGTGTCCACAGGACCCCCACGGTGCGCTCAGGATCACTCTGTCCTCCATTGGTTACAAGGAGGAAGCTCAGGACTGAGCTTAAGGGGCCTCCCTTGGCCGTCAGGAAGCAGCCGGGCTCAAATATAATCTACAAGAGCCAATGAATGCTTAGGAGCTATGACATATAGCAATGTAACGATCGGAGTGGCTGAGACCCAGGGTCCCCGTGGAGGTCACCATTTTGTCAAAAACAGTGAGTCTGTGACAAGCGTTGGCTCTGACAGCTCATCCAACACTGCATGGCTTGTAGCGGGTGGCAGGGTTCTGACGGGGCAGCAAGTCTGGGTCCCTGGGCAGAAATCTCCAAGGAGGACGAAGTAGATTCATCGGATGGCCTCATGTGACGGAAACACTGCCTTCGGACACCACCTCTATTTGCTCAAATCTGTGTGATCTACGCTTTGGTTCCCTGAATAAGCCACGCCCTCAGGGAGGGAGTGTGTTGGTCCCATAGCCTCTTGTCCTCACCAACTCCTGGGCAGACGGACTGCTTACAGACGGACTGTTACAGACGGGCTGGTTGACCCGGGATCAGGCTGGGACCCCAGGAGCAATAGGACGGTGGCCGTAAAGGGATCTGTCGCTCCAGGGAGGGGAGGGGAGAGGAGGGCAGCGCCAGCTGCTGGTTATGGGTCATGTGCTCAAATGCTACACGACCGCGAAAGGCCTTTGCTTCTATGAACCCCACGTTCCTCGTGTGCACAATGGGAAAATGACAGCCTCCACCTCCCAAGTTGTCAAGAGGCCCAATGAGACGACCCATGAATCCCTCTCTATAGCACCTGGGGGGCAGCGAGCACCCAGTAAACATCAGTTTTTATTAGTGGCCAATGTCGATGTGGTCTGTGTCTAAATGCTTTCGATGATTCCACTGGTCCCTGAATTTCCTGATGCCGCTAGTTCAAGGAGCTTCAGGACTCATTATCGGAGATGGAGAAAACGCCATCAGTGTGGATATGGCACCCTCAGGATCGAAGCTCTCTAAACTTGCAGGCTGGTTTCACTAGCTTAGAGCATCCCAGAGCTAATGTTTATAACCAGAGGGCCAAATTAAGGCAAAACGAGAATCACATCAGGGTCAAAGCTGAGAAAGTTCACAGAAGCAGAAAGGAGTCCCTGGGGAAGGAGGCAAGGAAAATGAGACAAAATGGAGGCATCTTCTTCCCCCTCCCACTACCAACCCCCACCTCCATTCCCAGAACACAATGGCAGAGCCCACCTAATACCCCTCAGTGTATGTTCTTTGATAACAGAACCTCAAACGTCAGCTGGTTACGCCACTTCAAATAATAAAAGACTACATTTCCCAGCTTTCCCTGCAACAAGGTAAGGTCATGTGACTAAGTTCTGCCAATGGCATGTGAGCAGGAGCAGGGGCGCACATGCATGTGTACGCGAAACTTCCCAGGTCGTATCCTTTAAAGGGAAGTGTCCCGCCACATCCCCCTCCCTCTGACTGAAACGTGGACAGGGAGGTGAGGCAGACCCGATCAACGGATGGGATTAACCCCTTAGAAAGGCAAAGCAACAAAATGGAAGGAGCTTGGTCCCCAACACACTGGAGCCATCATATGAGCCCCTGATGGCTAATACCAGGAGTTTACTAAGAAAGAACACACTTCCATCTTAACCACTGATGCGCTGAGCTTTCTTAACCTTATCATTATGATATATACTGATCAAGGCCCTCGGCAGCTTCACGCAGTAGCTGAGCTCTCAGGAAAACCTATGTCAAGGTCCCGTGTGTCAGCTCCCTCATCCCGCAACACAAACTCAACCAACCTTAGTGGTTTAAAGAGCAATCTCTGATTTAGTTCACATTTCCGAGAATTAACGACTCGGGCTGGGCTCAGCCGGGCGGTTGTCTCCTTCTGCGGGCTGGTCTGAGGTTGGCTGGCTGCCTGTGGGGACAACGAGGCAACAGGGTTCCTCATCCTCCAGTAGGACCGCCCCCGGGATTGTTCTCAGTAGGTTTCTGACCGGGTAACCACGTGGGCACTGACGTCACTGCTTCCCCTGCCATCTATTGGCCCAAGTAAGTGGGGAGGAAAGAGACTCCACCTCCCGGGGGGAGGAGCCACGCAGGCCCGCGGGGCGGCCTCCTTGATGTAACCCAGTCTTCCTGCCTCTGTCCTCAGGGCACCTACACGGGAAACTCTACTTTTTACCATCCTGACTTCCCCCAGTGTTCTGTCTTTCCTGCTTAACTCTGAACTCCATGAAGACAAAATTACTGTTTTCTCCACCGCAGTCTCAGCAGCGCCTCGCCCACTCAGAGCTAGACTTAACAACAGGGACTCCGTATAGGATTGCGAATGAGTGAATGAATGAGAGAGAGAGAGAGAGAGAGAGAAGGAGGGAGGGAGGAAGGAAAGAAAGAAACAGGTGCTGCTTAGCCATGCCTCCCCCACTGCGGGCATAGACAATGGGCTGCGTGGACCGTCGCTCAGGAACTTCCCTTCGCGCATTGGTGCTCCCACTCTCCTGCAAAGGTGCGTGGGGTCCCCCGCCCGAGCTGGCGTTCCAGGGAGGCCACTTCCTGTCCCTGTGCCCTTGGGCAAGGCGCTCCACCTCGCCTGCCCTGGTACTTCATCTGTGAAATGGGGCTGTCATGAGGAGTGGGGGAGGTAACTTGGGTGAAGCAAGTGACACCCAGCCTGGGACCAGGGGAGCCTCAACCGTGTTAGTCCTCATTAGTGTTTAGAAGGACTCCGAGTCCCAGCGTGCCTTCCTCCAGTCCGGAGTCTCGCTGGGCAGAGGGGAAATACTCACCGCAGAGGAATTTGGGGTCCCCTTTGGAGATGCCCCCTCTCACCCAGCCCAAAGATTCCCCAACTCAGCCCATTCACAGCTGCCTCAGGTTTGGATTCAGCCATCCCCAGAGCAGGGAAAGGGAGGGGAATTTACAGCACCACTGACAATTATGAATGGCTGGCTGGCCAGCCACCACCCGTCACACCCACGGGAGAACCCTGGGGTGGGCGGCTCATGGACCGAGTCCTCCTTACTGCAGGGCAGGCTGGGCACCAGCCTAGTGGAGTCATCCAATAAACCCAACATTTAGAAAAGGAGGGTGTGTGTGTGGCGGGGGTGGGGGGGGGGGGAGCTTCAGCAGACACTTTCCTGAAATGTAATGGTAATAAAAGAGAAAAATGGATGAGATTGCTCCAGATCACCAGCACCAGAAAAGTAAATTTCTCTGCCCTTAATCAGGAAGCCCGTGGCAGAGGTACCTGCCCTTGTAATTCATCAGCCTCAAATTAATGGACTTCTCACTAGTCGCCTGCATATGTCTCCATCCAGGGTTCTCAGAACACCCCCATTTAGATTTTATCAAGACCATTTTTCTCTCTCATCCTTGATCAGGGAGGCAGGTGCCATACCGGGTGCCACAATTGAATACTGATTTACCAACAAGAACCCAGAGTAAAAAAAAACCACTCTAATCAAGTGAACCCAATTGTTCCCAACTGCCTGAGACCTCCCCAGGGCTTCAGTTTCCCTCATGAGTCACTGAACCGCTAATGTCACACTAGGCAAATGAGAGCCCAGCGTTGCGCTCGTAGGGAAAAGGGCTGCGTTAGGCAGAACATGCCTCCGTTTCCTCAACTGTTTAAATGGGGATAAGGGCATGGGATGAAGGGAGCTCTCATCTTTAAAATAAAACACTGCTTTCCTACCTAGAGGCAAAAGGATGGACTGAAAGACCATCAAGACGATGCAAAAAGACCATCTCTGAAGAACAGTGCAAAGAAAAAAACCTAAGGCTAAGGGCTGAACAGACTTTGTGCTGGCAAACCAACCCCACACAAGGTGTTGCTATAAGACTTCAAAGCCTAAGATGCTGAGGCTAACCAGAGCAACAAGTCAGTCCTACCCCGAACACTTTCATGATAAAAAAAAGCACTTAACAAAGTAGGAAGAGGAAACAAAGTAACTTAACATAACAAAAAAGTAACTTAACATTTGAAAAGCCCACAGCAAACATCATACTCAATGGTGAAAGACTGAAAGCTTTTTCTCTAAGAGCAAGAAAAAGGCAAGGATGCCCACTCTTGCATTTATATTCGATAGAGTACTGAAAGTCGTAGCCGAGGCAATTAGGCAAGAAAAGGAAATAAAAGGTCCCAAACTTGCACGTGGAGGTTTATAGCAGCTTTATTCATAACTTCCAAAACTTACAAGCCACCAAGATGTCCTTCAGTAGATAAATGGATAAGTAAACGGTGGTACGTGTAGACAACAGAATAGTATTCAGCACTGAAAAGAAATGGGCTATCAGGTCATGCAAAGACAGGGAGGAGCTTTAAATGCCTGTCACCAAGTGAAAGAAACCAATCTCCAAAAGGGAAAAAAAAATAGATTAAAGGGAGAATCCCTCCCAGGGATTCGAACACACACACACACACACACACACACACACACACATCAGAGGCATAAGCAGATTCGAAAATGGGACGGATGACCCTGGACATGGGACTCATTAAGGGGGAAGTGTCTGCTCACTGGGGGACAAAATCCTAAAGGTGCCATCACTCTTCACCTGCCTTCTCAGGATGAACCTGGGACTTGCTGCCACCTGCTTTTGCTAATGGCTTTTTGTGGTAGCTTCAAAAGCCATCGTGTCAACATTCTGCTGTTTATCAAAAACTGCCACTTCTGTGAAGCATGCCCAGTAGTGGGGAAGAGAGCAGAGGAGCTGTTGTTTCTCTCCCCGCTCTGTCACAAGCCGTCTGGCCTCCCCACCAGCCAGGGACATCAGAGGCACCTCTCCAGACTCAACTCCTGGTGATGTTTGTGGACAATGTTCAAGATTTTGCAGGGTCACCCTGATGCCAGCTTCTCAGGCACCGTGTTCTTTAAGAGCCACCTCTGGGGGCTCCTGGGTGGCTCAGTCGGTTAAGTGTCGGGCTTTGACTCAGGTCATGATCTCGCAGTCCATGAGTTTGAGCCCCAGGGTCTGTGCTGATGGCTCGGAGCCTGGAGCCTGCTTCCGGTTCTGTGTCTCCCTCTCTCTCTGCCCCTCCCCCGCTCATGTTCTGTCTCCCTCTCTCAAAAATAAATAAAAACGTTGAAAACTTAAAAAAAAAATAGCCACCTCTGTGAGAGCATTTAGGATCCATCCCCCTTTCGATATGGATCTTATTCATCTCTGTCCCTGCACCATGCAAAGCACAGCGTCTAGGACTTAATAGGAGCTCGGAAAAACACTGGTTGGATCGAAAAGAACGTTAAACAGAAATTGAACATGCTTTTAAAGTTGCACTGGAGCATGAAAAGAAAATGTTTGAAAATCAAAGTCCTTTTCTGTCGCTCCCTTGAGAGCGCAGCACTTCAAGAAAGCCTTTGGCAAATCCTTTTGTAAAGTGCAGAAGTGTGGGATCCGTTTGTACCATAAATATCCCTCTCTCGTGACACTGTGAATGTATATATGTATTCGTATGTGTGTTAATGTCGAATCTATAATATTAACATATAAATGTTATGAATAATTAAATATTAAATAAAGTATCTAGTGGATACTTTATACTTTATCTAGTTGTCATCTCTCCAGTCTTGCCCCTTCAGGACACGCACTATTAAATTTGGGATTTTATTTAGGAATTGCTCATGGTCGCCTGGGTGGCTCAGTCAGTTAAGCGTCCAACTCTTGGTTCCAGCTTAGGTCATGACCTCACAGTCATGAGATCAAGCCCCACGTCGGGCTCTGCACTGACAGCTTGAAGCCTGCATGGGATTCTCTCTCTCCTTCTTTCTCTGCCCCTCCCATGTGCTCAATCTCTCTCTCTCAAAAATAATAAATAATTTTTTTAACAAATTTTAAAAAAAGGAATTGCCTGGGGACACCTGAGTGGTTCAGTCAGTTAAGCGTCCAACTTCAGCTCAGGTCATGATCTCACGGCTTATGGGTTCCAGCCCCGCGTCGGGCTCGGTGCTGACAGCTCGGAGCCTGGAGCCTGCTTCAGATTCTGTGTCTCCCTCTCTCTCTGCCCCTCCCCTGCTCATGCTTTGTCTCTCTCTCCTTCAAAAATAAATAAACATTTAAAAAGAAAGGAATCAGATCAGAAACATTTCATCGTCTCAGGATCAGATAAAATTTGATGACTTTTTTATTACGAGACAGAACATGTGGGAAACCAAGAGATGGAATCTGGCCCACAGGGTTTCTTTCTCTCTCTCTGTCCCCTAAGAAGTGCCCACAATATGCCGCTATCCCCCCACCATCCCCTCCCTCAGCCGGCAGGGGGTGTTGCTACCTATGGGATGGTCCAAAGCCCACAGTCCCTCACATCACTGGGGGGACTACTGTTCCCTAAGCAGGGGTTCTGACTGCAGGACAGAAGTGAGGCACAGGGTTCACACGTACTTACAGCTCTCTGATCTCATCCAGGATGCTCAGAAAGTTTCTATCCTTGCCAGAAGCGTTAAGAAGCAGGAAGACACTCAGAACCCTACGGAACTTTACATGAGAATGATATACGTGGTCTGTGGCAGTGTTAAAACATGTCTGCAAATTTGCCGACACTCCTCCCGCCGAAGGCTGGGTTCTACGCTCCTCCCCCTGGATCTGGGCTGAGCTCTGGTGACCCTGCAGCCAGCAAATGGAGGCAGAACATCCCCATCCTTTCCCCAAACTCTCCTCAAAAGGCTCATCATGGGGGTCATCGGGCTCAAGCAGGGGTCCCCCCATCTAAAGTAGGTCCAGGTGTGGGTGGACTCCTCGGGCACAGCCCAGCAGGCACAGGTGCCCTAGGGGAGGAGGAGCAGAGGTGGACAAGTGTAGGAAAGTCTGCCAAGCAAAGTGACAAAAACACGAAGCCGTGCGATGGGGTTGTAGCAGGATTGAGTTATGGAAGAAAGGATGGCACGTTTTGCCGGATGGGGATGAGCCCCCTGAAGGAGGAACGTTGATGACTTGGGAAGTTCAGTGCTCCTGGAGGAACGTCCTTGACAGGTGGAGGGGGGGGACCCATGTGCACAGGTGGCCTTGATGGGGCACAGAGAGCACCACTCAGAGGGTGCCAGACCCATGATGGATTTTCCCCGGGGTTCTCTCAACACAGGAGCATGGCCTTCCTTTGACAGGAGGCTGACTCTCGCTCGGCGAGCCCTGGCCAGGAGAACCTCGATCACGCAGGGCCGTTGAAAGCTGAGGGCTGAGCTGACCGGGGCCGTGAAGGTCACCTGGCTAAAACCTCTCAGCCTGCAGATGCTGAAGTCCAGGGCCCAGGCCCACAGTGACCCAGAGGTCACCAGAGTGACCCAGAGGCAGAGTCTGGCCCAGAACTCCGTCTCCCAACTCTGAATATGGTTGTTCTTCCTCCAACATTAGACCTGTTTCCTGCCCAGATCTCAACCTTCCTCCTTCCCTGTAGATTCCTCTTCTTTCTGAGGTTTTGTGTTTTGTTTTGGGTTTTTTTTTTTCAGTCTTATTGATATGTAATTGCCATCCACCACCGTATCCCTGTAGAGTCTTGGGTCCCTCCAGAGCGGGCCCCAGCAGCTCCGTGCGTTGGAATCTCTGAGTCCGGGTCGCACTGACCAGCCGCAGGAACCTGGAGACAGCACGTCGGGCCCGCCGAGTGAATGTCAGAGATCATCCCTGGCACAGAAGGTCAGGACCTCGTGGGCGGCAGACACGTGTGAAAGTCCAGCCCCGCTCATGAGAGGGCTTGTGTGACTGACGGTCACCACGCACTGTGTCCGCTGGAGGCCACCCCGCTCCGGACTTCAGGGCCACCACGGGAGGGCTTGGTGATCAAAACTGATTTGTGGAGGTTGGAAGGCTTCGCATGAAGATCTCAGCAGTGGGTGCTGGACTGAGGCAAAAATGCAAGGCCATCATTTAGCTGTTTGGGTAGAAACAATGACTGTCATGAAATCCTAATGAAATTTTTGTTTGCGTTAAATAATTCAGCACTGGCTGCCCAGGCCTGTCTCTGGAAGGGAAGCTGCGGCCTGCCTGCTCCTGCAGGGAAGTGTAAGTATCAGAGGTGCCGTGTGGGGTGAACTTGGGTCTTCCCCATCACCAACCCCGATGGTTACCTGGCTCCCTGCATCCTGCTCTGGTCACCCGCAGAGTGAGCAAGCTGGAGGAGCAGACGGGGGGCAACCCACAAAAGAACTCTGGGGGAGTGGAAAGACCACGGAGCTCAGGGTCCAGCAGAAGAAGCTACAAATCCTGAGTCTACAACTCGCCAGCTGCAAGATCTCGGCACGTCGCTCCCCTCTCTGAGTCTCTGTTTCAGTGTCTGTAAAGCAGGACTATCACGCCCATCTCTGTATAGAAATGCCAACTATTTTTTTCCTGCACATCTCTTCTTATCAGCCCACGAGCCTGCTGAGGGTCTACTCCAACCCCCAGAGTTTAACAGGCCTGGAGTGGACACTTCAGGAAAAATCAGATCCTCTCTCTTGGGAATTGCAGTTTGGAACACGAGGGCAGAGTTAACATCTGCAGAGAACCAGTCACGTCAGCCCTGGGGTAGAGGCATTATTGACTTGGGCCACCAGTGTGCAGAGAAGCCAGTCTGCGAGGAAATTTAAAAGATGGGCAAAGGGAGGGAAGCCTGGGTGGCTCAGTCGGTTGAGCGTCCGACTTTGGCTCAGGTCATGATCTCGCGGTCCGTGAGTTCGAGCCCCACGTCAGGCTCTGTGCTGACAGCTCGGAGCCTGGAGCCTGCTTCGGATTCTGTGTGTGTGTGTGTGTGTGTCTCTCTTTGCCCCTCCCCTGCCCTCTCTCGCAAGTAAATAAACATTTTAAAAAATTAAAAAAGTAAAATAAAATAAAACAAAATAAAATAAAATAAAATAAAATAAAATAAAATATGGGCAAAGGGAAATAGAGATGAGCCACCCTGCAGACCCAGTGAGGGAGAAAGGCAGAGAAGGAAGGGGGAGTCAGAGAGGGTCCCTGCCAGGTGACTTACAGGTCCCAGGATACCTGCTGGGCTTCAACTTTGGAATCGAGGCATCCTAGCCCTATTTCTACTTGAGTTTCTTTGCATGGGTTTCTTAACTCATTTCCGACTCAAGCAAAAAGAGAATCAATCCAGTGACTGGTATGATGGGAGCTTGTGGGGTTAGACTTGAGTCAGGAGCAACTTGCTGGGGTCCCCATTGATGACATCAAGACCCGAATTCTCTCTATTTCTCCTCTATACGTTGTCTTCATTGTCAGGCTACCCCTGACATGGTAGCAACCGCTCTAGACCATGAACTTCTGGGTTCAGGTTCAGTAGGAGGAATCTCGTTCAAGTCCAGAGGGAAGAACAAAAGCATATTTCTCAGAAAGGCCAGTAAAAGGCTTATTGTAAACCAGTGACTCTGGTTGGGTCACATGCCCATCCCTGAGCCAATTCCTGTAGCCAGAGGAATGGTCTGGATGGATTGGTTTGAGCCTAGACCGTGTGCCTCACCTCTGAGCTATGGGGGCTGCCTCCTCCATGAACTCAAAGCACAGAAGGGGATGACCCACATAAAAACTGGTTCTGCTCATAAATGACTAAGGAATGCAAGAATACAACCCTGACAAAGACACAACCTCATGGGCAGATAGTGAGGGTCAAAGGGAGTTCCTTATGAAATGTGTCTTAACAAGGCTGGTGCTTAATAATGCTGGCTTCTTTTCTTTCTTTCCCTTAAGTGTGTAGCTTTTCTCCCTAGCTCAGTTAGACTAGAAACCCAAACTCCTCCCATCCCCATCCAATGGTTTGGCCCTGTGAGACCAGCAGGCCAATCTCTCCACCTTTCGCAAACTTCACACGTGACATCCACTGGTCTGGAGGCTCACCCTTTCCAAACCATTGTCTGTTCAATGCTTGAACTCAAAGCAGAATTCAAGTCTCACCTCCTTCCTGAAACCTTCCCAGAACTTTCTGGTGGACCCTAATTTGTTATGTGAGGCTGCAGTCTCTCAGAAGAGGGAGGTGTTTTTACAAAGCGCTTTGCCTGCAATTCTAGTAGCTGCCATAGGGGGGTGGTATATGACAACAGTCTTGGATACCAGTGAATCTCTAGTTTTTTTTTTTTATTTTTCTTTGTAAAGCTGTATTGTCAGTGGAATGATAACAAAAGGTGATGATACTATTTGTAGGTGTGATGTGTCAGAAAGATCTGGGTTTCAATTCTAACTCCAACATTTAATAGGTAAGGCATTTGGGCAAATGTCTTAGTCTCTCTGAGCATCAATCACTTCTTTCCTAAACCAGGATTAACGCCATCAGTATCATTGGGTTGCTGCAAAAATTCAGTAAAATGACACAGGCAATGTCCTTGGCATAATGTCTACTACACAATAAGTACATGGCGGATGTTGGCTTTCCTCTTTAACAACTTAGAAATGTCTTCCAGAAGTTTTTTGAAACTCACTTTTTATTGTTTCATAAAACTCTGCCCTAGCTATGATTAGTCCAAATAAAAGCCCCAATGATTTCTACTACTAATAGCCATGAATAACAATGTTTCTTTGGGAAAATATAGTTCAAACTCCAGACATAAGCAGACACAGTCCTCTCTCCCCTAGGCAGCTCCCAAGAAAGAAAATGTATTTAAGGTAATACCCAGAGCAGAGACGGGACCAGGCTCTACAGATATAGAGGCTCAGGGCTGACGGACACGAGGAGTGGGAATGAACCTCAGGCTCTTTCGTCCATGATCATTATAATAACAATAATTTATAGCACTAACCACAACATCGCTTGGGGGCTTACTGTGTGTGCCATCGTTTCCTTAATGCTCACGGTCACCTTCAAAGGAAGGGAGCCCACTACCCCCATGTCACAGCTGAAAGAACTGAGACCCTGCAATGGTAATAAATCTGTCCAGTCTTCACAGGTCTGAGTGAACGGGCTCCAGCTCCCTGCCCCTGACCACTGCACTCACTGCCCCTGCCTCCACTCTTAGGTGTCCATTTCTGCAGCTTTTAGGGCTGAGGAGCCACCTCTATGGCCAGCTGCAGAGCTGGACCAGCCAGCACTGCCCCCTCTCCCTGACCCTCTAGGAACAGACAGCAAAGACAAAGAAATCCTGGGCCCCCCTCCAGGCTCCCTCCAGGCAGTGCCCCCGGAGGGACAGTGGGGTGCGTGGGCAGGCTCGGGGGTCATGCCGCCAGGTGTGCATCCTGCTCAGACACTTACTCTCTGTGTGTCACTCAGGCCAGTGGCTAACCTCTCTGGGGAAAAATACCCCCTTTTCCCTCTGCAGACCTCAGTTTCCCCCTCTCAACTGCAAAATAAAGCCCGTGTCCATTGGCTCACGCTGTCTGTGCTCCCAGCGGGCACGTGAGCTCCACAGGGCAGGGCAGAGCCCGTCCTGCTCAGCACCGCGTCCCAGTGCCCCGCACACAGTAGGCTCTCTGTGAACACTTGGAACAGGAACACACGAGCAAGATGACCTCTGACCGCCCCGCATCCTTCGCGAGCACTCCGTGGCCCAGACGCAGCAGCAGCATGGCCTGGGATTTGCTACAAAAGCAATAATAGCTCAGGGTACCACCACCCCCACCCCCAGCCTTCCCGGGCCACAGCTGCACCTGCACACCCCAGAGCAGGTGCGTCCAAGTCTCAAAAGCGCTGAAGTCTCTGCCCTCCCTCCCCGGCCACCCTCCGGGAGTGGGCGCCAATCACCTCCAAGTCTCTCCCGGCTCCAGGATGCTGAGTCTCCTCATGCCTCCAGCCAGGCCCTTTCCTGTCACAGAGTCCACGGGGACAGCAGGCGGAGGGGGCATGCCATCCCAAAGCTGCATGCCAACGCAGGGCAGGGCGGGTGCCCAAACCAAGTCCTCCTAACTCCCTCAGCAGTGCTAAGTGCCTCATTGTCATGCGATGTCAACCCCCGTGGGCCGGACATGATGAACACATTGAATCCAATCCCCACGGCAGCCCTGCAAGGCGAGGACTGTCATCCCCATGCAGAAGCCAAGACTCAGAGAGGTTTGCATGGAGTCGGGAGCGCCCCTGCTGCAGAGCCCATGAACTGCCCCAGCCCCACTCAGACACTGTGGAGCTAGGAGCTCCAGACCTCCTCCATTTCCTGATCCTTGATCTTGACCTCCTCTACAGTCAGCAGCTTGGTTCTCCCCACCTCGCCGCCATCTGTCCCCTTCACCATTATGGACCTCTGGTTTTTTAAGGAGGGGAGAAGCAGATGTACCCCTTCTGTTCTCTGTGCCTGTGGCTGGGATAGACTCCACCCTGGCCCCGGCCTGGACCATGGGACTGTGGTCTGGCCAATGAAAGCCCTTCATTCGCCTGGCCTTGTGGAGCTCCTATCCCAGTGAGACATCACAAAAAAGAAAGAAATATATAGCTTAATGTCAGATTAACACTATGAAGAGAAACCAAGCAGGTAGGGGATAGAGGGCCATGGGGGGGGGGGGGGGGAGCCTGTGGCCAGGGATGGAGATTTGATAGAGACTTGAAGAAAGCAAGGGAAGGAGCCAAGGTGAGAGAGCATTCCAGGCAGCGGGAAGAGTGAGTGCAAAGGCCCTGAGGCAGAAGTATACCACGTGACTGGAGAGGAGGGAGCGAAGGAGAGGTGAGCTCAGAGGAGTGGGCACCATGAGACCATCCAGGACATGGAGTTTTACATTAAGCAAGATGGGGAACCCAGTGAGGCCTCTCAGCAATCACCTACGTATGCTTACGAGGACCAGGCCCTTCTTTTAAGCTCATTAAATATGTATTCATGTAATGCTCACAACAACCTTATGGGCAGGCACTATTATCTCCACTCACTAACGGATGAGAAATTAAGGCTCCGTGAGGACACATCAACAGGTTCAAGGTCACATGGCTAGTAGGTGGCAGAACCAGGATTTGAACCCCGGGCAATCTGGCTCCAGAGCCCTGGCTCTTCATTACTCTTCATTTAAAAAGGGTGATTGTTCTTGGGGTGCCTGGGTGGCTCAGTCGGTTGAGCGTCCGACTTCGGCTCAGGTCATGATCTCACAGTCCGTGAGTTCGAGCCCCACGTTGGGCTCTGTGCTGACAGCCTGGAGCCTGCTTCAGATTCTGGGTCTCCCTCTCTCTCTGACCCTCCCTCGTTCATGCTCTGTCTCTCTCTCTCTCTGTCTCAAAAATAAATAAACATTAAAAAAAATTTTTTTAAAGGTTGATTATTCTTATTTTTTAGCCAAAGAAACTCACGTGATTTCAGGCTTCCCGGTGGCAGAGCTGGGAATCAAACTCAGGTCTGTGTGGTCCAGTGTCCAGGTCTTGAGAGCTGAGCCTGGATCCCAGCTAGGACCTTGCTGCCTTCATCCACCCCGGTGGGACCCAGGCTGCTTTCCCTACCCGAGTCCAGACACGGAAGTGACACCCCCTCAGTCTCCCTAACCAACTGTCTCTATGGCCTTGAGCCACCCCCGTCCAGGACTTGGCACCTGCCTGAGCCCACACGAGCCCCCAAGATTGCAGCTGGCCTGGGCCCTGGGCCCCGGGTGCCTCTGTGCTTCCCCAGGTACCTCCTGGGATCAGCAGTGGAATTCTCTTATTAAGCCCCATTAGCAGGTGCCATGCCGGCTCCAGCATTTGTCAGTGATGAGGTTCAAAGCCCGAGGCTCATCAAAGCTGCCCCATGGGGAAGAGCCACCTTCCATCGAACACTCTGCAGGGTTTCAGAAAGAAGCGGCCTCTCCCTGAAGGGCTCAGCTGGGGGATGGCCAGGCCAAGCCTCCAGTGCCTCTGCCATCTGACTCACAAAGGATACAAAATACTGAGGCCCACGCAGAGCAGAGAGCAGAGGGTCAATGACCAGGGCAGCTCAGAAGCCCCAGCGGCTCCACTCTCCCCCTGCGGAGAGGGGGCTGGGGTTGGCCGTGGCCAGAGGATCCATAGGGCCAGGCAGCGGTGCGAGGGCACTTCTGTCTCTGGTGGGGGCTGCGCTGACATTGGTCATGGAGGGTGGGGTTTCCTGGCTCTGATCCCCGGGCGCTCCGTGCGCTGGAGGTCTTAGTGTGGCAGATGCCGTGGATGCCCCGCCCATGTCCCCAGCTGGTCACCCTCACACACCAAGGAAGGCTGCCCACGGAGGACACCTGCGACTCTCCGTGCCCCCCGTTCCCTCCATCAGAGCACATCCAATGACGTTCACAAAACAGCATCCACTACGTGCCAGGAGCTGTTCCAGGTACAGGACAGAGAAAGCCCCATCCTCGTGGAGCTGACGTTGGGAGGGGTGACAGACATTAACCGACACAGCTGTATCTGGGTCGGGTGGTGATACGCGCTAAGGGGACACAAAGCAGGGTGAGGGGACAGAGGTGACGGCGTGCTGGTTGGAGGCTGACGTGGCCTCACTGCGTGCAGAGGGAGGGTGGGGACCAGGGCCCGTCCAGCCCGGATCGCCAGCCCAGGCACAGAGCAGGACACGGGCTGGCCCTCAGCAAGCACCTGCTTACCACACATCTAAGGGAACAGAGCCCCCTCCTGGGGCCCTTGTCCGGGAAGGGGTGGCGGGGGTGGGGGGCTGATCTCAATTCTCCCGTCTCCGTTGAGACCTCTCCACACGGCCACATCCCTAGAGGACTGGGCTTCCCCTCTTCCCGGTGTCTCCAGGGTTCATTCCCCAGCAGATAGATGGAGGAGGGATTGAGGAGAGAGTAAGACCCGTCCCCACCTCTGTTCTCCAGGCAAAGCCGGAACCCCCCACCAGAAGGGAGCGAGTGACTCAGACACCCCTCCCCCTGTGGGGGCAGAGCCGGGTGGGGACGGGATCAGAAAAAGCCGCCTCCTATGACTAAGAAAATGACCGGGGACATCACACTCCCCTGGGAAGAGCCTCACTCGGTCCCCTCCTCACCTCTCGGGCCAGGAAACCCTCAGTTTCCTTGTAGCGCATGTTTCAAGCACATTGTTTTCCCCTCTTGATGAAGTGTAATTGGTTTAAGGCTCTCTGACGGTTATTTCATGTCTCCAAAGCATACTTTTCACGGGCAGATCAATTGCAAGGAAACACCCAGAGCCTGTGGAAGTTAGATCCATTAACAATGCTAACTGGCCAATCACTCACTGAGGGGCCTTCGATTAAGACCGAGAGATGATAAAAATGGGGCCGCTCTGCCTGGAGCCCTGGAGCACTGTCCACAACAAGGCTTTACAAGCCTTAATTATCTTTCCTCCAGCTGAAATGAAACTTCATTTCTGAGTCTGGAGAGGACGATTAAGGAAGAGTCAGAGAGCAAAACAGCCCCGTGTAGGGGACACGGAGGGGCCCCTCACAGGCCACCCCCAGAGGGATCTCTGTTCCTCAAACCCCGGGAATGTCGGGGAAGAGCCTCTGGTTCCCACATTTGGACACCGTGCACCCTCACATGCGTGGGGGCCGTGGGAAGAGAGGACACCCGAGATGCCACCTCGACGCCACAGTCCATCAGGAAAGGGAAGCCAGGCAGGGACTCTGGACCAGCAGAGACCTTTCTAGAGCCAGAAAGAGTAGTGACTTTTTTCTACCAGCTACTCGATTCTAATACATGAATATAAACATGGTTTCTGAAGACCCTGACCTCTGGGAGTGGATAAGGAAGGGCCCAGGGGCTCGATGTTGGAATGCCCTCAATAAAAAAGTACAGCACGGACCTTAGTATTGCCATTGACTCAGCCGCTGGGAGTGTTTGTGTGCCTAGCCCTATGTTAGCACTTTACTGTCATGCCTCCCCCCCTGACTCTCACTTGCAGACCTCCACGCCCTTGCCCTTTGCAACATGACTTTGCAACTCTTCCCATCAAGAGGGTAAAATCTGTGTTCCCCACTTCTTAATCTGAGCTGGCCTTACAACTTGCTCTGGCCAATTCGATGCCACAGAAGTGACATTGTGCCATGTGTGAGCTTAAACCCCAAGAGACCTGGGGACTCTCGTTCTCCTTCTTGTTACATGCCTTCACTATGAAGACAACTTCGGGAAAGTACTCTCTCATTACCGCAGGACGAGAAAACACAAGGAGCAGACATAAGCCGTCGCAGTAGAGGGCGTCCCAGATCCCTCCAGCCAACATCCCAGCCAACAGTCGTCCTGAGATGCTAATAAGTCCAGCCAAGTCCAGCCCGCAGCCGCGGAACCACCCAGCAGGCCTACAGATTCCTGAACTAAGTAAATGCTTGTTATTTTAAGGCACCAAGTTTTAAGGTAGCTTGTTACGCAGTGATAGCTAACTGATACACCCCACCTCGGACTCCAGAACAGTAATAGTCAGACATCTTTCAACCTTGCTAGTACCTTGCCTCTTCCAAATTCTCCCTCCACCACCATCTTTACTCCTGAAGGCCACAAGAATTTTTCCCATGTCCAGAAAGACCAGGAATAGACAGTGGCCAGAACGCATTTCTCTCTCCAGGGATTCCCTCATCCGGTCATTCAGCAACTATTGATGGACGTGCTCACTCTTTGTACAAGGTGCGTGGTCCCCGGTCCTCACTACACACGTGATGTTCACTCCCTCCTGAACACATCTGTAGAAGACACAGCAGGTAGGCACCGAGAGAGGGTGGGACGTTGGAGGCTGCAGATGCAGACACTGGAGAGCTGAATGTCCCCTCTTCCTCTTACCCCGGCAGCCTTGGGCCAGGAGTCTAGCTGTCAGTCCCCTGGATCTGTGCCTTTCCCAGTGTTTTACCCTCACGGCCAGATGCTTCCCTTGCTCCCTGGCCCACCCCCAGCCTGGATTCTCTTTGTGCCATTTCCCCGTGTCGCGCACTGGGCTGTGGACATCAGGGATCAGAGAGCCGTCTCCGTGTTCTCCCCAGCACCGCAGGGAATGTGTGTGGACGGTGGGGCTTAGGGCTGGACAGCTCCTCAGTCACCCATGGGGCCCCTCCATCAGGGACCAGACCCCACCTGGAGGGACCAGAAACCCTGCTAAGAGCAGCCGGGACCAGAGCTCCCCCAATGCCTGCTGTGTGTCAGGGGCTTTTCCTTATTAGCTCGTTTAGGCCCCCCAACAAGCCTGCGGGGCAGGAATAATTCAAACTCTCTGTCTGTTGATAAGGGAACTGATCCAGAGAGTAAGCTGGCCAAGGGCTGGTGGCTGGGGACTTCCTGAGCCAGACTCTGTACCCAAGTCAGACGGCTCCCACATGCACGCAATACCCCCTCCACCTTGTGGCTGCTTGTGTGGTCGCGTAGACCCTCCCCCACCCACGGAGAACAGTGGATCTACAGACCCCACACGAAGATCTTCCTTTACTCTTATGCCCTGCTTCAGTGGCCAAAACTGCCTGAATTAACCATGCATCGTCACCCACAGGGACAGTCAAGCCTGCAGGGGCATCATCCCCCGCTCCCTCTGTCTCCCTTTGTCCTCTCCCCCGCCCTCCCTCTCTCCCTCAATGACTGTCCCTCGCGCAGTGGCTGAGCGCGTCCACAGAGACCTCGGAGTGGCCGGCGGGGCCCCTCTGTGGACCACTGTGCATTCCCTGTGATGACGTTCATTAGTCTGGCTGACCTCAACACTGTTCTCAAGTTCATCTGTTTAACTTAATGAGGCATTGTTTTCACTTTGAAAACTATTGAAGAAGCCTGTTTTCTCCCCGTGAAGTAGGCTGATGAATAGATTAATCCCAGACTCCGGAAATGAAAATGGTGGCTCGTTTTTACTCTCCAGTTTGGGCTGGCCTTGAGTTAATTTGACTTAACCTGATTATCGCTTCTGGGAGTGAAACAGGAAGACGTTCCCTGCTTGGCCCCGTGAGGTTTCCTTCCTACCAGCTCTGAGGAAAGGAGAAACTAATACCAGCACCTGATGACGGGGACACAGTGCCTGAAATCGAGCAGGAGGGGGCGCCCTTGCTGCCTCACCATGAAAATGAGGACCCAAGGCTTAAAGGCGCGGGTGAATCCTTGCCTGGAAAAATGAACAAAATACTGAGTGCTGCCCACAGCAGAGCACACATTCTTAACCACCCTGTGTTCCCCTCCAAGGCGAGCTGTTTTGCTAACCTCTGGTTTCCTCCACATTCTAGATGCAATCACTCCTCCTGCCTTGCCCGACACTTGCTTGGCTGTGGCATGGCAGGTCCGGTACTCCAGAAAAGCCCCCAGCGCCGGGCAATCCAGGACAGCTGGCCACTCTACCATAGCCCCGGGCTGCGCCCAAACCACCCCCTGTCCCCACATCCCCACTTTTCCAGCTGGTGGACTGCCAGGCAGGGGGACACCTCCCCAAGGTGTAAATATTACTCAAAGATTCAGATGGCAACATTTTCAATAAGGAAATACAACTATGTTATGGGGTGGACCGCAAAATCCACAGGGCTTTTAAAGCCATCAGCCTTTAGAACGTTTTCTTCGTGGGGAACATCCCTGCAGAAGCACTCGCCCAGCCCTAGAAGCATCCTCACGCAGGGAGCACCTCGATCCCATCCTTAAGCTCCGTGTTTCCATCGACCCCGCCCTCACCTCTGTCCAGCACTAACCCAGCTCTGAACACGCAGTCCACACGGCCCATCCTGACTTTGCCCTTAAGCGGGTCCTAATCTGTCTCAATCAAAAGCCTAACTCCTGAGCTTAAGAAACAGACAGGGTGCTTTGTCTGGCGTTAGACATGGCTGGGTTTGAGGGATGCCGCCTCACCAAGTTTCTCTTTTCTCATCCTTCGAATGGGGCTAACGACTCCGCCCGGAGAAATTCCTTACATCGCCACACAGGATCGTTCACACTCAGCGTTCCAAACAGGGCCTGGCACATGGCAAGGGCTCAAAGACTTCCTGGTGGTAACCTAACCTTCGCCTTAAACTTAACCCAACCCCATCCCAGCCCTTGCGCAGCCTGTCTCCACCGCGCCCCGTGATGATGGCTGGAGCCCAGACCTCAGCTCCTAGCCCTTGCCACCTCCGGATTTATCACACTGGGGGACCAGCGCCCCACACTGCGTCAGGATGCTTTCGTCCTCTCCGCGCACTACGTCTCATTGAGAATCTTTCCAGAAAAGACCCAAACAATCTCCCAAAGAGCAAGCAGCTTTGAGAGAGCAGCTGCAAGGGGACAGGAGGAGACTGATGTCAGGAACTCCAAAGGGGAATGAGCCAGTGCGCTGCTGTTTTGGTCTTTCAAAGTCTCTCACCCTAACAGTCGGGGCTGGGCCGCGAGCTGGCCGGTGCCCCAGCCCTGCCCCCCACTGTCCACGTCACCTCGGGTGATCTCTCGCCCTCTCTGGCCCCAGGTTCCCCGCCTCTATAGGGAGTCACCTGGGGCCCGAATCTAAGACTCCTCCAGCTCCGCCCCCCAGGAGACTCTAGCTGGCACGGGTCTCTAGGGACTTCTCCGATTGGAGGTCTTTGGAGACCTCATCGGCTGAGCCTTGCTTCTGTCCCCATGCAGCTGTGTTCCTCACACATTCCCAAGAGAGGCAGGAGCCCAAGCTTTCCCGGTCACCTGGCTTCCGGCATCTGCAGCCAAGCTCCCCGAGCCTCCCTTTCTCGGGCAGAAGTGTGGGAAGGACCAGGAGCAGGAGACCAGAGTTCAAGACTGAATGCTGACGCCCGCTCACAGAGTAACCTCAGGCACGTCTGGACCGATCCCAGGGATAAAGGATGCATGAGGTCCCACTGATCTCATTAAGTGATACTCTTGGCCCCATGGGGAGGGGGACCCCATGGAGTAATGACACCAACACGGGGGCAAAAGGCCCGGGCCAGGTCAGCCCAGGGCACCGCAGGACCCAGGACTGTGTCCGTGCTGGGCATTCAGGAGGAATCCCCAGGAGCCGGGGCGCACCTCCCCCCATGGCCCCCAAACCTCCATGACTCACCACGGTCAAGGTCTTGGGCAAGTCGTTCCCTCCCAGGCCTGCCGCCTGGTCTGTAAAACCCAGGACTCAGCTCAAACGCCACCTCCTCCAAGAGGCTCTCCTGGATCCCAACCCAAAGCAGCCACACAGCCCCATTTTATTTCCTCCATAGCACCCATCAGGATCAGAGACCATATCACGTTGTTTAACTGCTCACTTGGTTCCTGTCTGAATGCCTTTGATCCCCTGCGTGCAAAATGTGAATCGTTCTTCATTCAGACACTAAGGGCTTCCGTCTTCATGGGTGTTCTAAGAGCTTGATACTTAGCAGTGGACAAAAAGACCAAAATCACTACCCACATAGAGTCCGCATTCTATGTGGCGGCCGTCAGACCGTGCTAAGTGATCAGGAAAGAAATTAGGCAGGAGGAGGGGTGAGGGGTGGGCCCAGGGAGTCAGGGTGCAGGTTTGTGTGGTTGGTCAGGAGGGCCTCACCTGGAAGGACTCACTGAGCACAGAGCAGGAGGACGGAAGGCCGAGGGGGTGCGTGTCCCTGGGGAGCAAATCCCTGGCCACGGGGGCCACGGGCTCAGAGGCGGGAGATGAGGTCAGCAAGGAGGACCGTGTCGCTGCAACGGGGTTGGTGGGGAGGCCAGGGGCCTGTGGGGGACTCTGAATCTACCCTGAGGAAGATGGGAGCCATGGGGGGGTTGTGAGCAGAAGAGAGAAGCAGCCACACTGGCATTTTTAAAGGCTCTGTCCTCCTGCTCAGTGGAGAAGACACCACCGGGGACAAGAGTGGAATCAACGAGGCAACTGGGAAGAAGATTCTGGGCTGTCGGTGACAGCGGTTCCGATCAGTGTGGGGATGTGATGGGTAGAGATGAGGAATTTTTTTTAGGTATGTTGCACAGCACCTGGCACAGAGTAGGCCCTCGGCGACGGTGGCTGTGGCGGCAGTACGGAAGGTGCCGGAAATCCAATCCTCTTGGCCGCCTGCGTTCATCTCTCTGCGGCCCAGCAACTGTTTTCAGACTCTCAGAGGGGACTGAAAAGGACAAATTCTTGGGCTGCAGAGAGCAATTGCCAGCGACACGACGAGGGCGTAAGTCACTTGCCGAGGTCCTCAGGACTGTGGAAAAGACGAAAGGCCTGGATTATATAAGTGATAAAACACTAACATTCACACATCCGACATGTGCTTAAAGATGCACATCCAGAATATTTTTAAGGGTAAGGTAACCTTTAAAAATGATTTGCTCTTTCTTGGTTTAAAAAAAAAAGAAGAAGAAGAAGAAGAAGAAAGTTTGAGAGGGAAAATAGATATGGGTGTGCGGGGACTTGAATTTTCCCAGATGGAACCCTTTTCCTCCTGCAATATATTCTGTCACTGGGATTTTAACCGGATGTAATTACAGCAGCAGCCATGCTTTGTTCACACGGGCGAGCGATCACACACGTTTCTTTTCGAGCGAAGCTGACAGCCAGGTTAGGATGGAGACTGTGTGTGTGTGTGAGAGTGTGTGTGCACACGCGTGTGTAGTTTAAAAAGAAAAAAAAATCAATCCCTGAGCAATTCAGTCACCCAATTGGTTGGGAGGTGATGAACCCACCGGAGAGACCGCCAAGGCAAGGTCCGAGGTGACCTCGGAGAGCGGAGAGGTGGAACCCAGCAGAGCAAGAAAACGGGGGCTCGAGCTCTCGGGTGGGGGTCGGGATTCGGTGGCGGGCTGGCGACGTGACCTGGAGCCCCCTGCTCCTCCTCGGTAGGCCTCGGTTTCCCCGATGCGTGAAACAAGGGATTGTTTCATCCCTAAGAGTCCTTCCTTCCAGTTTCTAGAATTATAAACAAGTCAAAGATGAATAGAGAGAAAGGAGGAAGGAGGGGGAGGGGAGGCAGGAAGGATACGCTGCGCTTGGGACCTTGATTTGTAGGACCCGAGTGAGGACGGCATAGTCTGCCCTGACAGTGTGGCACCAGCCCGGGGACGGGCGCGGGATGAGGCGGCAGAGTCCGCAAGACACCTTCCCCTCCATTGTCTCGCTCAACCCTCGTGTAGACCCAGGAGGTGGGTGGTGCCATCCCATTCCGTGGCCGTGGCGCTGAAGCCCCGGACAGGCGGTAAGGCCTGCCCGGAGCCCCTCGGTTGCAAGTCTCCTGCAGGGACAGGTTGCCGTTCTCTGACTCCAAATCACGCGGCCTGTCCCTGCCCCAGATGCCCAGAGTCCCGAGTTCTCAACACGAAGACACGCATGTAGTCGCACATCCTCGCCCCTGCACCAAACGCTGAGGGTGAGCGTCTGTGGTGGGGGCTTGCGGGGCGGGCATCCCTCTCCCAGGGGCCCTTCGCAGAGGCCCCGCCCCCCTGCCCCAGGGAGGACCAAATGGCAGAGGGGCCTTGTCCCAGGGGGTCACCCTCTGGACTCTGTACCTGCTGGAACTTGGCTGGAGAAAGCTGACGGGGGCAGCGAGGCTTCTCACTCTCCCCTCTAGGTCCTGACAGGGCCCCCCCGGGGGAAACAGGGTTTCGGAGCTGACACCCGGGCCACCCACAGCCCTCCAGCCACCCTGACAGGGGGGCCGTACCCGCCCGGAGAAGGGGGACCCCGGTCCACAAGCCGGGGAGGAACCGGGCACAGGCACCATGGCGGGGTCAACGTTTACGTCTGTCTTTTACAGACCTCCCCACGATGACCCATTTCAGCTCGATCCCATCATCCCAGACTCTGTCATCCACACGGCAGGTGCTCAGCGGCATCTGAAGCAGCTCGGCGAGGCAGTGAAGTTCACCCTGGCCGTTTGAGGAGCCCAAAACCAATTTCGAAATCGAACACATCACTGACAGCTGCTTCCGACCTCGCCGTGCCTCGCTTACGCCCCGTGCAGCGGGAGGCGGAAAGGGCAGGAGAGGTAAATCCCGCTGACTGCTGCCCGGGAGAGGGCCACAGAGGTGAGACTCACCCGGCTTTCCCGCTCCAATCCCAGGCCTTTTCCATCCACCTCTGCATTTCTAAGCACCAGACATCTCTCCCTTGGGGGTACTATTGGCACCTTCAAATGCACCTTGTCCGAAAATGAGGTCATCTCCTCTGCACCCAACCTGTCCCTCCCTTGTGTACTCAATCTCCAAGATTGGACAAACTCCCCCAGCCACCTGAGCGTGGGACCTCAGCGTCGTCCTGTCACAGTCTGACAAAGATTTCGCCTAAGAAAATGGCAAGGAGCATTCTCTAGGCGACACCCAGAACACACGGAGGGATGTGTAAGGCTGGATCCCATCAGACCAGACGTCCCTCGGACGTGGGTTACGAGCACACGGTACCTACCCGAGGAATGGATTTTTTAAAAAAATAAAGGAAGGGACAAATCCGGGAACGAACAAAGGCGTGGCCTTTGCGTGAAGCCTCGCACGAAGGAGGACACGCGTAAGCAAATGCATGAGTGAGCCAATCACGGAAGGAATGCATAATATAATTCCATTATACATTCCATAATTCTAGTGACGGAGTGCGCGAGCAGAAAAGCACACAGTTGGGAGACAGAGGAAACCAGGGACCAACGAAGTGCAGGCACACGTTAGAAGAAATGGGTGAACAAACGATGGAAAGGAGGAATAAATTCACACAGAGTGAGGGGTGAGAAACCAGTTTCAGATGGATGGTAAGGCTGGTGGAGGAGGGGAATAAAGGAGCGAACGAGTGAATGAAAGAATGGACGTGGAAGCAGGAAGATCAGCCCGTGAATGAGTAACCCAGCGAGCACGCGAGCCGACCGGTGGACAAGGCGGCCCGGCGGACCCCAGGGGACGGCGGGTTGCAGGGCAGGACACGGCCACACCCCGCGGGTCTCCATTCGGACCCCCTGGAGCGGAGGTCTTGGCCGACTGGCCACACTCCTCTCCTGGAAGGGCTTTTAAGTGGCTTCTGTTTGCATTCGATAAGAACGTTATTAAACAACACCGGCTAAAGGTGGCCGCTCCACAGGATTTACTCCGGGCTCTGCAGAAACAGCTAAGAATCGACTGTATTGTTTTCCCAGTTCGGTTGCAGGTAATTACCTCTTAGGTAGCAACCCCCCAGCCTGATTTTAATAATCGCTATTAAAATAGCTGCTTGCATCATCTCCTTACAAATTAACCTCCGGGTGCTGTAATTACTTGCCGGCGTGGGAAAGTTTGCCGAGTGGCCTGGGGGTGAGGGGGCCGTGGGGTCCTGAGAAGGCAGCGGGGAGGCCATGCGGCCCAGGGAGGAGGCTGGGGAGCTCAGAGCCTGGGTCCCAGGCCCCATCTGTTGCCATGTGACATTAAACAAGTAACTCAACCACCTGGGCCTCAGTGCGGGGCCTTATAAAGTGAGACGGGTGCCCTAGTTCCCGACCTTCCTGGGGGACTCGGGGGCTTGTTCTAGCAGAGTCAGTCACCACCCTTGACCCCCGGCGGGGGCTGGTCCTCAGCAGAGAAACGGGGGCTCCTCCTGACCTGTGCTTCTCCCCCACCAGATGGAGGGCGGGACCCCTCCGCCCACAGCAGGTGCTCAGCACACAGCAGGTGCTCAGCAAACGCCGGTGGGAGGGCCGGCCAGATCCCACCGCGCAGCGGCTTTTACAAGTGGCCTGGAGTCCCTTTCAGGACAAGGAGGTTTGATAAGCAGACGGCCCCTCCCCGCGGTCCTCAAGGAGCCTGTCTGAGTCTCTCCAGGTGTCACTGCTTCCCTTTACTCCTCCGCTGCCAGCCTGTCTGGGCCCCTCTGTCACCCCGCTGTGTGCCCCCTCTAACATCCGGGGCCTGAGACGGAGGAGCCCGAGGGACGACCGCGTGACTGTGCGGGACGGGAGCGCCAGGGCTCTGACCAGGGGCCCAGGGGCTCTGCCCTGAGGAAGAGCGCCCGAGGGGGCATCTCGTCTCCTGTCTCCACTGCCCCGACCCGCCAGTGACCGAGGTCAGCTCGTGGGCCTGACACCTGCCGAGCCTCGCGGGCGCCCGGAGGAGCTCGTGCCTGACGGTGGACTCGATGCATCCCTCAGTCCTGCGGACTGAGTGCTGTGTCTGCAAGTGGGAATCTGGAATTTCTGCCTCCTTCCAGAAGTCTGCCTTCCTGAACAGCCCAGCTCACTCAGACGGTCTCCTCCATCTCTCAGACTGAATATCCTGCACGGATAGGTCCCCACCTGCAGACTTTTCTCTGGGTGGGACCCCCACCGGACTGCCTCCTTTCTCTGCTCTGCGCCCACCTCCCGCACCTGGGTGACGGCCACCCTCTTCTTTTTTTTTTTTTTTTTTTTTTTTTTTATCAACGTTTATTTATTTTTGGGACAGAGAGAGACAGAGCATGAACGGGGGAGGGGCAGAGAGAGAGGGAGACACAGAATCGGAAACAGGCTCCAGGCTCTGAGCCATCAGCCCAGAGCCTGACGCGGGGCTCGAACTCACGGACCGCGAGATCGTGACCTGGCTGAAGTCGGACGCTTAACCGACTGCGCCACCCAGGCGCCCCATGGCCACCCTCTTCTAATCCCACCTGATGGAGTTGGCCGTGAGGAGGGTGGGGGAGGAGGCTGGAGAAGGCCAGTCGAAACTAGAGAAGACTCCAGACATTTTTACAGGGCTGCTCAGTGATCCCAGCTAAGCCTGGTCTGGACCGGGCAGCGCGGTACCTATCTACTGATTGATTCCAGAAACACTGGCTGAGGATCCTTCACGTGCCAGGCCCCAGGCTGGGTTCTGGGGACAGAAGGGCCAATGCGAACGCTCCCGTCCCTCTCACTAATAGAGAAAGGACAGTGTGACTGAATCATCACATCCACCCTCAGTCTTTCAGCAAATATGTGTTGGGCGCCTCCCACGTGCCCTCGAGCAACCCACAGTCTGGAAAAAATAGTCCCCAAGCAAGCGCTGCCCAGAGGTGGGTGCCCGGATGGGGGCAAACACGGGACACTCTAGGACACGGACATCTGAGTTCAGAAGCACAGAGGTAACAAGAACTAAGTCGTGGAGGACGAGGATGGGGAGTTTACCTGGTAGACAGGTGGGGGAGGAGGGCCTTCTGGGAAAGAGGCAACATTTGTGAGAAAGTGGGGAGCTGGGTGAGAGACAGGGGTGTTTTGTCTTTGTTTGTTGTTTGTAATTTTTTATAATGTTTGTTTATTTTTGAGACAGAGAGAGACAGAGTGTGAGTGGGGCAGGGGCAGAGAGAGATTGGGAGACACAGAATCCGAAGCAGGCTCCAGGCTCTGAGCTGTTAGCACAGAGCGCGACTCGGGGCTCGAACTCACGAACCGCAAGATCATGACCTGAGATGAAGTCGGACGTTCGACCAACTGAGTCACCCAGGCGCCCCGAGCCTGGAGTATTTAGAGAACCATGAGTAGCATATGGATGTAGCTGGGGTGTGTGTGTGTGCTCACGTGTGTGTGTAAGAGTGCACGTGTGTGCATGTGGGAGAGTGTATGTGCGTGTGTTTATGTGAGAGTGTGAGAGTGTGTATGCATGTGTGTGAGAATGGGTGTGTGAAAGAGTGTGCATGTACATGCGTATGTGAGTGTTGTGTGCATGTGTGTGTATGTGTTTTTAGGAGAAAGGAAGACAAAGCGGGAGAGTCCCAGGCAGTCATAAAGGACCCTGCTGGCCATGCCTAGCAGTGTGGACTCTATCCTGTATGAGGAGTGGACGGGCTCCTGAAACAGAGTCCGTAATAGTAGATTCTGCACAACCAGGCGGTCGCTCCGCTGAGCAGGGCCCTTGCTCTGTGCTCAGGGAGGTCAAAGACCCGGAGGTGGCCCCTTGGTAGCCTCACCCCCAAGGGTGGCCCCTTGGTAGCCCCAAATTGCCTTGGGACATCTTGCCTAGAGGACCCTCTACCAGTTCTAGAACCTTCCTGTCTCCCGTCTCAGCCAATGGTGTTGGGCATAGAGACCAAGGGATCATCCCTGCCGGTCACCTGCTCGGCTCTACCTGGCGGGACCAGCCTGGCTCAGACTCGTCTACACCCTCTGCTCCCCCACAGCAAGTCCAGCCTCCCGGGGGGCAGCCCCAGCAGGGTCACCAGGAACTGGATCGAGGGATCCCTGCTCACCTTCCCAAGGCAGCCAAGGACACCCCCAAGGACACCGGCAACCAGACAGGCAGCTGCATGGTTTGCTTCTGGTTTGCTCCGTTCTTCAAATCGTCGCTAAGCATTAACGAACCACTCTTAGAGATCAAGGAAGAAGTTCTAAAACGAGAAGGAAAATAGAGGTGGCTCCTATGAAAAAGATCAATAATTAAACATGGACATTGTAAAATATCCTTTTCATATGATGCGTTAACCCCTGGTTAGAGCCAATCCTTCAATAGTTAAGTGAGTAGGGGGTTCTGAGTATTTAAGGAACAATGAACAAGGCTTCAGAGTCAAGCAGACCTGGGTTTGAGTGTGAGCTCGGCCACATCCGTGGGTAGGTTGCACCTCACCTTCCAGACCTCCGACTCCCCATCTCTGGAGCGGGAGGGGGCGTCTCTCTCACAGGTGTAAGTGCAAGAACGCGGGTGCAGCGTGGGGCCCTGGAAACATTCCAGACGTGTCGCCACTGTCATCAAGTGTGTGAGGAGCAGAGATAAAGCAGGAGGCGTCCTGGGAGCGACGCTTCTCGCCTCTTGGTCCCCTTGGAAATGTCCTCAGTGGACTGCTTCAGCCAGGGTGATAATCTCTTATTCTCCTGACAAAACAAAGCTTGACTGCAGAAAGCTTTATCACCAAAGAAGAAAAGAGGAAAAAAAAGAAGACGCTCGCCCACAATGTCCATAAAATCCATTTCTTACACAAGGTCCCCACTTGCAAAGAGGCGAGGGCTGTCACTCGCCCTCCATGTGTTGTGTCGCCCCACAGTAAGGGCCAAAGGGGCAGTCTCATCACATCCCCACAGCAAGTGCAAGGGGGCATCATCTCCCCACTGTGCAGATAGGGAAACTGAGGCTTAGAGAGGCGACATCATTAAATCCTTTGCCCAAAGTCACACACAGATATGAGTGGCAGGGCCAGGATTCTTTCTGCCTTCTTCTTTGCAGTATCAATCAGCTTTTATTCCACACCCCCCCCCCAACAGGTTTGGAAACTGTACGTTCTATTTCTCTTCTTCACTGGTTAATCTTTACATTTTAATAGGCACACGTAACACAGTCTAAAGTAAGTCAATACCTCCCTCTCCCTCTGGTAAGATCTTAGACTCCATCAGTTCTCATGCCTCTTCCCATCTTCATGTGATGGTTTCACTCTCCTTTACACTCCAAGTTAGTCACATCGCGATTATTGTTATCACTGCTCTTGTGTTGTATCATCAATGCATGTGGCCTGGTTTCTCCACTTGGCACTGTATTCGTGATTTGCTCCTTCCTTCTGATAGCAAGGTCCTCCACAAAACATGTCATTTTATCAGTTCTCTCAGCAAGGTCCTGTGAGCGATATCTCTCAGACTTTCTTGGAAAATATCTTTCTTTCTCCCTCAAAGTTTTTTTTGGATTTTAGATATTTTTTATTCCTTCAAATTTGTTATTTATCAGGAGTGACTGAAATTTTAAAAATACAGTGGAGGGGCGCCTGGGTGACCCAGTCGGTTCAGCGTTCAACTTCAGCTCTGGTCATGATCTTGTGGTCCGTGAGTTCGAGCCCTGCAGGGGGCTCTGTGCTGGCAGCTCAGAGCCTGGAGCCTGCTTCCGATTCTGTGTGTGTGTGTGTGTGTGTGTGTCTCTCTGCCCCTCCCTGGCTTGCACTCTGTCTCTCTCTGTCTCTCAAAAATGAATAAATGTTAAAAAAAAAAAGTTTTAAATATATATAATTGAGCCCCATCAGCATCATCAACATGGAAATGGCTTGAAGAGAAAATTGGTCAGATGAGCATTATTTCCCACTTCAACCAGGATGTCCCTCACTGTGCAGTGACAGTGTAGCTGACACCAGAATTTGACAGCCCGAGCCCTTGACACTGAAGGCATTATCCCATTGTCTCCTGATCTCTATTGTTGCTGCAGAGAAGTCTGCTGTCTTTCCTTGGCAGGTCATCAAGCCTTTCTCTGGTTGCTTTGTGTAATGCAAGCTTTGTATTGACACATATATAACACACATGCAGAAAAACGTCCAAACCATAAGCATTCAGCTGGATGAATTTTCACACACAAAGTGAACACACAACTTACCAGCAAACCAAGAAGCCTCCTTGTAATCCCTTCACTACATACACCCCCACCAGACCTCCTGACTTCTACCGGCAGAGAATCCTTTTGCCTGTTTTGAACTTGATGTAACAGAATAAGGTGCTATGTACTCTTTTATGCCTGGTGTCTTCTCTCCACACTGTATTTGTGACATTCATCCGTGTCGTGTGTCATCATGTCTTGTTCATTCTCATGGCTGTTTAGTACAGCCTGTTTTACAGGCTGTTTTATTTATCTATCCTGCTTTCATTGGACATTTGGTTAGTTTCCAGTTTGAGGCTATGACAAACAGTATTGCTGTGAAGAATCTCATACATTTTTACTGCTAAACAGATGTAAATAGGTGAGAGTGGAATCTGTAGCTGGGTCATAGGATAAGTGGATTTTAACTTTTGTAGAAAGTACCAAAGTGTCCCCCAATATCGTACCAGCAGATTGTCCCCCCGGCAGTGAATGTGAATCCTGGCTACTCCAATCTTCCCCAACACTTGGTACTCTATTCCCATCTTAGCTGATTCTTGTACGTATATCACGGTATTACATCGTAGTTTTACATTTTCCCAGTGGCTAATATTTGAGAAACTTCTCATATGCTAATAGATCACTTGCATAACCTCTTTCGTAAAATAAGTCATTTTCCAGTTTTCTGTGGGTAGTCTCTCTCTTCATCATTGTCTTATTTATTCTGTGTATGACCCCATTGTCAAAGATTTGCGGTAGCGTGCTGGGAGACCAGCACGGTGGGGAGGGGGAAGATAGGCTTTTTGCATTTGCCAACTTCCATGGTGTTAAAACTCCCACCATGGCCAACTTCAAGGTACTGACAGCTTAACAACAAACAGTTCTCCAAGTTTCTGAATATTTAACTGTGAGTTCTCGCAAGTTGGTACAAGCCAGTCTCATCACCGCATATATATTTTTCCACTCTGTGGCTGTCTTTATACTTAATTTTTAATGAGGTCCAAGTTATCATTTTCCCTTATTAGTACTTTTTGTCCCCTCTTTAGTACATCTTTGCGTCCCCCACGTTCCTGGAGCTACCCCTCTATAGAGTCATCTAGAAACTTTACTGCTTTACCTTTCATATTTAAATCTATGAGCCACCTCAGCTGATCTTATGTGGTGCAAGGTAGAGGTCAAGTTCCTCTTTTATTTAGTATATGGATATTCTATTGACCTGGTTCCATTTATTGCAAAGGCTATCTTTCCATGATACTTCAGTGTTAACCTTTGTCATAAATTGGAGTTTTCTAATTGGATTTTTGGACTTTCTCCTGGTCTTTGATTTACTGCATTTTCACTATGATGTATCTAGACGTGGATTTATTTTTTAATAGGATTTTCATTTCAGGACAGCCTTAGATTTACAGAATTCTGGCAAAGACAGTAGATTTGTATGGATTACAAAACGATCCCCATGATAAAAGTTAATATCCATCACCATATATAGTTACAAATTTTTTTTCCTTGCGACAAGAATTTTAAGATCTATCTGACTTCTCTAGTTTTAAGAGAGCACTTTATATAATTCCATTTGATCTTGTCTCTGCATGTATCAATTGTACTTCTTTTGAAAATAACTTCTGGGATGCCTGGGTGGCTCAGTCGGTTAAGCGTCCAACTTTGGCCCCGGTCATGATTTCATGGTTTGTGGGTTTGAGCCCCACATCAGGCTCTGTGCTGACAGCTCGGAGCCTGGAGCCTGCTTCGGATTCTGTGTCTCCCTCTCTCTCTGCCCCTCCCCTGCTCATTCTCTGTCTCTCAAAAATAAACTTTGAAAAAAATTTTTTAATAAGATAAAATGAGTTGTAGTGGCTTTCCTAGAGTTTATTATATATACATTCAACTAACCCAAACGTACCTGCAAATAACACTATTTCACTTCACATGTAGTACAGGTACCTGAGGGTATTCCCAGCTCCCCACTCCCATCACTTACGACAATGTGGTCCTGCATTTCACTTATCTATATGCTATAATCACCCAATATAAAGTAATCGTTATTTCTTTAAGTGGCTTCAGCAGTTTGCGACTAAGAATAAGGAAAAGACAATATTTACTTTTACCTTCATTTATTTCTTCTCCAATGCTCTTCCTTTCTTTGTGTAGCTGCCAAATCTTGGACCACATCCTCCTCCTTCTGCCTAAAGAAACTATCTTCACACTTCTTGCTGGGCAGGTCTCCAAGTGACAAATTCCTTCAGCTTTTGTTTGTCCCATAAAGGAACTTCCTTCTTCTTCACTTCTGAAGGACCACCGTGGCACCCAAGGAGTTTCTCACCTTTACACGCAGCCTCTAGCAATTTGTCAGAATTATCCCGTAAGTGTTCCTACCTGATTATGGCTCCAGCAGCTTCTGCCCCAGGCAGGTAGGGCTCAGCGCTAACTCTCCAGGTTCACCTGCCTCCCTAAACTTTGGGGTGGCAATTTTCTCTGCAACCTCCGTTCCCTGAAGGGGCCAAGAAAAGGTGTTGATTTTCCATATGTCCAACTTCTCTTGTAAGAAGGAAGTGACGAGTCCCACACTCTTGACGGGTCGGAGCCGAAACAGGAAGTCCTGTGGATTTCTCTGTATTGTACCTGCTCAGTTTCTTGAAACCATAAATTCGAGTCTTTTGCATGTTCTGTAAGAGTCACGGTCCTTATAGATTTGAGCATTACTTTTTCCAGTTGTTCCTGTTTTCATGTTCTGGAACTCCGAATGGAGGTCTGAAGGAACTTCCCCTTCTCTCCTCTGTGTCTCTGAATCTCTCCTCCATAGTTTCTTCTCCATTCCTTTCTGTGGTGCATTCAGGGTAGTTTCCTCTTGTCCACATTCCAGATAACGGCTTCTAGTTCTACCTAATCCACTAGCCAATCCACCCTTGAGGACTTTTCCAATTGCAATAATTATCGATCTCATTTTTAGATTTGCTATTTTTTTTCTAGTCAGTTCTTTTTCATAGTGTCCTATTCTATTCTTGGCTTTTGGTATTGTTTAATATATTTAATCACTTTAGATACATGTATGTTTCTATCAGAATTGCACTAACTTGAAGTTCTTTGGGTTTTTATTGTCCTGGCTTACATGGATGGTTGCTAACGCTCACTGATGGTAAATTATTTTCTTATTTGTTTATACCTGGAGTTTTTAGCTCATCTTCAGTGAGGCTTTACCTGTGGGAATTTTGAGCGGGTGGTGTGCTCCTCCTGAACTGTTGTGGATGGGCTTCTGCCAGATGCCCCGGAAGCATCACCAGCCTGGGACCGACTGTATGTTAATTGCTTCATTTGGGGGTTCACAGACAATGCCTACCGTATACATTAAAACCACAAACCCAAGCACAGCACAGGCTTGTGGCCACTATCACCCAAGAGGTGGTCAATTTTCTTGGAGTCCAAATGGAAACTGACACACTTCCCTGTTGTTTCCCATTTCTTGGAAATGGATCGTTTTTCTTTTATACCCATCTCTAAGGTGCAGCCCTTGGAAGGTCCCGACTTTATGCACCTTCCAGCACTGCACTCCAAGCATCATTTTCTGTCCCTAGAGGGCATCAAGCCTAATCCCTCAGCCTGTGACTGTCCACCACAACATGGCAATTGCCATACCCGTTCACACGCTTGCCACCTGGTTCCCAGTTCCTTTCCACTTCCAGGGGATGTCCCTTTCCCTTTCACTACATTTGAGCAAATGTTTCTAGAGTTCACAGAAGGAAGGTTTTTAAGAGCAGAAGTCAGAACCCAGTCCTCCTGTTGGGTCCGTCCTCTGTCCACCCAAGTCTCATCTGGTGTCACTGTGCCTGAAGATCCCATGGGTCATTCAGGGCCAGGTGCTCAGGGGGGCAGTTAGATGTATGGGTCAGGGCTCAGTGTGTGGGACCGGGGGGTGAACAGATCTGGAGTACAGTGGGTGTGCTCACTAACATCCTTGGGAAAGTGCCAACGTCCATGTGACTGGTCTGGGGTTTTGTTCCTTGGCCTGTGTGTGCCTGGGCTCGTGTGGGTGGAAATGGGTACTTTGGGGTCTGAAGTCTAAATCAGTGACAAATAGGACTATAGATTTAGGGGGCATTACATCCTGCTGCCTTTAGAGGAGGAACCGAAGGGATTCATATAAGCTAAAGATAAAAAAGACACAGCTTATAACTGTGCCCAGGCTCTGGCATTGATTAGCTATGTAACTTTGAGCAAGTCATTTCTCCTCTCTGAACCTCGGTTTCCCCATCTGTAAAAGGGGGATAATATAGATCAGCTTACAGGATTAGGATTCACTGGGATGACACACATCTAGATGTACCAAGCCAAGCGCATAGTAGGGGTCTAACAAGTGCACAGAGAGCCCCTGCTCTATGTTTAGAGTCAGGTCAAATAGATCCAAGATCAAGGTCATCAAGACCATGTCTGAGGGGCGCCTGGTCGGCTTTGTCGGTTAAGAGTCTGACTCTTGATTTCAGCTCAAGTCATGGCCCCAGGGTTGTGGGATCCAGCCCCGCGTCAGGCTCTGCCCTGGAAATGCAGTCTGCTTGGGATTCTCTCTCTCTCCACCCCCTGCCCCCCTCCCCTGCTCGCTATCTCTATAAAGTAAAATGAAATGAAAGAAATGAAATGAAATATAAAATAAAATAAAATAAAATAAAATAAAATAAAATAAAACAAAATAGATGATGGTGTTTGAATTGGGTCTCCAAAGATCAAATTTCACCAGGTGGAAAGTAGAGGGAAAGGCTTTCCAGGCAGAGAATACAGCACGGGCAAAGGCTAGAGATGTTAAAGTTTATAGAATGTGCCAGGAGCCATGGGTGGTTCTGTGTTGCTGTTGGGAGCTAAACTCTGAGGTGGGTACCATTATCACTCCCATTTTACAGATGAGAAAACAGAGTTGAGTTGACTCGAGGAAAGGAGGAAGGTGGGGTGAGCGGCACAGATTTAGGACTCAGACCACTGTGCCGGTCTCCATCTGGCCCCTCACCGGCTGTGGCCTGGAATAGGTGACTCCCCCATCTCTGAGCCTCAATTTCCCCTTCTGTACAATGGGGGTTGGGATATGAGCCCTGCAGAACCTGGGGCGTAGTAGAGGCCGGAGAGAAGAGAGCTCTCCCTCCTTCCCTGAGGCTGAGGTCCGCACCAAGCCCCCGGCCAGCCAGCTCCAGGCACATTTGGGTCAGAGATACCCAGAGGAGGATGCTGGATCTTTCGGGACATGGTGTGACTGAGCTGGCCTCTCTGGAGATCTGCACCCGTGTCGCTTTGGGGGTCCACTCCCACCTGGCCAAGGACAGTGGGCACTCAGTGCCAGCCCTGAAAACCAGCGGAGGAACCAAGCTCCCGCCGCTGGAGGCTGGATCGCCAGATGCAAGCACCTCTTTGATTACTTTTTAATGAAAAACACGTTTGCATCCAAACTGAAATTATATTGTCAGCAGTTAATTATCACTTGTCAAACAAGCGTGTGTCCAGATTGCGGGTTTAATTTCCATATAGGTTTGCAAAAGCCTCGTTCCTCTTATTTGATGAGGCCTCTCTAAGCAAGAGACACTCATTGTTGGAATTGTTCCTGTTTTAAGCAGTTTTGTGCATGCGTGTGTGTGTGTGTGTGTGTGTGTGTGTGTGTGTGTGTGTTTAATAAGCAGGTATCCTTGCCATCTGAGTCTGGGCTCTTCGCAAAAAACAGAAAAGTACTCGGTGTAATTTAGGCAAAGAAAAGTGGGGAGGGGAGAGTACTAGGCTGCGAGGTATCTCTGGGAACTTAGGGAACCAGGGCCCGATGCAGGCCGGGTACAAGGATCTGGAATCCCAGTGGGACCCCAGGTATCTGCCCTGCTCACCCTCTCCCAAGGGCTCCTGGTCTCTTATGGCGATTTCTTTTAACGCACCTGTTTCCTTCTTCCCCCTGCTTCTTCGTTTCTCCTTTCTTGTTGCAGGAATAGCCCTCCCTCCTCTTAAAGACCCAGCAGATCTGAGTTCAAGTTCTGCCCCTGACTCACCAGCGCCCTTGGGCCAGACCGTCATTCCCACAGAGCCATTCCCTTGTGTGTGAAACGGGACCGGTCCCTGCCTCGCACACTCACTGTGTGGATTAAATGACATCCTATAAGCAAAGCGCTTTGCACATCGCCAGTGACAAGGAGGGATAACGGTGGCTGTGTCTGCCACTGCCACGGTTGTTACTTGTCATCACAATGATAATGAGACAGGCTCCTGGGCAGAATCGGAGCCCCTTCCTGGGGAGACAGGGCTGGGGAAAAGGCACGGTCTGCCAGACCCTCACTGGATGGCCAAGAGACCCAGAGCAGGTGCTGTGCGACCTCAGCCCTGAGCCGTGAGCCCCAGCTTCCTTGCCTGCAAAGTGGGGAAGAGTAATGTCTGCTTTGCAGCCTCGTTGTGGGGACAGAATGAGACAACAGTGGCAGGCGACAGGTGCTCAGTAAACCCTCCTCTGCTTTCTGGCACAGGCCCTTGGCCACAGGAAAGAGCAGTGAGTGCCCAACGAATGAAGGAAGAATAAATTAATGATATTTTTAATGGGATCATAGACCACATTACAGCTCAGTGCAGAATCCTCTCCAAAGGCCTGGAACCGGGAGCTGGAATCTTTTGTCATTTTATTTCTTTGTTCTTTTGGCTGATGTCTGTTTTCTCCAGTGAAACCCGAATTTCCAGGAGGCCAAGAAGCGAGAGTCTGTTCATGATTATCGCCAAAGCATCTGGCACAGCATGTAGCTCATAGAAAAACATCACAAATACGTTACAGAGGTGAAAGAGACAGTGCATGTAAACTACTCGGCTCAGCACCTGGAACATTCCGCGTCCTCAGTAAACATCACGCGCCACGACTGTTAACTTTCTAGAGCTCAGTGTGTCTGAGGGCTGAGGGGTGGGAGAGAGAGGGGGTGAGGGTGAAGGGGGGCGAGGCTGGAGAGGTTGGCTGGCCTCCGTGGCTGAGGGGGAGGGAACCCAAGAGGAGGACTGGGGAGACGCGGGGATGGGCCTCCAGTTTTAACTCAGGGGGTTCCTGGGAGGGAGGCGCCGTGTGTGATACGGCAGAAACACCCAGCCCGGGAACGAGGCGGAGCCCAGCTCTGTGGAGAGAGAGCAGGCCTCAGTTTCCCCCCATGCACAGCCCCCGCCGTCCCCCCAGCTCTGACAGCCGCTGAGTCTCCAATGAGTGCAGCCGCCTGAGTGTTTCAGGCCACAGCGCGGAGCCGCGGGGATGTGCAGTGACACGTCTTGTCCTGTCCGATGAGGACCCAGAGACGCAGTATCTGTGCCCGTCCCGGGGGCGGTCAGTGGGAGGACAGGGGCCGGGGCTCCGGGTAGGGATCTCGTCCGTGCTGGGAGCGGAACCCACTTTCCACTCCAGAGAGGGCAAGGACAGCAGCCGCAGCCTGGATTTGCACATCCCACGGTCGCCGGTCGGGTCAACTCCATTGTCACGACCGACACTCCAGAGAAGGAGTGTTGGCTGAGGCAGAGGCACGGAGGTGGGGCGGGGAGGGGGTGATACTCACACCCAGCCACCCACTCCCTTCCGCCTCAGACAGCCTCACGGCTTGCCTTCCTCCTCAGACCCGCGTTCTAGACCTACCCCTGCCTCTCATCTGGGCCAGAAGGTTTCTGCTCCCTGGGAAGAGGGGGCATCGTGTTTGTCCCTCTACCATCCACTCCAGGCCTCCCCCTTTGGGTGGCAGCCTTGACCCCACCTCTACCTGCAGGACTGGGAGAGACAACGTCTTCCAAGAAACAGCAAAGACGAAATACGTGACCCGCTTCGAGCCGTGAGAAGCCAGACTGAAGCCGAAGTTGATACTCCGGGAGGCAGAGCCGAGGGATGGAAAAACACGGGTCCTCGGTCGGGTCGCACAACAGAGCTGCTAGATCAAGCCTTGCCTGAGACCCTTGCCTGAGACCCGATCCACCCCCGGCTTGATAGTTTAAGCCACAGCGCCCTGGGCTTTCTGCTGCCTGCCCTGGGCCCCGGCTTATCCGTCTGCCGCTGGCTCCCCTGGGATAGAAGTTTCCAGGAGTTAGCAAGTGCTCCCAACCCCTGCCCGGGAGGTTTTCAACTGCGAAGCTCAGAGGGTATTTCTGGTATCGGGGCAGCATTCATTCACTCATTCATTCCTTCAGAGTAAGTCCAGGATCTACCACCCTCCAGACCCTCTGCAAGGTGCGGGGTGAGCCTCCAAGGGAAACGGGATGGGCGGGAGGGGAGCGAGCCGTGGCGGGAAAGCGTGGCCCCCGGGAGACACTGCCGCCTCCCACCTGCCCGGACAGCACCTGCGACACAGCAGGTGCTCAACAGACGTGGCACGAACGAGTGAGTGAGGAAAGGGAATAGGCAAGGAGGGCATTGCAGGGACCCGGGTGGGAGCTGATGGAGGTCCCACGATGTCACGGCCGCGGGCTCAGACCAAACAGGCAACTCGAGAGGGATCTCAGAAAGAGGGGTGGACTGGATTGGGTGGCGTGGACATGTGTGTGTGTGGGGGGGGGGGTGATTACAGGGAAATGAGGGGAGCGAGTCATTTAACCAAATTCTATTTTAATGAAGGATGAGCCCTGTTCACTTCCTAAGGCACCAGCCCCATTGGCTTACCTGCGGTACGTGCCCCGCAAGGAGGGCACGTGACCTGACTGCTCCCCACCCCCCACCCCTGCTAACGCGGGCACGAGGGGCTTCGTCCGCAGAGGGCTGGGGCTTCTGGCTCCACCCCGACCACCCAGGCAGCTGTGAGCAGAGCAGGGAGACCCCGCTGGCATCCCTCGGGGCCCGCGGGCCCAGGTCCCCTATCCTTGTCACTCCCTTCCTCCACCCACAAGGTCCTCCTGCCTCCCGGGGCCCTGGACAGGCTGGGACCCCAGGACGCTCACGCTCCTGCCGTGTACCAAGTACAGAGCCAGGTTCCGGGGTGCGGGGTGACTGAGGCAGACACAGTCCGTGCCCTGGGGTCTCCAGTCATGAAGGACAGGCTGACGTGAGAGCAGTAACTGTATAAATAATCAGCTACAACGTGATGAGGGCCACAGGGGACCCACCTTGTTGAGTGAGCTTCCCGGAGGAAGTGACACTTCTTTGCACAGACATGACCGCCACATAGGACCCAGCCAGGTGAGATGCCCTGGAGGACGTTCTGGGCGGAGGGAACAGCATAGGCAAAGGCTCAGAGGTTGGAGTGGCAGAAGAAAGGCCCGTGTGGCTTGAGCACCTTGAATGGGGGGACCGTGGTGGGTGGTGAGGCTGGACAGACACGTGCAGCCAGACTGCCCTTGGCTTTAAGGTCTTTCGGAGCCGATGACACTGGGGCAAAGACCCCTTCAGGAGAGGGGTAGATGTGGGGGAAGGCTCTAGCTGGAGGGAAGGACAAGGGCGAGCCTTGAGCTTGACCATGCAGAGGGCTCCAGGCCCAGGAAGGAGCATGGGGGCTGTGGGTAGGGGAGGGCTGCGGGGGAGTGGGGAGGAAATGGGGGCTCAGGGTCCCTGGGAGACTGTGCCCAGTGCGGCGGGGGCCTGGGGCCGTGGAACAGGACAGGGACGGCTCTGCCCTGGGTCTCCCGGTCACCTGGCTGCTTTGGGGAGAGTGACAAGAACAGGGTCAGGGCAAGAGGCCCCTGCACCGGTCCAGGCAAGACGGTGGAGGGGCCGGGGGGGGGGGAGCCAGCAGAGCGAGAGAATGTCCCAGATCTGGGAGTAAGCGAATGGAACCTGAGGATTATTCCCTCCCCAAATATTAGCCGTTATAGGTTCCTCAAATGTCATGCTGTTTCACCCAACGTCTTACGGGAACCTCTTCTAACAAAATAGAAATTTAGAGGATGATGAAAGAAGGAAGAAATCCCTCGCCGTGTTACATATGCTGGAAAGAACGAAACCATCCAGACGTCGATAGTGGGAGGTTGGTGGGGACATCAGTCAAATGGACTATTTCCAGGAATGGAAGAGCCAGAAAAGCGGTCAGACCGAGTGTCGGGTGAGGACCCAAATCTGCGCGTGCAGCATGCGGAGGGAGGTCGCGGCCGGGGTTCGCCGAGACCCGCGTGTCCTTCCGGCGCCCCCACAGGACAACCCCACGTCCCCGTCGCCTGCGTGGCAGCATGGCCGCGAGACCCGCGTTGGCCAAGGAACGAGAATAGAGGCGGGGAGAGAACCTTCCAGGAGGGAGCATTTAAGGGTCCGGGCTCAATTCTCCTGTCCATTCGTCCCTGTCACCGAGACCCGGAAGCACACGAGGACACACTGACACCCCAGGACAGTGGCGCCCCCGCAGCCTGGCCCCTGGGTGTCTGTGGTGAGCAGAGCCCTCCCGCCGACCACAGTGGACGTGTGACCAGAGCAAGAAGTGACCCCTACTGTTCTGGAGGCTTGGGTGCTCCCGCCTCACATCCTAGCTCGCCTGAGGGACGTGGAAACCACGCACGTGGAGAAACAAAGAATAGAGAAAGACACCGATGATTTCATGGCCACCGTCTCTGGGAGGCAGGGGCATCAGGCGACCTACGCGCTGTCATATTCACCGCTTTGCACTTTCCAGACGCCTCCCAGCGCCCGTGCCTGACTTGCGTGGCAGGGAAAGACGAGCGTCCTTAAGGAGAACGCGGCCACCGACCGAGGCCAGCCCTGCCCCCGGGGCTGCGGGCGCCTCTCCCTCACCCCTGGCTCCTGCGCCCCGAGCCTCTGTCCTGCCCCATTAGTCCTTCATCATAGACCGTTTCGTTCTCTAATCGTCCATCCCGCATAAGTTAGCACAGCGTCTACTGTCTCGTCCCCAGACGATTCATCTCGTGTCCCTTGGCCTGGCTTTCTCATCTTTCGGTGCGGCGGTGGCAGGAAGGGAGCCCGTTAGGGCCGCTCGGCGCCGCACTCCCTCGGGGCCCGGAAGGGTAACGGCATTCTGAAAAGCAGACGCTGCTTTACCGACCAGGATGTGGAGAAATTCCCGGGCAGTCAGAGTCTCAAATGATTTGCGCTTAGGAATCCGCCTCCCACCGAGAAGGCCTTCGTCAAATCCTTACACGACCCGACGTGCTCAGTACTATTGTGCCCATTTGACAGAGGGGAAAACTGATGAGGCTCCATCATTTTGCCCAAGTCAGTCACACACTGAGTGAGTACTGGAGGCTGGATCTGCCCCCCCCCCAACCCCGGCCCGTGGGATGGGAAGTTCACTGTCTTCTCACCGCTCCTGTGACGAGAGGCCCAGGTGGGGTGGGGCCACCCTCCAGGTTCAGGAGAAGAGGCTCACCTCCGTGCACTTGGGCCAGAGAAATCACCAGCGTTTCGGGGATTGTCGAGCCGATGACTAGACTACCCCATTCTCGAAGTCTGGCCTCCATCCCATAAGGCAGACGCTTTCCTTGTTTTTCAACTCGCCTATGAGGGCACTGAACTCAGAGAGGTTAAGTAACTTTCCTGAGGTCGCACAGTGAGAAAACGCCGGAGCCCAGACTGGAAACCAGGGTGGGCCAAAGGCTGTGGTCTAACCAGTGCCCGGGGCTCAGAACCACTAACGGGGACTGAGCCTCCACCGTGGGGGTCTGGAGTCTGAGTGCAGCGACACCCTCAGGAGAGGCCCCAGCGGAGATGCTGTCCTGAGAGCCGAGAGGGGAGAGAGAAGGAGGTTCCAGGAGGGAAGGGAGGGGGAGCCTGAAACCGAAGCAGCCAACGAACCCCAGTCCTTGGGGGACCCTCTGCAGGAGCCCCCATGACACGGGGCGGCACTGCTTGACAGGGGCAGCGTCACTCTGTGACTGCGGAGACCCATCAGGCGCGGCCCGCGTGGACGGTAGCCGCCTGGGGCTCCGGGACTCGCTGCGGGTCCTAAGTGGCAGGAGTATCTCGCCCAGCTTGATTGGTCTAATCGTCCCTGTCGTGGCCACTAACATCTCGCGACAGCCATAAACTCGGACCATCTGAAGCAAGCCTGGAGAAGGGAGTAGCTAAAGATGGTTCCGGTGGGATTGGAAAGGGAAAGGGTGTAACCAGGGGCCCAGGGGAGACTCAGCTGAGGGGACGGGCTCCCTGCTCCAGAGGAGGGACATTTCCCAGCCCCAGGAGGCTACACTCCTCGAATATTAGAATCGGAGACTACTGAAGGGAAATAATAATAAGTTATAATCGTTGGGCATGAAAAGTGCACAGTGTTAAGACAGAATTGTCAAAAATCACAAAGTATGGTTCACAAAACAGTAAAAGAGTGGGACGGTAGATGGGACACTGTCCGATGCTTAGAACATCACAGACTCCAGGGGCGTCTGGGGGGCTCAGTCGGTTAAGCATCTGACTTTGGCTCAGGTCATGATCTCGCGGTTTGTGAGTTCGAGCCCCGCGTCGGGCTCTGTGCTGACAGCTCGGAGCCTGGAGCCTGCTTCGGATTCTGTGTCTCCCTCTCTCTCTGCCCCTCCCGGTATACAACTGGGGTGTGTGTGTGTGTGTGTGTGTGTGTGTGTGTCTATCAGGCATGACTGCAAGGAAAGGAAACCTCAGAAATAGAGCAAAATCTAGACCGGGGCCCTCACCTCAGGCTGCCGATTAGAATTACCCAGAAGCTTTGAAACAACCTGATGCCTCGGCCCCATGAGGACAGGGGTGCACACAGAAATGGCTGTGCCCTGGTTCCCTGGCCACCTTGTACTCTCTACGCAGGCCACGAAGGCAAGATGGTCAGAGCTGATAAGTGTTGGCTGAGTGTCCTGAGGTCCTCTCAGCACACAGGCATGTCTTCGTCGGGGCGATAAATCTGTATCCACGCGACTGGCTCCTGTCACGTTGTCGTCTGGCCCTTTGGTTGTGGGGTCTTCCCGTGGGACGTGGGACGTGAGGAGCTGGCACTTGATGGCATTTTTGCCATCTAACGAAGAAACGGCCTGACTCCCCGGCCGTATCCGGCAACCTTCTTCGGCAGGCGACATCGGCTCTGTGGCCCCCGTGTCCTGAGCCCCCGGAACACGGCCGAGCGTGGAATAGGTGCTCAATAAATAAGTGTCGAACGGACAAACGAAAAGAATTACACGTAAGGGGCAGAAGCAGCAGCAGGCGTGGCCATGGACAGAGATGGGAGTCGACCCCTTCCCCCCGCCCCCCTGCACCTCTGTCTCGCCAGCTGTGAAGTAAGGGACCAGCGCCAGCCTCCGAGCCCAGAGACCGACATACAGAATCCGCAGCGCAACTTTTTGCCTAACGCAGTCACCTCGGACCGGTGTTCCTGCCAGGAAGCCCCGCAGGGAAGGGCAGCTGGTGGAGTAGAGTGAGGTGAGCCCGGTTCCGGGGGACCTAATGCTGGGACGAGGAGCTGGATTTTTCCAGCAGGCGACAGGGGGGCGGCGGGTGTCTCTGAGCAGAGCAGGGCCGGGGACGCCAGCGCCCGGGGCTTAGCAGCCGCAGCAGGACCCGGTGGGGGCAGAGGGTGGGGGAGGAGGGAGGTGCCGCTGCAGCCCAGCCAGCCCTCCCCCTGCCTGGAGGTCTCGGGGGGCAGAGCCGGGGGTCCCTGAGCTTAGAGCTCCCCAGATGGTCCCGACGAAGCCAAAGGTCAAGTCGGCATCAGGGAGATGTTGCGGTGGGGGATTTCTCTTCGTTCTGTGCAGGGATGATCTCCTCCGGGGAGGGAGGGGAAGGGCTGGGGTGGAGAGGCCGCCTGCTCCCTGGGCCTGCTTCCGAGGGAGGAAAAGCAGCCGGGTCCCTGCCGCGGCCACACTATCCCTTGAGATCGACGGAAATGGCTGCTTTACGTGCTTGACTAGCAAAACTTGTACCTGGCGGCTCGGCCCAGGGCTTTCCTTTCTGCCGCATCGACTGAGGGAGGCACGAGTAGGGGTGTCTCTGGAAATGAGGGCTCCCGATGGAGACGCCCCCCATAACAGAAAATCTCCCTAAGGGTCCCAGGCCTGGACACCCCCGCCCCCGTCCCTCCTCCCTCCTCCTTGTCCCCAGCACCCAGGGCTCAACTTCGGCCCAGATCCTGGGAGTTGGGGTTCATTCCTCACCTCCAGCGGGGAGGGGACCGGAAGACAGAGGGAAGCCGCCCCTCCTCACATTCCTCACCCCTCCTCACATTCCTCACCCCTCCTCACCTCTCCTCACCCTTCTCACCCCTCCTCACCCCTCTGCACCCCTCCTCACCTCTCCTCACCCCTCCTCACCTCTCCTCACCCTTCTCACCCCTCCTCACCCCTCCTCACCCCTTCTCAACCCTCCTCAATCCCCCTCACCTCTCCTCACCCCTCCTCACCCCTCTTCACCCCTCTTTACCTCTCCTTACCCTTCTCACCCCTCCTCACCCCTCCTAACCCCTCCTCACCCTTCTCACCCCTCCTCACCCCTCTGCACCCCTCCTCACCTCTCCTCACCCCTCCTCACCTCTCCTCACCCCTCCTCACCCCTCCTCACCCCTCCTCACTTCTCCTCAACCCTCCTCACCCCTCCTCACCTCTCCTCACCCTTCTCACCCCTCCTCACCCCTCCTCACCCCTTCTCAACCCTCCTCAATCCTCCTCACCTCTCCTCACCCCTCTTCACCCCTCCTCACCCCTCCTCACCTCTCCTTACCCTTCTCACCCCTCCTCACCCCTCCTAACCCCTCCTCACCCTCCTCACCCTTCTCACCCCTCCTCACCCCTCCTCACCCCTCCTCACCCTTCCTCACCCCTCCTCACTTCTCCTAACCCTCCTCACCCCTCCTCACCCCTCCTCACCTCTCCTTACCCTTCTCACCCCTCCTCACCCCTCCTAACCCCTCCTCACCCTCCTCACCCCTCCTCACCCCTCCTCACCTCTCCTCACCCCTCCTCACCTCTCCTCACCCTTCTCACCCCTCCTCACCCCTCCTCACCCCTTCTCAACCCTCCTCAATCCCCCTCACCTCTCCTCACCCCTCCTCACCCCTCCTCACCCCTCCTCACCCCTCCTCACCCTCCTCACCCTTCCTCACCCCTCCTCACCCCTCCTCACCCTTCCTCACCCCTCCTCAACCCTCCTCACCCCTTCACCCCTCCTCACCCCTCCTCACCCCTCCTCACCCTCCTCACCCTTCCTCACCCCTCCTCACCCTTCCTCACACCTCCTCACCCTTCCTCACCCCTCTTCACCCCTCCTCAACCCTCCTCACCCCTCCCTAATGCAGCTCATCTTTCCTCGACCTAGCTCCTGACTCTGTCCGGAAGGCCTGCCCTCCCAACCTTCTCCAGCCTCTGTGCCCAGCCCCCCACCCTGCCCAGCCACACGGCTTGTCTCAGCTCCTCATCACTGAGCCCCCGCCCCAGTGCCCTGGTGAGTGCTGCCCACTCTGCCCAGAGGCCCCCCACGGGCTCCGTGTCTCTGGGAAGCCGGGAGGGCCGGAAGGCTGGAGAGGTGGCGACGGGCGCAAGCCCGAGTGCGTGCAGGGCTGGGCTGCACGTTTGTCCCACACCGGGCGCCCCGGCTCACGTCGTGGGGCTGGCCGGGAGCCTCCCGTGCAGTTATTAAATCGTGATGCGCCTGTAGGTGTAGAATTGTCAGAAGCGGCTTTGCATATGTTGGTAAATCTATAAACATGGAATATAATCATCCATCGTTAACATACGCTTATGTTCTGCATAAGCACATATTGTTTCCCCACGAATGCAGGCTGCCAAGTCACGACCCAGACACCGTGACACCAACTATCACTGATGTCACAGAAGGGGTCCATTCGTCGTCCTGGAGGGGAGGGGCAGCCGGGACGGTGGCAAATCTCCCACCAGGCGCCCTGGGGCCCTCGAGCTCCGGAGGGACAGAGGGCAGGGTAAGGAGATAGGTCCGGCCCCGCCACCAGCCTGGGACCCTGGTGACAGCCAGCCGGGTGGGGAGGGGTTCCTTGAGCACCTGCCTGTGCCGGCTCCACGGGGCCCTGCAGTGAGACAGGGCACGGTGGCTGGAATCTGACAATCCTGGAGCCCCGTTTGCCCTCTTTGGCCTGGGGTCACCCTCCCGAGCCTCAGTTTCCTCGGCTGTAAAATGGGGATGAAAACTGCGCCCTCCTCACAGGCGGCTGAGAGGATTAAGTGACCGAGGACGTGTGAAGGGCGCCCAGCACACGCAGGAAGCGTTCACTCATATGAACTCATCTTCCTGCCATTGTCACCCCCAGGACTGTCACAGAGGAGGCTCCCTGGGCCCATTTTGCAGATGGGGCTAATCACTGCAAAAGCCCATTTAACAGCTGTTAACACCCCTTCACACCAGGCGCCTACACGCACGACCCTTGTCGCCTTCACGACCTCCCTGCTCAGCAGGTGCCGTCACGGTCCCCACTCCACAGGGGAGGAGGCCGTGCCAAGGACCAGATCCCACAGCCCATGGAGGACAGAGACTCAGTGCAGGGCCTTCTGCCCCCAGGGCCTGGGCTTGGCCCCCACCCCAGATCCCCCCCACTGCCCGGGACACTGAGTCACAGCACCGATGAGAAGGTGGTGTACACGGGTGGCCACCCGCCCAGCAGCCCGCCCCCCCCTTCCTTCACTCGCAGAGCCCTGGGCTTGTTCTGCAGCCACAGGCTCAGACCCGGTGGGCCTCCCCAGCCCAGGGTGAAGGCAAGCCTCAACACCCCCTCCTTGTCCAGACATGGTTTCAGGAGGGGGCGTGTGACCCAGATCTGGTCATTGAGGAGTGAGGGAAAATCTGCTGGTGCACGGAGAGCCCTTAGGAAATATTCTGCCTCACTCTGCTCCCCTCTTCTAGACTTGAATGCTGTTGGGTGAGACGATGTTCGGAGCTGTGGCAGCCATCTTGCAACCCTGAGGCAGGAAGCTAAGGAAGAAGGCCACCACAGCTGAAGATGATAAATAGGAAAGAGGGAAAGACTCTGGCTCATTAGCATCACCGAGCGTCGGACCAACCCCGGAACTGCCTCCTTCCAGAATCTTCTTATGCACGATCATTACACGTCTCAGGTGACTGAGGCATTGTTGTTGGACTTTCTGTTACAAGGTGCCCAATGCATTCTAGTCGAGGGAAGCACCTGCTATGTGCCCGGCACCACATCTCTCACAAGAGTCATGGTCATTCCACTACACCCCATCTCTGTCATCAAACCCTGCGGTCCTAAAGGCAAAGGTTGTGTCTCGTAGGTCTCTGTAACCCCAGACCTTGTTACAGATCATGACCCACAGTGAGCCCCAACTCCACAATGCGAATAACACGAACGAATTCATGAATTCAAATGCAGTTCTTGGCGAACTGTGGAGGGCTGGGCCCAAATGCAGGATTCAGATCCGAAAGGTGGGTGGCAATGGGGGACGGAAGAGGGACCGGGTGGGGAGCGGGGGTTAGCAGAAAAGCGACATCGGGGGTGAGGCACCGCCATCCCCCCAGAAGCTCCCCGTCTCTCCGTCCTGCCGCACGGCACACGACACCGGGTCTGTAAATCCCCCTGCCTACCCGGTGCCCTGTCTTCCATCCCCCGGGCTGCTGGAGCCTCTGACAGCGAGCACCCCTCCCCAGACAGACCCTGCGAGGCCCGCTTTGTGCTCTGTCATTTTCCCCCTAAAAACCGTCCTGAGGAACCAAGCGGTCGTCGTCACCCCAGCTGCGCTCCTTTGCTGCATTATCCCGTGAGAGCTGGAGGACGGGGAACCCGATGAGGAGGCGGTGGGCCATTGAGGTTGACGAGGAATAAGGACAAAACATCCAGGGTGCACAGGCTTGAAAATTTCAGCTCCAAGGTTCACAGGGACACTGGATTAAAGAATCATTTCAAGTGAATTTTGCCATCAGAGTAAGAGATCGGTCTCCCCCAAAATGCTTGACTTTGGGAGCCGGCTTCAAGAGATTTGACAGAATCCATTTATCCAGGCGACAACGAATCAAGGTATTAAACAAAGTGCATTCCACCAGGAGAGCTCTGTTAACCACCTGACGCAAAGGCGCTCGGTCCAGAGTCGAGCATCCGGACTCTCCCTTCCCTCTTTCCTACTTGGCTTCCTACCCTGTTGAGAGGTGAGGCCGGGAAAGGCCCCAAGTCTCTCTGCCGCCAAGGTCTCCACGCCCCCTCGCGGAGAGGAAGGAGCCAGAAGGGCCTGCGAGGTGCCCGTGGGGACTTGACCAAGAGTAAACAAGGGGAGGCTGGGGGAGGGGTGATGGGGAAAGTCAAGGAATAAAGGGCATCCCCAGGCCTGAGGGCCCAGGGGACACAAAGGGACAGAGCTGAGATAAGAACAGTCTTGGGGACAGGGCAGGGAGGGGGCTGGGCCACATTTGCTGGCTTCTGACGGGCTGGGCGCCCTGGTCCCCCTCTGCTGCAGGCACTGCCGGGCCAAGGGGACAGCCACGAGGAGGAAGCCAGCTCCGGTGACAGACTCTTCTCCTGATCCATGACGGATCCTCGATCCTCGTTAGGACTAATTAGCTGCCACATAAACTGTCGCACTGGGTAATGACGTGCCTGGATAAACACTCCCAGGAGGAGTGCTGAGGAGGCCCAGTGGGTCACAGGAGGTCCCCACCCTGGCCCTGGGACCATCCATGTAGGCCCGGGAGGCTCATCCGCAGGATGGGGACTTTATAGAGTCAAGCAAGCCAGGTCCTAGCCCTGAGAATTCAGGCTTAATCTGGCTGAGCCTGTCTCCTCGGCTGGAAAAGAAGCGTCTCCCTCCGAACGTCGAAGGGAGAATGAGAGACGATGCCTCAGAGGGTGCCATCCTGCCCTGTGAGCCGGTGCCCGGCAAACCAGCCACCCTCTGCTGCCTCCCTCACCCCTTCCCACCACCACCCCCCCACCGCCCACCCCTCCTTCCCTGGTAAACACCGCATCAGCATCGCCCCAGCGTATGATTGTGCCCAGTGGGGCCCAGGCCCCATCCAGGCCTCCCCACCACCCTGGCATCTCTGGGACCGTTACACGGGTGATTTAGGGACCTGACATGTGGGTTTGTATGAGCTGTGCCCAGGCCGGTTTAACGGTTCCCGATAAAGATTCTACCTGTGAACAGTTCCTTCCCCACAGAGACACCTGGGATCTCCTTGCTCATCAATTACCCAGAGGTGGTGACAGCCAGTGCCCCAGGCCTGTCACCTGACACCCAGGCCTGGAGGAGGCACGACCGCGGACTATGCCAGGCTGGCCGACGTCTCCCCTGATTCCCCTTGCCCACTTTCTCCCCCCTCAGGCTCATGGCTGAGAGCTGGACAGCGGAGCAAGAACCCCTGGGTCCAAACCCAGCTGTGTGACCTTGGACAGAGAGCTTGAGCCCTCTGGGCCCCGTCTGCCCATCCGAAAATGGAAATGCGTTAGCTATGGTTATGGTTACCAATGCCCTCAGCCCCACTTCCCCAACCCCCACCAACCCCGCCCCACCACTCTGGGACCCACACTTCTCTCCTGGACACCTGCCCCCAATCCCCAGGGGGGCACCGGCTCACAGAGGCTCAGGGGTGAGACCCCAGGGATGGTGGCATTTCTCAGGGGCCTCTTGAAACAGGAGACGCCTCCGCGGCCCACAGGGATGTGCTCCTCAGAAGACACGACTCTCACCGTCTCCTTTAGGAAGAGGCCAGCTGACAGTTCGGATGTCAAGGGCTCTCTCGTGGGGCTTTAGGAGCGAGGACGCTGCGGTCGCCAAGTACCCACGGTGAGAGCCAAGTGCCCGAGCAGGACAGCAATGGCGCGGGGGGTGATGGTGCCCATTTCCCAGATGTGAAGACAGAGGCTCCAGGACGGAAGTGCCTACCCGAGGTCCCACAGTGAGCGGCCAGGATTCGTGACTCTGAATGCTAAGATCTTGCTGTTGTGTGCCCCATCGAGGGGTCCTGGGTGACTTCCACGCGCGCATCCCCAGGCCGGCCACCGGGGCACTACCAGGAGGAGGCGCCCATGACGCAGGACCCACCCCATCCTTCTCCCGGGAAGTTGGGAGCCGGGGTCCATGGCAACCCACGCCTCCTCCGCCACCCGCTCTGGGAGCCCGCAGGGGTGACGGTGACCTGTCTCCTTCTCTGTGTCAATCACGGGACCCGGAGAACCGAGAAAGCACGCAGGTCCACGCCCAGCAGCGGACGCCAGCTGCGTGCAGCCGCTTCTGCAGGAACCCGCCAGACGGGGCCCGAGCAGACCGCCGTTCCCAGAACGCAGAGACACTCATCTGTTCCCCGGGAACCTGGGAAGCCTTGTGCCCCAAGCGCAAGGCCCACCCAACCACCCCCGTGTACCCCGTCCTCGGGCAGCCGAGACGACGTCCAGGACTCCCCGGCCAGCCCGCCCACCCCCCTGCCCTCTCCCACTTACCACCAACCTGCTCTGCTCCCACCCGCCTGCCCTCCTCCCTCCACCCTGCACCACTCCTACGAGCGCCCCCCTCCGGCCAGTCTGCCGCGCGACTCTGCGTTCTTTCGTGAGCAATTATCACAGGACATACAGAGATGAAAAAAAAATTAATGTCGGTGGAGGCAGCCGGGTCGCGCTCTCTTTCCAGTTCCACGGCCTCTTCCCACCCCATCGACTCCTCCCCGGTCCTTTCTGCAGCCTCCTCCGCCGCCTGCTGCTGTTCCCGCCCCACCACCCTTTCCCCACCGCCGCCCGCTGCCCGAGAGAGAGCAGTTCACCGCAGAAATCTTGTGCCTCCCTCACTTCGAACACTCAGTGGCTCCCCGGTGCTCTCAGGATGGAAACAGAGGTCCTGGCCCTCTGCCTCCTCCGCCTGGTGGGCCTCCGCCATTCCCCTCGCGCCTCTCGGAGGCGACGGCACCGGCTCTGGCTGGTGCCTCTGGCTCTCCTCCTGAGCTGAACCCACGGTTTGGTCACAGCCGGGGCCTCCCTGCGGACCCTGCACACACTGAGCGCCCACAGTGGCTGCACCAAGACTCCGTTCGCCCGGGGAGGGTCCCTGCGCCCCTCCCAGGCCCACACAGGGTGCTGGCACAGGTCCCGCTCCTCGGGAACGTTGTTTACCAATCACGGGACACAGGCTGTGAAGTCAAGATCTTTCGTGTATCTCCGATGAGCAGGTGCCACAAAGCCACTGGAATTTCAGAGATTCTGGGAAGGGGGGGAAACACTCAGACAAAAAAGCGGTGGGAGGGAAGGAAAAACCAGGGCTGTGTCAGGGAGATTAATCCATCGCTCAGACATGACAGAAATATGCTCAATTATTTTGTATTGCGTTTCATTGGAATGTACACGTCGTACTTAGCTGCCTGCAAGCCTCAGATTACCCAGAGAGAAAGCACAATGAAAGACAGGGAGAATAAAAATACTGACAAAAGTGTTCCTGAAATTGGAATTATTTAGAGAGAAATAAAAGCCCGGCTTGAAACAAAAGAAGCTGCTTGGCGTCGACTGAGGCCTTCGGCACAGGTGCCTGGTCCCCTGGCTGGATCGGCCAGAGGCAGGGGGTCCAGGCTGTCATCTTGGAGCCACCACCCATGTGCTGTGTGGTTTGGGGTAGGTCGCTGCCCCTCTCTGGGCCTCATTCTCCGTAAGTCCTGTGGGGCTTCTCAACAGCAACGCTACTGATATTTGGAGCTGGATGGAGACTTCTTTGTTCTGGGGACTGTCCTGGGCACTCAGCAGCACCCACCCCCCGCCGGCCTCTACCCCCTATGTGGGTGCCTACCACCATCACTCCAATTGTGGCAACCAAAAATGTCTCCAGACTTTGCCAGAATGTCCCCCTGGAAAGCAAAATCACTCCTGGCTGAAAAGTCTGAACCAGGCACCTTCTGAGTTCACGTGGGAAAGGGTAGAACAAGAAGGGGTCACAGTGGACCCCAACCCAGAGCCAAGGAAGCTCCAGAGACTTCCTTGGGTGGGGGTTGGGGGGGGGGGTATGACGACTACCTGAGCTAGGCCACTGTGTACCTAATAAATCAGGCTGGGGACAGTGAAGTGAGCATAAGGGGATCCTAGCACCTCCCCCCCCCCCCGACTCCCTTCCAGCTCCTTCCCTTTGCCCTGGGAACCCCGCCCCTGAGCCCTCGTCCCCTCCCTCATCAACACCCCTCCCGCCGCAGCCGCGCAATGGGGTGAGTGGGGAGAAGCAGGTGCCCCCCGGCATCATCTTCGGTTTTCCGAAGGAGGAGACCTTGGAGGGATCCCGACCCTGGGCCTGCCTACCCTGAGAGTGCTAGAAACCATGAGGGTGCGGCCCAGGCAGAGAAACTGCTGTGCGTGAGAGAGGGGCCAGGGCCTCAGGAACCGTGCACGGCAGGAAGTGGCTCGGACTCCCCCTTTGAGCCCTGACACCGGCTGCGCAGAGCGGGAGTGAGGCTCCCGGGAAGGCTCGGGAGACGGTGGTGAACCAGACCCAGCCCTGCGCCGGGGAAGGGCCAGCAGTGCGGCTGAGCCCCCCACCCTCCCCCCACCACCCCCCTGCTGACATCCAACACCGTATTCATCCGGCAAATAGGTACCGAGTATCTACCGAGTGCCGGGCTCCGCGCCAGCCGCTCCCCACGACACAGGACACAGCACAAACATCTCTGGAGCCTTCTGCCAGCCGCACACGGCGGCCAACGTTCTCTGAGCGCTTGCTGCGTGCTGAGCGAGGCACGTAAGCACTTTGCGCGGCCCGTCTCGGAGTTAGGTGTCACGTCCCCATTTTCGAGAGGGGAAAACTGAGGCTCCGAGAGGGTAAGTCGCTTAGAACCGTGATTCTCGTTACCGCTACTTAATCAGACTGGCACGAACTCCATCAGCCCCACCACCAGGTCCCCAGCAGTCAAGACTGTCACCCAGCCGGGAGGCCTGGTCGAGCCTTCCAAGGACGTGACAGTCGGCCCTGATGGCCGCTGAGCAGGACCCCCTGGGCACCCTCCCCGGACTCGGCGTTTTACGCGCCTCACCTCGGCGAATCTGCACAGCGATCGGGAACCGGGGGCATGACCACCTCACTTGCACAGTGAGGCGAAGGGGCCTGACCCCATGTCACCGGCCACGAAGTATGAAGCCCACACTCCTGCGTCTTTGGTGCTCATCTAGGCCAGACACCCACGGAAACACGGAGAAAGAGCCCAGAGACTCCTGGAAGGTTCCCATCTGGACTCAGGCGTGCCCCCAGGGGTTCCCTGCTTTCCAGCCGGGGAAACTGAGACCAGAGGGGGAAAACTACTGCTTTGTAATCAAAACGCTGATGCGTTGCAGATTTGGGATTTGTACCCGGTCCTCACCTGAAACCCCACACTCCCCCGTGACATCAGTCCGTCCAACTTACCAAAGGGGCACTGGACTGGGAAGCAGAGAGCCTGGGCCCCAGCCAGCGCGGTAGGTCATGAACTGATGTGAACTTTGCCATTTCCTGAGGGTATTCCCCACCTTTCACACGGTGCTCGCCTGGGATGCACCCCCTTCCTACAGGGCCCAGTGCTCAAGAGCTTGGCTCTGGGGTTACACAGACCCAGGTACAATTTCTGCAACTCCCTACTGCCTAGCCCCAGGCAAGTTGTTCAGCCTGAATGGCTCCGGTGTCCTCACTGTGAAATGGGAATAAAAGTCCCGTGTCAGAATGAAACGAGATGGCCAGTGGAAGTACTCAGTGTACATGTGTTGTGGTCATGATTCTGCACCGGCTCTCCATCCTTCAAAATACAGCTCGGGCATACCTCCTGGCAGGGCTGCTGACTGCACAACTCTAGGGGGAGCCGTTCATGTCATGGGACAGGGGTGAGTTGTACAGTGCACAGCCTGGGCAACAGTACACTGTGACCCTGGATTCTGGAGAGCTTTCCTGGCTTGGTCGGGGGCCGCTTCGTCCTTTATCAAATCCCCTCTCCTTACCAGACTGTGAGCTCCGTGAAGACAAGGACTTTGTCTTACCCGCCCTGGGGTCCCCAGGCCCAACCCCAGAACCTGGCCCCCACTGGGGCAGATGCCAGCAGCCATCTACTAATTTCGGGAATAACCAGCAGCCATTCCCACAAGTAGTAAATGGCTGAGCGGGATTGACACCTGAATTTAGGCTCCGAGGCCCTTCCCCGTAGTCCGGGGAGGCCAAGTAGCTGAAGCACTTAAACCTACCCTATGCGGACACCTGCAAAGCCAGACCTCTGAAGGTGGCCACCTAGGCCCAGGGTCCAAACGCACAATCCCTGCTTCTCATTGCCAAGCCACACGGCCCGGAGACACCCTCGTCCCCTCCCCCTCCCCGGTTAGCACGGGCTGATGTCTCCAGGAGACACAGGCAGGGTTCCTGCCTCGAACGTCACTGACTTCTTTGGAGCTGCGCCAGGTGTGAGGGCTCGGGTTTTAGGGCCGGTCCAAACGTTCTGATATCGCCCCAAACCGCATGGCAGATGCTCCTGCTAGCCAATCGAGAGAGAGAAAGATGCTGTCCCGGACCCGCGGCACAAGCGGGTGTGAGCAGCAGACCCCCACCCGCAGAGAAGGGGAGCTCCGGGTGCAGGACAGCCTCGGCTCTCTGCCCCCACCAGGGCTGTGAGGGGGTCGGGGCTGGGCACCCGCTCGCCTTGGGCATTTTGCTTCGATCCCGTGTTGGTTCCTCGTGACGCTGCCCCAGGAAGGGGGCGTCAGACTCGGGTGGCCATCGGGGGCAGCCGGGGTCTCTGAGCTGGGCCCTGGTCTAAGGGCTCATTTGTATTCACGCATTAGAGCCTCACAATTACCCCCGTGAGGGTGAGGTGCATACTACCGCTATCCCCATCTGACAGGTGGGGAAACTGAGGCACGAGAAGGTGTAAGACCCGATCATCACCCAGTGAGCGGCAGGGCCAGGTTTCAGGCTGAGAGGGTCCGGCCCCCTAAATGCCGTGGACGGGGACAGGGAACAGCGGCTGCAAAGGCTCAGAGGCAAGCGCGAGGGGCATGGCGGACTCGGGACCTGGAAGCGGTTCAGCCTGTCCTGGAGCGACAGCGTGGGGAGCAGGGGGGCTGGCTCGTGGGGGGCCGCACGCCGAGTTAGGGAGCGTGGACCCACCGTCACTGCCCTGGGTGGGAGGACAGGGACAGAGGGGTGCCCGGCGTGCTGGGTGGGTGACCCTTCTGCACGTGTGACCCGCCCCCGGGGGCTGTGTCGCTGTCATCCCCCCAGGCCCTGGCACAGGAGGGCACAAAGCCCGGGCTGAATGAAGGGCATCCGCTCTCCCCCTCCCCAGGCTCAGCCCCGGGCAGGCACCGCGGGGCCAAGACGCGATGCCCGGCCCTCGCTCTGGCTCCTGGGGGCTTGACTTCCTGCCCTTTGAAGACAGACGTGGCCTGTCACTTGCTCTGGCCAAGGAGATGTGACAGGCGGTGTCCGTCACTTGGAGGGAACTTGGAGAGCCAGCACCCAGGTGGCCGAGGCGGTCACAGAACCCCGTGTCAGCCCAGAGCGACCTTGCCGAGCAGAGCCCGCAACCTGCCCCCAGCGTGTCACCGCGGAGAGAGGACCCCCTCTCGTGTCAGGGGTGCTGCAGCCGTGGCTGCACTGCAGCCCAGCCCAGGCCTCCCGGCTGATGTCACCGCTGGACACACATGACCACGAGGAGGGGGGGAGCCCTGCGCTCCCCAGGCCCCACGGATGCTGGTCCCTGTGGGACGGGTCACTCGACGCCACCCGTGTGGGAGGCATGGGAGGTCCTGCCCGTATCCAGGAGGCCAACGGCCTCGGCTCTGATTTACCCAGACCTGGGCCAGACCGGCATGTTCCATGACAATGTGCAGATCGCCCGAGAGCCTCTGGGCTCCCCGCTCCCCTCTGTTTACGCATCCAGGCTTCTGACGTGTCCTCGGCGAAGATCCCAGGACGGAGTACCCAGACATCCCCAGTGAGGTATTGATGTTGTCCTTACAGCAACAAGGGTCCAAATGTTCTAACCCGATGCTAGGATACCTGAAACCAGATTTTCGATTTAAAAAAAGGCATCGAGAAATATTTCTATCTGGAAATCAACAAACGTTCGTGAAAAAATATTACTCGCTAAGTAATAAGGCAGGACAAGTCCATAGAACTGAGTAATGGCGGAGGAGAAAAGTCTCAACTCTTCCCCCCGTTAACGGGATCTAAGACATCAAGTTGACAAAACAGTAATATTGAAATATTAGTAACCATGCAATTTCCTAATAAAAGACCAGCAAGCCAGCTAACGTGACAATAAGCAGGACTGGGACACATCGGAGTCTGCGGCCAGGCCCGGGCATTTTCTAGCCACGTAAGCGATTCCCGAAGATTTTGACCGTGTCCCCAGAGTGAATCCAGTCCCCGCCTGGACTCATGGTCTGGCCCTCAGGGACACAGAGCTCAGTGTCCCCAACACCGTGCCTGCAGCCTATAAAGTATTTACAACATGCCTGGCAGAGAATAGTCACTCAGTAACATCTGGATCTTTATCATTCCCCCATTTTACAGGTGAGGAAACTGAGGCTGAGAGGCTGAGACACGCATCCGGGATCACACAGACGATGGCCATCGGCATCGAGAGTCAGGTCTCTACCCGGGATCCGTCACCCCGGGGTTCAGTCCCCTCCCCCACCCCCACACGTCGTCTCGTGTCATCCCACAGCTGTGCTCAGAGGGACGTCTCCTCCTCTCCCATTTCGCAGGTAAGGAAACTGAGGCCCAGGGCGAGCACAGAGCTAGCCCAGGGTCCCACAGCCATGGGCCGAGGAAGCCCATGGAAGTCAAGCCTAGGGCTCCCTTTCCCAAACCCACCGTGAAGGTGGTTCCCTCCTCCCTTCCTAGTTCAGAGCCTGCAGGGGGACCCAGGGGTCCAGCTGAGGGGAGGGGTTGCAGGGCAGGGGCCGGCGGGGGACTGGGAGGAGGTGGGCCGGGCAGCCAGCCCCCTGGTCCCCGGAGATCACCGCCGAGTTCTGAAGCGGTCAGGACTCTGCAGACCTCGTCCTTTGCAAACGAGGGTCTCCTCCGAGCCAGGAGGGGAGGGGAGGAGAGGCCCACCCTCCCTCCGTCCTCACCCCTGCTTCTGCAGAGCTGTGCACACGCACAGCAAGTAGCAGTTACACGTCCGAGGGCCTCAGGACGAACCCCACGCAGGTGGATTTTCCTTCCCTCATTGTCTTCCCCCTCGGGTCCCGGGTCTGGGACTTCCTGCCCGCTGCCTGTGCCCGTGCCCTTGACACCACAAGCCTGTTCCGGGAGCTGATAGTCCCCTCCCCCTCCCCCTGGGGATCGATTGGAAACCCAGTCCTTTAAGCCACCGAAATCCAGTAGATCACAGATCAGAGGCCTCCTCTGGGCTCTGTGGGGCTGGCCGAGGCCCCATCTCCCCAGCCCTGGGTTCTATCCCGGGTCCGGGAGCAGCGGAACCCGCGGGAGCAAGGCCCACAGAGCCACGGCAGCGGGAACACCTCGAATGTCAAACCTCGGAGGTGAGCAGCTGCCGTCCCAGCCCCCGGTGAGTGGTCTCACCACCTGAGCCGAGGAAAGTCCCAGGGGAGCCTGCAGACAGAGAAGCACACCCCCCCCCCCCCACTCTGAGCTTCCCCCGCAGGCAGGTCTCTTGTCAAACACCTGCCCCAAAGAACACCCTTTCTGGAATTTGCCTCAAACCCTCATGGCTTTGCGAGGCCTGAGGGCTTAAGGCTGGGCCTCCTCCAGGCAGGATCCGGGAGTGGAGCTCATTCCCAGCTCCCCTCCCCATCTGTCCCCAGGTGTAGCCCCGTCCTCCTACAGACCCAGCACAGTCCGCTCCAACCTCCACAAACCTCACGCCGTTCCTGAAGCACATCACTCCGTTCCCTCTGTGGGAATTCCCTTCCCGCCCATCCCTGAGCTCCGGGAGAGAAGGACTCGTGTGCCTACCTGGTGGGTGCTCAATGCGCATTTTTAAACACATGAGGGGTTTGGGGCGCCTGGGTGGCGCAGTCGGTTAAGCATCCGACTTCAGCCAGGTCACGATCTCGCGGTCCGTGAGTTCGAACCCCGCGTCGGGCTCTGGGCTGATGGCTCAGAGCCTGGAGCCTGTTTCCGATTCTGTGTCTCCCTCTCTCTCTGCCCCTCCCCCTTTCATGCTCTGTCTCTCTCTGTCCCAAAAATAAATAAATGTTGAAAAAAAAAAATTTTTTTTTAAATAAATTTAAAAATAAATAAATAAATAAATAAACAAACACATGAGGGGCCCCTGGGTGGCTCAGTCGGCTAAGCGTGCAACTTCTGCTCAGGCCATGATCTAAGGGCTCGTGAGTCTGAGCCCCGCATCGGGCTCTGGGCTGACAGCCCGGGGCTTGGAGCCTGCTTCGGATTCTGTGTCGCCCTCTCCGTCTGCCCCTGCCCTGCTCATGCTCTGTCTCTCTCTTTCTCTCCCTCAAAAATGAATCAACGGTAAAAAAAAAAATTAAACAAATGAACGAGAGAGGGACCGAGTGATGGAGGGGGTGCAGAGGCCATCTGGCCCAGGGCACTTCCTGTGAAGAAACTTGGCCCCCAATCGCTGTCCTCATAATGGCAGTAACAGCCCTTCGGGTGGACCCAGACTTAGCGTTAAGGCATTTTCCCTCCGTTCCTCCTTATTGAGGAAGCTCCCCACAGAAGCTGAAGCTATTCCCTCTGAGCCTTACTCTCTGCTGGGGTTTTATTAATAAAGATTTAGCATCAGATTGAGGGAGAGGAAAGTCTTCACAAAGGACGCTGTCTGTTCTGGGCTTAAGAGGGACCTAGCCTTGAGGCCATGTACCAAGCAAGGATCGGACTGTAGGGCAGACAGGAAACCCCCCACCCGACGCCTCACCCCACCCTCCCCTGGAGTGCCCAAGAGTTTCTGAAGTCACATCACCGTTTCGGCGTCCTTCACTGAGGCCAAGGTCATCGGGCCCGCACTGGCCCAGCTCTGGGCAGCTTGTGGACCAGTGAGTCGTGAGCGGGGTGGGGGGCTGGCAGCAGGGTCCCGTAAGACCACGAGAGCCCCCGCTACAGTCACGTGGAAAAGGATGGGAGCAGATGCCAGGCAGAGGGAGGACGAGCGGGCGGACGGCAATCCATGTTACAGATGAGGCAACTGAGGCCGTCAGAGCAGTTGGAACTTGCCTGAGGTCACACGCAGGACCCGGAATGCGGGTCTATCGCTCTGCACAGCGTGTGCGGGAAGGCCCAGACAGCACTGTGCGTTCGGCAGAGCCCCCGGCCCAGGACACCAGGCCAGGCGGGCCCTCTGCCCTCGACTGCCTCAGCGCCTGCGGGAGGCCCGGCTGTGTGAGCGCCCGGATGTGGAGGCTGAAGGGACCCATCAGGAACCTCCCATGCCTCACAGCCCAGGTCGGTGCCGACAAACTACTCCTGGTAAGGGGGCTGTTTGCCAAGGGAATTAAAGAGGGAGCAAACAGTGACCACAGTGATTAGACATGAACGATAGCGTGCCAGGCTTCTTAACACCCTGCCAAGCCACCTCCACAGCCCCGTCCCCTCCGCAGGGCGAGGTGAGGCCACCAGGCTGCAGGACCAACCTGAGCGGTTAAGAGCTAGAGAATCAGAGAAGAGACTCCAGCAAAGGGAGCTACCTCAGAAACCTCGGTGTACAGATGGAGAAACTGAGGCTTGGGGAGAGGAGGCTCCCGGACATACAACCCCAGGCTGAGAGGTGGGCCTAGAGCCCAGGTCAGGCCTGTTCCTGATACGCCCGGTCAAGTACAGGTCAAGGTTGTGGGGGGGGGGGGGGGGAGGGAGGCTCACAGGTTGACAGGCAGCGAGGACACAACAGATGGCCACAGGGGACACTGTGGGCAGATGTTCATTCGTTCATTCCCTGACCATTTATTGAGGGCTTGCTGTAGCCCAGGCCGCCGTTCTAGGCCCTGGGGACAGGACAGCGGACAAGACAGGCAATGAGCAAGTTCACCGCAAGGACGCCGAGCCCAACGGAAACACGGGTCCTGTTTCGCGTTTGTAATCAGCACTGGGAATCCAGGGAGCAGCAGGCAAGCCCCAGGGAGCCGGGAGCGGAGCCCATCCTGCCTAACCCGGTAGCCGGAATAGGCAGAAGGGAAATTCTGCAGAGGAGAATCGGAGCGCTGGACAGCCAGGCTGGTGGACGCCACGGCCCTGTGCCGTATGGACTTTGTCTCTTGGCAAGCCGAGCAGAAGCAGCACGGGATCAGAACTGTGTTCAAGAATGTTCTCTCTGGGGGGCGCCTGGGTGGCTCAGTCAGTTAAGCGGCCGACTTCGGCTCAGGTCATGATCTCGCAGTCCGTGAGTTCGAGCCCCGCGTCGGGCTCTGTGCTGACAGCTCAGAGCCTGGAGCCTGTTTCAGATTCTGTGTCTCCCTCTCCCTGACCCTCCCCCGTTCATGCTTTGTCCCTCTCTGTCTCAAAAATAAATAAACGTTAAAAAAAAAAAATTAAAAAAAAAAGAATGTTCTCTCTGGGCCAGCATGGAGGGCAGACTGCTGGAGGTGGGGTGGGAAGTCAGGACACAGCGGTCACGTTCCAAGTGAGCCTTGACAGGACCTAGGACAGGGACGGGGCACCTGGGACAGGGACAGGAAGGAGGCACGTATGAGCATCTCTCCTGCTTCCCCGTGACCCGGGAAGGAGGCGTCTGGGCCCGTGTGGTTCAGGACCTGCCTCGTGGGCCCTCCCAGGGGCACTAAGGAGAAAAACCAGAGCTGTGGGCCCAGCAGCCCCTACCTCTGCAGTCCCAACCACAAGGGCAGGCCCACGGGGGGCCCCGACCCACAGATGGAACAAAATGAATTAGTGTAGAGGGGTCTGAGGCAGCACAGCAGCCCTAGTGGGGGAGCGGGGAGGGTCTACCGACAGGCCACACTGCAGGCCTTTGGCATCTCGTGGGCCCGGGTTCAAATCCCAACCCTGCCATTCACTTGCTGTGTGACCCGAGGCAAGTTATTGACCTCTCTGAGCCTCTGGTTTCCTGGCTGCAGAAAGGCTAGAGTTAGGGCGCCTGGGTGGCTCAGTCAGTTAAACGTCCAACTCTCGATTTCGGCCCAGGTCACGATCTCACGGTTTGTGAGTTCGAGCCCCCCTCTGCGCTGACAGTGTGGGGTCGGCTTGGCATGCTCTCTCAGAGGCCGCCTCTCTCTCTGCCCCTCCCCTGCTCGTGCACTCCCGCTCAAAATAAATAAATAAACAAACAAAAAAAGGAAAAGGAAAAGAAAGGTTAGAGTGGATGGTCTGTAAACTCTGGCCATCATGATTCTTCAAGCAACAGACAGTGAGCAGGAAGGTTAACGCCGAAAACCACAACTGATACTGCACCTTTCCCATCATCCAACAGTGCGAGGGGCGTTTCTGGTACATCGGTGTTATTCAACTGTCAAAACAGCCCCGTGAGGCCAGACCATTCCCTCTGCCTGTGATACCACGGTGCCTTTTCCCTCCATCCCAGTAAACCCCAACCCATTCCCCCAAAGCTCTGCTTAGAATAAGCAATTGGCCGTGGGACCAGGTTCAAGGCCCGCCTCTGTCTCTTTCTCACTGCGGGACCCAAGGCCGCGATGCCCGAGTCGCCCCCTCTATACAGTGGGTGCTCATCTTGGAGATCTGTAAGGACCTTTCCAGCATTCATGTTCTGAACGTGGGCTTAAATCAGCTGCCCCCCGCAGTGTGACTTTGGGGGAGTTACTTGAAGTCTCTGGGCTGGGCTAAGCTGCTCGCCCAGCAGCCTGCCCTCGGAGCCAGGGTGCTTTCTCTTGCCTACCTTGATCGGCATTCAGTGCCCAAATTTAGAGACTCTGGCCCTGGAATCAGGGCCCCTCGTGGTGACAAGCAAACTCAGCTTGTCCTTCATGACAGGAGACAGGGACACATCTGTCCTCCAGAATTGATAAGCTCAGAAATAGCAGCCAGAGCCCTGGCAAGGGACCAGAACCCTTGGACTACATTGGTACTTCCATCCCTTGGAGGAGAAGGAGGGGGTGCATCTTCCTGAGCCGTCCAGACCTTCAGAGCCTGGATACAAGCCCCGGGGGGGGGGGGCGCAGAGAGGTCGAGCCAGGAGAGGGGATGGGTCCAGAAGCCAAGCCCTGAGCGCCCACTGCACAGATAGGGCGACTCAGAGATGCTGGTCTTGGGTCACACCCGAGGGTCCAGACCCATGGCCAATTGCTTATTCTAAGCAGAACCTTGAGGAATAGTGGGGGCTGTCTGTTTGCTCTCGTTTCAAATACACTTGAACTGTGTGCCCCTCAGTGGCCCCACGGCGATGCAAAAACTACAACAGATCACCCTGACGTTCACAGTACAAGTCTGTGAAGTGCCGGAGATTATTTTTTAAAAAGAAAAAAGCAGGTGTTTTTCTTCAGACCGTGTGTGCTCACCATAACCAAAAAGAAAATGATCGCTTCCACTATTTTGGCCCATGTTAAAAATACGCGTTAAAATGCGCACCATCTCCTTATAAGCAGGTGTCTTAAGGTAAATGGCTGGGTCCACTGCTCAGCATCCCACCCGAGGTGTGACCAGCCTGGGACATCCCCGCAGCTCAGGGGTGTGCAGAGCCCAAGAGCATGGGAGCAGGGAGGCTTAGGGACAATTACTTACAATTTAAAAAATAATACTAGGGGCGCCTGGGTGGCTCCGTCGGTTGAGCGTCCGACTTCGGCTCAGGTCACGATCTCGCGGTCCGTGAGCTCGAGCCCCGCGTCGGGCTCTGGGCTGACGGCTCGGAGCCTGGAGCCTGCTTCCGATTCTGTGTCTCCCTCTCTCTCTGCCCCTCCCCCCGTTCATGCTCTGTCTCTCTCTGTCTCAAAAATAAATAAATGTTAAAAAAAATTAAAAAAATAATAATAATAATACTAGCTGTGCCTGGACGGCTCAGTCCTTTAAGCGTCTGACTCGATCTCGGCTCAGATCATGATCTCAAGGTGCTTGAGATCAAGCCCCGAGTCAGGCTCTGTGCTGTCAGTGCTTGGGATTCTCTCTCCCTCTCTCTCTGCACCTCCCCTTCTCGCTCTCTCTCTCTTTCTTAAAATAAATAAACTTTAATAATAATAATAATATGTATTTTGTTAGCCGCCCAGGCCTCCCATCAGCTGGTGGGAAGATAAATGGGTCCAGTTTTCGGGAAGGCCATTGGGAAACATTGATCAAAATTGAGATGCTTGTGCCCGCTGACCCAGCAAGTCCACATGCGGGAATGTGTCGTCCAGAAAGACACATAAACACGAGAAAGCACACATGCAGGGGTGTTCCCGGCAGCCCTGTACCAGGAGAAACTGGGAACCCCCAAATGTCCATCAGGGAGGGACCAGCTAATAAATCACCGTGGTCCACACCACGGGATGACACATGGTTGTGTCTTTTCAAATGAGGTAGGGGAGGGTGCGGGGCTCACTTCCTACAGGGGGCAGGAAGAAGCCTTTGAAGTCTTCCACCAACTCCTTAGAAACACAACAACAGTGAACGATACTCGTTGTAAAATTAAGTTGAATCAGGGGCGCCTGCGTGGCTCAGTTAGTTACGTCTCCGACTTCAGCTCGGGTCAAGATCTCATAGTTCTCAAGTTTGAGCCCGAGTCCCCGGTCTGTGCTGACGGTATGATTCTCTCTCTCTCTCAAAGTAAATAAATAACGTCTTTTTTAAAATTAAATTAAACCAGCGTACTCTGGCAATAAAAAAAATAATAATTATAAGTGTTTTGTTTCTCTTTTCACTGTGTATTCTCAACACCCAAAGGTGTATTTTTAACATTTGGTTGCGTTTCTTCCGGTATTTTTTAATCAGTTTTTCCGGCACGGTTATTATTGATCTGTATGAATAATTTAGCATCCTAGGGTGTTTTAGAAACTTAATATTATAGCATCAAGCATTTCCCTTCTAGTATGAGCGTAAACAATGTTTTTGTTGCCTTCGGAATATTCCGGATGGTTCACAGTTTAGTTAGCCAAGCCCATCTTGTCGAGTTGTTTAGATTGGTGTTGTCGGCGTTTTTTGCTTTGTTTGGTTTTGTTTCCTATTGTAAGTAGGCCGGTGGTAAATTTATTTATGCCCGAAGCTTTTGAGAAGAGGCATATGGGAGTCCCTCCGCCCCACTAAGAAAATACAAAATATATATGACATCAGTCTATTGAATGGGCTGGACCTGATGGAGACACAAACAGAAATGATATCATTCTCCCCCCAGTCTGCCTTCAGAGGTGCTCTGCCGAGGCCCACCTCACCCCTGCAGGCATCCCAAGTGGGTCCCTCAGCGCCGCCGTGGAACTAACCTTGTCCACAGGCCAGCACTGACCGGTCCTGTCTGGGCTGGTCACACACCTGATCCTGCCCCCGCCCAGATGCGACCCAAGTTCAGGGACCCCAGCCGGGAAGAGGGCGGGAAGGGAGGAGGCACGGGGCCTGCTCGTCCCCCCCCTTCTTTCTTCTTGCCTTCCCCGCTTCCAGCCCCTCAGGGGTCGTACAGCCCGGAACTTAGAAGCAAACGGTCAGGTCCCAGCGCTCAGCCACCGTGCTTCGTTGGACGGAAGGTAAGAGGCAGGGAGGAGCAGAAGAAGGGACCCGTCAGCCCCAGTCACCCCTTGACCCTGTCTCAGGCCATCGGCAGGTCACTCTGGCCCTGTTGACTCAAAGAACTTTCAGCAGGAAACAGAGTGCAAACTCCTGACTTCTGAGCAGCAAAACCTAGGCTCCCGGGGGAGTTAATATGGATACAGGGACACACAGGGATGGTGAGCTGGGCTCCCCATGGGTGCAGGAACAAGATACCCCCGGTCAGGGGAGGAGGGAGATGGGAGGGCACCCTCACTGCTGCCACCCTGGTCCTCTGGGCCTCCGTCATCTCCCCCGCCCCCGCCCTGAGTTATTGCCGCAGTCTTTGCTCTCTCTGCTTCCACTCTTGCCCCCTATAGTCTCCTGCAGACACAGCGGCCAGAGGGACCCTGGAAACCTAAGTCGTATCGTGGCAGCCCTTCACAAACCCTCTGACGACTCATTCCTCACTCAGACTCAAAGCTCAGTCTTAAGAGGGGCCTAGGAGATGCCCTCCTGATTTGGCCACCTTTACCTCTCACCCTGCCATTCCAGCAGAGACACTGCCTTGAATACACTAGACGTGCTCCTGCCCCGGGCCCTTTGCACTGACTATCCCGTCCACCTGGGACGCTCTTCCCCTAGACTTCTGCATGGCTCACCACTCCTTTATTTATATACATCCAGCCTTTGCTTGAATGTCCCCTTCTCAGTGAGGCCGTCCCTACCCACCCTCTTTAAAATTACACTTCGTGGGGATTCCTGACTGGCTCAATCCATTCAGCATCCAACTCTTGATCTTGGCTCAGGTCATGATCTCACGGTTCATGAGATTGAGCCCCATGTCGGGTTCTGTACTGACAGCACAGAGCCTGCGTGGAGATTCTCTCTCTCTCTCTCTCAAAATAAATAAATTCATAAATAAAATTTTTTAAGCTTTATTTATTTTGGGGGAGAACGCAAGCAGGGCAGGAGCAGAAAGAGGGGGCCAGAGGATCCGCAATGGGCTCTGCACTGACAGCAGAGAGCCCAAGGCAGGGCTCGAACTCACGAACCGCAAGATCACGACCTGAGCCAAAGTCAGACGCTCAACCGACTGAGCCACCCAGGTGCCCCCATAAATTTTTTCTTTAATAACACTTCTCCCCCCTCAATCCAGCAACTCCAGCCCTCTTTAACCCGCCCTAATGTTTCATGCACTCACTGTCCTCCCAGATACTATGCAGTTTTGCTTTTTATTATATTTAGTTTCTGCCTTCCCCTAACCACAATGTCAAGCCATGCGAGGGCAGGTACCTTTTTGTGTGTTTGTTTTATTTTCTACAGGATCAGCGCTCAGCAAATACTGTGGGATGCAGACTGGATTCCTAAGCAGAAGACCTCTCCCCCCCACCACCAGCTGCCCCCTGGAGTTGTGCCCCAGGAAGGAGAGCACACACACAGCCCCGGGCAGCGTGTGGGAGCTGAGAGCCGAGGGGTCCTGAGCAACTTGCCCTAGCACAGCCGGAAGAAGGGAGGAAAGACCCTGGAGAAGAAAGAGACAATGACACATCCAGGGGCCAAGGCTGCAGGCATCCCGATCTGGCACAGGAGTGGCCGGAAGAGGGCTGGCTCGGGGCCATGCTGCAGGAAGGCGAGGTCTGGCTCCCTCCGCATCCCAGGAGAAGGCAGGGGATGCTTCCCCGGGTACCCAGATGGAGGGTGGGCCCTGGAGTGGCCACGATCCTGGGGAAAGGTGGGAGCCACCCCGGAACTGAGCTCAGATTCCCTCCACCCTGCAGAAGGGGGCCCCAGATAGGTCAAGACCAGTCACGGAAAGAGAAAATGCCTTAACTCTTGCACTTCTGAGTTTGGAAACCGCTGCACGTGGAATTCTTCCATTCCCTTCAGGGCTCAACCTCAGCACAGAGGGCAGGCCTCAGGGTCCCTTCCCGGGGCAGGAACAATGCTTGTCACGCTTGACCCTCAACAGAAAAAGAGAGTGGCCCACCCGGGGCTGAGGGGTTGGAATCCAAAGCTGATGCACTCAGATGGTTGATTTTACGTCCACTGGGCTAGGCCACAGTGCCCAGACAGTCGGTCCGACACTATTCTGGATGTTTCCGTGAGGCCGTTTGGCGGGGGATGAGACTGCCATTTAAATCACGGAACTCTGAGGAAAGCATATTGCCTTCCCCAATGTGGGTGGGCCTCATCCAGTCAGTCAAAGGCCTTGGCAGAAGAGACTGACCTCTCTTGAGCAAGAAAGAACTCTGTCAGCAGACCGCTTTTGAACTCGAACCACAACGCTTCCCCGAGTCTCCAGCCTGACGGATTACCCGGCAGATTTTGGATTTGCCAAGCCTCCACCGTCACATGAGCCAGTTCCTGAAAAAATATAGATAGACAGACAGACAGATTTTTAGAATGAGCTAAGGAAAGTGGCAGATTAGAAAAAAAATGAAAGGGTCGGTGAAGCGTCCGTCTTTGGCTCAGGTCATGATCTCACAGTTCGTGGGTTCGAGCCCCACGCCGGGCTCTGCTCTGACAGCTCAGAGCCGGGAGCCTGCTTCCGGTTCTGTGTCTCCCTCTCTCTCTGCCCCTCCCCTGCTCACGCTCTGTCTTTCTCTCTCTCAAAAATAAAGAAACATTTTTAAAAATATTTAAAAAAAAAAAGAAAAAGAAAAAGATGAAGAGAGGGACACGTGGGTGGCTCAGTCGGTTAAGCACCTGACTCTTGATTTGGGCTCAGGTCATGACCTCACTCTTCGTGAGATCGAGCCCCCCCCCCCCCATTGGACTCTGCACTGACAGCATGGAGATTCTCCCTCTTGGGATTCTCTCTCTCCTCTCTCTTTCTGCCCCTCACCCGCTTATGCACGCGCGCGCTCTCTCTCTCTCTGAAAATAAATAAATTAAAAAAAAAAAGCAAGTGAAAAGAGTATCCGTGAGCTGAAAGAATGACGTACAAGAACACAATAAGGGGGACAATAAGGAGAGGCTAAAAGACAATGACAGTGAATGACTGCTCGAAGACAAGTATCCAGAATTGTTGGAAGACAGCAATTTCATCCCCAAAACATCAAATGAGATAAATTTTAAAATAGTCACACTGAAATATATGTGGTAAAACTGCCAGATCCCAAAGAAAGAAAGAGAAAGAGAATGTTAAAAATAGCCCTGCCTGGGGGCACCTGGGTGGCTCAGCAGGCTGGGCGTCCGATCTTGGCTCAGGTTACATTCTCACAGTTCGTGGGTTCGAGCCCCGCATTGGGCTTGCTGCTCTCAGCACAGAGCACGCCTGGGATCCTCTGCCCCGCTCTCTCTCTCTCTCTCTCTCTCTCTCTGCCCCTCCTCCCTCTCTCTCTCAAAAACAAATAAACATTTTTTTTAAATAGCCAGAAGAAAGACAGGTGCCTATAAAGTAAGGATGGGTAATTTCTCAGCAGTAACGGTAGAGGCCAGGAAAAGACAGTGAGATACGATCTCCATTGTGCCAAGAAAAACTAACTGTCGACTTAGAAAGGCTAGCAAATCCATCTTTCAAAAAGGGCAAAATAAAGACATTTCCAGACAAACAAAAACAAAGAGTACCCCCAGCAGGAGATAAATTCTGAAGCAAGCCCTTTTCAGGCAAAAGGTTATTCTACTCTAAAGGATGTGGGTTAGGAAGGGAACTCAGTCGCCACATAAGGACTGAGAGACAAAACAGAATGATGATGTCCTGATTATCACCCGGAAAGCCGGAACTAACATTTAAATGTGTGAGAGAACACATTTCAACAGCAAAATCTAATCTAATCTTCAGAGGTTAGAAATTAACAAGAGAGGGGGAAAAATACCAGAAAAGAACCCCAGGTGAGTGGCGATCAGAGCATTCTAGGCTTCTCGTATTATTTGGGAGCGGTGTAAAAATACCGATTAACTTTACAACTCGCTAAACGGAGTAGGCATCTGAAAGCATGCAGAAAACCGCTAGGAGAACAGATCCTATAGACCGAAGCCTGGAGCTTGAGCCAGGACACAAAGGAAGTTCCACAAATTTCAGAGGATCGGGACGCGGTCTCAGATGGCAAAGCAATTAGCTTAGGAAGTAGTAACAAAAGAAGTAACTAGAAAAAGATGCCCCTGTGTGTAGAAGTTAAAACCTATCTCCCAACAATTCAGAACTAAGGTAGAAATAACCATGAAAATTCTCAAGTGTACAGAAAAAGAACAGAGACACTACAACAAACTAAAACGTATCGGGCACCCTAAAAGTGCCCTTCGGAAGATCGTAGTGTTAAACGCTTATGGAAAAGAAAAGCATTCCAAACCGAGCCAAGCATTCAAAACGAGCCGTTAGAAAAAGAACAATAGAAAAAAAAACCTAAAGGAAGGTGGGGAAGGAAATAAGAATGTGCGAAAATTCTTGACAAAAGCAGAAATGAAAGCAAACATTTAGTGAGCACCTACTATGTGCTGAGCACAATTCTAGCATGAATTAGCTCAAGTAACCTTCCCAAAAAGCATGCTCGATGCATACTGCTGCCATCCCTCTTTTTACAGAGGAGCACAGAGTGGGTAAGGCAAACATGCAAGAGACAGGAGTCGCAATGCCAAGAGTCGGTTCTTTGAAAAGATTAAGAAAAAAAAAAAAAAAAGAGTCGCCCCTGGCACGGTTGAAACAAGAAAAGAAAATAATGAACGGAAGACACAAATACACAGCGTTAACCATGGAAAAGAGACGAGATCATAGAAGCCACAGGGGTTAAATAGATCGATAGAGAGGAGATTATCAGGACAACTTTCTGACCATAACTTTGAAAGCAGATGACACAGACACAGCCCCATAAAAACACGAGTTACAAAAACCGACTCAGAAAGACATTTTAAAACCTGCATAATTGTATAATGTGATGACAGAATTAAGGAAGCTGGATTAGAAGTAGAAACCTCCCACGAAGACGTTTGACCCAGATGGTTTTGTCACATGCTTTCTCAAACATTCCAGACAGAGATCAATCTAATCTTTCAAAAACGTTTCCATTTTCCTGGACAAGAACAATATGAGAATGAAAATTTACAAACCGAATTCCCGCAAGAACAAGATTACCAAAAAAAAAAAAAAAGTGAAAACCAAAAAACCACAAAAGAACAAAAATGTGAACTTCGGAAACGTAAGACTTGCCTATGAAATCCAGCAATGTATGAACAATAAACATATCGTGACCAAGTTGCAGTTACTTCAGGAATTCAAGGTTGGTTAAATATTAGAAAATTAATGGATGTAAAATCATCACATTGAAAGGTTAAAAGAGACAAACCACCATATCTCAGCAGATTGTAAATAAAATCCGGTATCCTTTCAAGGGTAAACTCCTAGCAAACTAAGAATAAAGTCGACTTTTTTAGCAGGATAAAGAACATTTTGGAAAAATCTAGCACAGACACCATACATGATGGCTCGGTGGAAACAGCTCTCCCTCTAAAATCAGAAATAAGTGGGGCGCCTGGGTGGCTCGGTCGGTTAAGCGTCCGACTTCGGCTCAGGTCACGATCTCGCGGTCCGTGAGTTCGAGCCCCGCGTCGGGCTCCGTGCTGACAGCTCAGAGCCTGGAGCCTGTTTCAGATTCTGTGTCTCCCTCTCTCTCTGCCCCTCCCCTGTTCATGCTCTGTCTCTCTCTGTCTCAAAAATAAATAAACATTAAAAAAAAAAAAGTGGAACTAAGATTATTCCCAGGGTGCCTGGGTGGCTCAGTTGCTTAAGTGTCCAACTTCAGCTCAGGTCATGATCTCACAGTCATGTGAGTTCGAGCCCTGCGTCGGGCTCTGTGCTGACAGCTCGGAGCCTGGAGCCTGCTTTGGATTCTGTGTCTCCCTCTCTCTCTGCCCTTTCCCCGATCACGCTCTGTCTCCCTCAAAAATAAATAAACACTAAAAATAAGAAATAAGTAAATAAACAATAAAGTTTATGGTTGGCATAATGCCTTTGAGGTCTCCAAACCCTGCCACCTCCACTGTTTTCCTCACAATAGCCACCAGGTAAGCAAGAATATTGCCATCTGCACTTTAGGAAACGGATGCTCAGGAAGATGATGTAATTTGCTAAGGGACAGCCAAGTGCAGAAAGGATCACAGCCCAGGCCTGTCTTGTTCCAGAGTCGAGCTGCTTATACCATACCCTGTGCCTCTTGAACTAGGATACGCGTGTTGATGAATTCCCCGCCTAGGTATTAACAATATGCTGGAAGCTGGTGTGCACGAGAGCAAGAATGCACGAGATGGACATCAAGTCACCTTCATAGAGCCCGGCGTTCATCGTAGAGTTGGATAATGTCGTGCTGTGGGAGCTCAGAGCAGGGGAGCAGGCAGGCTTCCTGGAGGAAGAGGTATTTACTTCCAAACCCGAAGGGGAGTCGGAGCCATCCTGGTAAAGAATCAGGGTGAGGGTAAGGTAGAAAAACAAAGGAAGGGTATTCCAGGCCGAGAGAACAGCGTGTACAAAGGCTTGGAGGAGAGAGAATGGCCTGTGCCTGAAGATCAAGAAGTCTGGTACAACTGGAACCTAATTTGTGGTCAGTGAGGGGTGACCCTGCAGAGCCCAGGGCAAAAGGCTAAGGAGTTTGGGGCTTGATCTTAAAGAAAATGGGGAGCCACTGAAGTGTTTTAAGAAAGAGAATTCACCGTTGACTTGGGTTTTCCAAGACAGAATGGACAGAGGATAGAAAGAGAGCCTCATACCCATCCCACCTGCTTTCTGCCCGTTTGGAGCCCTCATAACCTCGTGAGCCTCCCCCCTGCCCCCAACATTGGTCAGGGCTCTAGGCCACAGCAACAGACCCCAATCCAGGCCCTGAGATCTTTTAGAAGAAGGATGTTTGGCCCCAGGGATCGAGAAGCAGCTCAGGAGCAGAACAGCCAGAAACAGAACCTCAGTGCTCTCTCTCTCCATCACCTTTCATTTCCGTCTCTGCTTCTTTCTGCAAAAATGGCTTCAGTTTCCCCCACTACACCTGGGCTCGCCCCATGAAGCCAGGAAGGTGACCCCAAGCCTCCACCTCGAGCTCCACACCTCCTGGGAAAGCAAGAGGGAGTTTCTCCCACCAACTCCAGCAGAAAAATCCCAGGGAAGGCCTTGATTGGCCGGTTTCTGGGGCTCACGGATGCAGCGCTCTGATTGGCCGGCCGGGGCCACATGTCCGCTCCTGTGCTCGCAGTGGGAAAGGGCGGGGCTGCAGAAGGACCCGGACGGGGAACAAAAAGGCGGAGGCTGTACCGTTCGTCACCAGAAGAAGGGGGAGGCTGGTGACCGGCTGGAAAACGAACCAACCAACCGTAAATCACCAGCGCACAAACACATGAACACACAGACGTTTGAATACGTACACGCACGCGTTCTTTAAGACCCGCTCGGCTAGCCCTTCCAACAGGACCCTCCTGACGCTCCCCTCTACCACCTGCTCCATCGGAAGCACCCTGGTGGCCCCATAGCATCCTGTACTTCCCCTTGTCACAGCCCCAGTCAGATGGCAGAAGTTCATGTCCCCACGCTGCCGCAGCTCCCGGAGGGCCGGGGCCTGCCTGATCCCCGTCCAGGTAACTTTTGGTACCTTACCCCCCAACCTTCCCTAGAACTAACTAGTAGGATGTGGCGCCTGGGTGGCGCAGTCGGTTAAGCGTCCGACTTCAGCCAGGTCACAATCTCGCGGTCCGTGAGTTTGAGCCCCGCGTCAGGCTCTGGGCTGATGGCTCAGAGCCTGGAGCCTGTTTCCGATTCTGTGTCTCCCTCTCTCTCTGCCCCTCCCCCGTTCATGCTCTGTCTCTCTCTGTCCCAAAAATAAATAAACGTTGAAAAAAAAAAAAAAAAAAAAAAGAACTAACTAGTAGGAAATGGACTAAAGCCACCACCAAAAAAACTGGTCAGTCTGGACCGGCCAGCCCCCCACCCCCACCCCCACCCCTCAAGTGAGTACAAGGAGGAAAAGAGGGAGTGGGACCCGCAGGGCTGTTCCCACGGTGCTGTCCAGGTAGCTGCATAGACCGCAGAATTTCTTGGAGCCGCCAGTGCCCCCAGGAGCCACCCGAGAACATGGCTCCAGCGAGCGGGTCCCCCACCACGTCGCCTCACGCCGCGACAGCAGACAGCCTCCCCCCCCCCACCCCGGAGTCCCCCAATCTGTGTCTTCCCCCAGCCTCCTGTGGCCTCAGACAAGACCCAGCCTGGCAACCCCTTCAACCCAGCATTCTACATCCGGGTATCTGTACTAGAGCCCTGCTCCCACGTGCATAGGCTGAGGCGCGCACAAGGGTGTTTATTACAGACGGGGGGGGGGGGGGGGGGAGGGGGAAATGGAAGGAACCTATGTATCTATCAGTAGGGAAATGGTTTTAAAAAAAGATGATGCATCTGCGCCATGGAACATGACACATAGCCTCATTAAAAAGGATGAGGAAGCTCTGTATGTACCAAGGTAGAAAGATGTCTGGGTTGTCGCTCGTGGGGGAAAAAGCCAAATGCACAAAAATGCATATTGCGTGATACCTCGCATGCTTTTTTTTTTTTTTTTTAAGAAAAACACCCATAGCAAAAGCACATGCATATGCATGCATACAAATGCATAGAAATAGGTCTGTACGGATTATATGCCACCCTGATAAGAGCGGTTACTATGGAGAGGGGACTGAAAATGTGGAGGTGACTGCAGAACAGGATAGCCCAGGGAAGTTTTTATCTAAATCATTCAACTATCTGACAAAGAGGAGGTATGCATACAGCACTTGTAGCCAATAATAGAAAACCCAACCTCAACATTTGCCTGAAAAGGACCAGCTAAATAAATGTGGGGGGCTCCGACAAAGGACGGTGGGGGCACAGGGCCACGCAGGAAAATACCCTCAAATTAAAAAGCGAGCTGCAAAAATGATGCGTCGAGTCTGATCGCATGTTCATAAAAGAAAGACGGGTTTTTATACACTTAGGAAATACATATTTATGCCAAACCGTTAACAGGGCGGGGCGAGTGGGAAGGGCATGCCCTTGGAGCCACAGAGTTGTGGGTGCAGCCCTTGCTTTGAAACCAGCTGAGTGGCCTTGGAGGTCACCCTGTGATTCTGAGCCCCTTAACTGTCCTTAAAAAGGAAGAGTGAGGGGCGCCTGGGTGGCGCAGTCGGTTAAGCGTCCGACTTCAGCCAGGTCACGATCTCGCGGTCCGTGAGTTCGGGCCCCGTGTCGGGCTCTGGGCTGATGGCTCGGAGCCTGGAGCCTGTTTCCGATTCTGTGTCTCCCTCTCTCTCTGCCCCTCCCCCGTTCATGCTCTGTCTCTCTCTGTCCCAAAAAAAAGAAATAAACGTTGAAAAAAAAATTAAAAAAAAAAAGGAAGAGTGGCAGGGGCGCCTGGGTGGCTCGGTCAGTTCAGCGTCCAGCCCTTGACTGTGGCTCAGGTCACGATCTCATAGTTGGTGGGTTCGAGCTCCACATCGGGCTCTGTGCTGACGGTGCAGAGCCTGCTTGGGATTCTGTCACCCTCTCTCTCTGCCCCTCCCCCACTCGCGTATGTTCCCTCTCTGTCTCTCTCTCTCTCAAAATAAATAAACTTAGAAAAAGTAGGGGGGGGCACAAATTCTGCCCTACGGGGCTGGTGACTGGGTTGAAGGAGCAGTGAATTCAAAGGGTCTTAGCAAACCATCCAGCAAGCTCGCTGCGATCCGTATTTGCAGTGTTTGCCCTGGGAAGTGGTGTTCCAGCAAGGGGACAGGACACGTAAGATCCTTACACGCTCCCACACGGCTCGGGCTGTCAGAGTGAGCTGGTATCACTTTTATATTTAAAAAAAAAAAAAAAAAGCTAATAAAAACTAAAAGGAGAAGAGAAGCCAGCCCAGCAGCCCCTGAGATGTATCGGCTCGGCTGGGCACTCCCCACCGGGGGCCGTCCTGCCACAAAGCTCCTGCGCCTGGTCACCGTCAGCTCTCACCTCGAGAAGACTGCTTCCAAGTCCGAGATCGTGATTACAGGGAAGCGAGGATCCAACGAGCCGGGCCTCAGAGCACAGCGACCTCTCCCTGCTGCGGGCTCAGGGCCAGGGGGCCGGTCAAGAGGCGGGTGACCGGTGTTGCCCTGTCACCTGCCTGCATCCTGTGATTTAATATGGTCTCGACATTTCTCCAGCTGAGTCGGGGCCGGGGCTCCAGCCGCCTGAAATCAGGCAGATAAAAGCCGGAGCAGAGGGCACCGAGACCTTAGCCCTCCCTCGTTCCGCCAGAGCACGGAAAGCCGCTGAAGTCAATAAGGAAATGGATCGGGGCTGAAAGGAAAAAAGAGATCGAAAATTCCAGAAACGGCGCCTTCTTTGAGAGTCACGCGGGTCTGCTGCTGTCCCTGTGGCAGGAGGGGGGTCAGGGAGGCTGCATGCGGCCGCGCAGAGGGGACCCCACCCCCATCGCCACTGGCAGTGACTTCTGAGCACCTGCTGTGTGCCCGGCCGGCCAGCTCGGTCTCCAGGGACACAGCAGGGACTTGACAGGCAAGGCCCCCGCGCCATGAGCAACCATCGTGATAAACCACAACAATTACTAAAATAATAATATCCTCCTCCCTCGGTTGCCTGTTGCCTGCCCAGCTCTATGCTAAGTATTCCACGTGCATTTTTATCATTTACGCCTCAAAAACATCCTCTGCCATAAAGCTTTATAGGAAAGGAAACTGGGGCTCAGACAAGTTCAAATGTCTCCCACTATGACACCCTTTGTAAAAGGTAGCTTTACAGTTTGAACCCAGATGCCCTCTACCTCCAGGACCTCCGCCCCTCCGGCACTGCAGGAGACGGAGTCTGGAACTCTAGAAGGACTCTGGGGCCCCGGGACCAGGGTGCCGGTCCCAGGGGAGCCCTGTATGGCCCTGGGCGTGCCCTGAAACCTGGCACAACTGGCCGAGTCAGCCCTGCCCTGGGTATATACTTGAGTGAGTGTGGGGAGGAAAGGCCGAGGGTCTCACGTTTTCTTATTCATCTACTATGTGCTTGGCCCCATGCAGAGCTGGGGGGTGAGCAGAGAACAACCAGCCAGCCCCTGCTGTCAGGGGGCTGCATTCTAGAGGATTCAGGGACTTTGGAGAAATCAGGCCGTCCGTCCCCAGGCAGCCAGGACAAAGCCATGCTGCCCTCTGCGCTCCAGAGGCGATCAGTCACAGAGGCCTTTGGCAGCAGCCCCCTGGGAGGGCGGGAGGACTTTCTAGAGACGGGGGCCAAGCTGCCTCCCTCCCTCTGCCGGGCACGGGGCCCAATGCCCTCCCTCTGTCCCTACGAAGTGACAACTGCACAGCACTTCACCTTTAGGAAGTTCTGGGTCTCCCATGCAGACCAGATACCGTGTGGATTCAGACTTTGCCAGGTTGGGGCTGCTGCTGAGAACCTCGCTTCTCTTCAACCACCTGTCCCACGTCACACCAGCGGGACCTAAATTCCAAGGCCAGCTCCCTCGCCGCCCTCCCTCCCCTCCGTCACCCCAGTAAGCCCCCCGGCCCCCTGCAGAGGACTCGGCAGCCTGTCCACGTCCCCTCCAGGCCCTGCGCAGCAGCCCGGGTCCAAGCCCCTCACCCGGCATCCTCCATGAACAAACTGCCAGGCCCACCTGGCGCTTCTGCCCTTCCCCCGCCCCCTCCCACCTCCTGAAGGGCCCGGAGGCTCTGTCACGACAGGCAAGCCCCTGCCCTAGTCTGGGCCTCAGTTTCCCAGTCTGGGGAGTGAACACAGGGAACTACCCAAAACACACTCTTCAATACTCACGGTTGGTCTCAACTCCCCGACTCACGGTGTGACCCTCATGGGGCAGGACGCCGTCCCTCATCCCTGGGTGCCAGTGCAGGGCCTGCATGCAGTGGGACAGACGGCGCGTGCTTCCCGGCAGGGACCTGGAGCCAGACGGACGGGACCTCAAGTCCCAGCTCTGCTCTTTGCCCCTCACCCCCCACCCCCGCCCCATGGCCTGGGCATCGCCCTCTGCGGGGCTCCCTCCGTCCTCTGCAAGGCATGGGAGCCCCACCTTCTCCCCAAGGTTGTTCTATCTAAATGCCTTCTCGACGTCTCCTCCAGGACGTCTAATGGGCATCCCAAACTTAACCCAAAACGGAACTCCTGATGCCCCTGTCCCCGCAGTCCCCGAGTCTGCTCCTCCACAGTTGTCCCGTCTCTGAATGGAGACCCCAGCCTTCCTGTGGCCCCAGCTAACGTCTGGGGTCATCCGTGACTCCTCCCTCTCTGTCACGCACCACACCCAACGCACCAGCAAGTCCCAGTGGTTTTACCTCCAACATTCCGCAACGTGCTGACCGTTCCTGCCTCCTGCATCTCTGCGCTTCCCCCGGGGGCTCTCCCGCTTCACCCTCCCCGCCCTCCAAGGCTCTGCTCTACCCCCTCCCAACAGCTGGCACATCAGTAAGAGCTCACCAGCCGGCGGCCCAAACCCACCAGGGCCCTCAGGAGAACGAGGGGGGGCCCACCTCCCCCCCCCCCCGACGCCACCCGGGCACCGGGCAGGACAGGGAAGACAGACAGGAAGGCAGGGGTGCAACTGAGGGACCTGAGCCGACGAGGTCGCCTGTGTGCACCTGCGAGCGGATGTCCGGGCACAGCTGTGGCTCCGCCCACTGGGACACACGTGACGGCCGTCGAGGGAGTAAAGAGGAGACAGCAAATGGAGGGAGAGCAAGAGAGAGATTCGTCTCACTTAACCAGCCCGAGTCAGGTCACACGAGGGGTGTGCGTGTGCTTGTGTGTCTTTGTCACACGTGGGAACTCACTCTCCACCAGCCACCCAGCCCACCTCATGGCCCGTGGCCTGACCTTGCTCTTCTGGGATTTGTGAGCCCCAGTTTCCTGAGAGTGGTGCCCACTGTGGGTCCTCTGGCCAAGCAGGTGGGGAGTGACAGAGAGAAACTCGGCGGAGGAGGGGCGCCCGGGGGGCTCAGTCGGTCGAGCATCCCACTGCGGCTCAGGTCATGATCTCATGGTTTGTGAGTTCGAGCCCCGCATCGGGCTCTGTGCTGGCAACACAGAGCCCGCTTCAGATCCTCTGTCCCCCTCTCTCTGCCCCTCCCCTGCGCATGCTCTCTCTATATAAAATAATAAACATTAAAAGAAAGAGAGAGAGAGAAAGGAAGGAAGGAAGGAAGGAAAGAAAGAAAGAAAGAAAGAAAGAAAGAGGAAGGAAGGAAGAGAGAGAGGAAGGAAAGAAGGAAAGAAAGAAAGAAAGAAAGAAAGAAAGAAAGAAAGAAAGAAAAAGAGAGGAAGGAAGGAAGGAAGGAAGGAAGGAGAGGAAGGAAGGAAGGAAAGAAGGAAGGAAGGAAAAGAGAGAGAGGAAGGAAAGAAGGAAAGAAAGAAAGAAAGAAAGAAAGAAAGAAAGAAAGAGGAAAGAAAGAAAGAAAGAGAAAGAAAGAAAGAGAGAGAGAGGAAGGAAGGAAGGAAGGAAAGAAGGAAGGAAGGAAAAGAGAGAGAGGAAGGAAAGAAGGAAAGAAAGAAAGAAAGAAAGAAAGAAAGAAAGAAAGAAAGAGAGGAAGGAAGGAGGGAAGGAAGGAAAGAAGGAAGGAAGGAAAGAAGGAAGGAAGGAAAGAAGGAAGGAAAGAAAGAAAGAAAGAAAGAAAGAAAGAAAGAGGAAGGAAAGAAAGAAAGAGAGGAAGGAAGGAAGGAAGGAAGGAAGGAAGGAAGGAAGGAAAGAGAAAGAGAGAGGAAGGAAGGAAGGAAGGAAGGAAGGAAGGAAGGAAAGAAGGATGGAAAGAAGGAAGGAAGAGAGAGAGAGGAAAGAAAGAAAGAAAGAAAGAAAGAAAGAAAGAAAGAGAAAGGAAAGAAAGAAAGAAAGAGAGGAAGGAAGGAAGGAAGGAAAGAAGGAAGGAAAGAAGGAAAGAAGGAAGGAAGGAAGAGAGAGAGGAAAGAAAGAAAGAAAGAAAGAAAGAAAGAGGAGAGAGGAAGGAAGGAAGGAAAGAAAGAAAGAAAGAAAGGAAGGAAGGAAAGAAGGAAAGAAAGAAAGAAAAAGAGAGAGAGAGAAAGAGAGAGAGGAAGGAAAGCAGGAAAGAAGGAAGGAAGGAAGAGAGAGAGGAAAGAAAGAAAGAAAGAAAGAAAGAAAGAAAGAAAGAGAAAGAAAGAAAGAAAGAGGAGAGAGGAAGGAAGGAAGGAAAGAAAGAAAGAAAGGAAGGAAGGAAAGAAAGAAAGAAAAAGAGAGAGAGAGAAAGAGAGAGAGGAAGGAAAGAAGGAAAGAAGGAAGGAAGAGAGAGAGAGGAAGGAAGGAAGGAAAGAAAGAGAGAGAGAGGAAAGAAAGAAAGAAAGAAAGAAAGAAAGAGAAAGAAAGAAAGAAAGAAAGAAAGAGAAAGAGAGAGGAAGGAAGGAAGGAAGGAAGGAAGGAAGGAAGGAAGGAAAGAAGGAAAGAAGGAAAGAAGGAAGGAAGGAAGACCGTGGAGGGAGGCGAAGGGAGGGATTTCAGAGCCACCAGATCACAGCCGTAGGAAACCATCCTCGGTGCTCTGGGGCCCAGAGGGACAGGGGAGGCACTGACTGTGGAGAAGCTACTGAACGCCAGGCACCGAGTTTCATGGGAAGCAGAGCTCAGGGGTTTGTGGAGAGCATTAGAGGAGGTGAGCTTGCTGTGTGAGCAGGGCTGTGGGCACCTAGCAAGCGCTTGGCGGGGCAGCTGCCATTATTATCTTGTCACCTTCGCCTCCTCCTGACAAATCCCGGGAGCAGCATTACGAGCCCGAGTCACAGGGGAGGCTCAGAGAAGCGAGTCGGTGACGGAGCTAGGACTTGAACCCGGGTCTTCACGGCTCCAGACCCCAGGCTCTCGACACGGCTCGTCGGCCCTACTGCAGCCCTCCGGAGCCGGGAGCCTCTGCCGATACTACCGGCTCGGGACTGACCCATAAGCAACAGAGCTCGTGGCCAGAGAACATCTGGAAAAGAGGGCCCAAGGGGATAGGGTGCGATCTGGCTGGGCAGACAGCCACTGCTGGCTTCAATCTGCAGGGGACAGGCAGGAACAGAAACAGGCCCAAGCGTGGGGGTAAGCAGACACCCCTTAGCCTCGCACTCGAGGCCCATCTCGACCTGGCCTCCCCTCTCCCCTGGCTGGCCTGCTACCCTGGAACTTACCGGCTTTCTCTTCCCATCGTCCATTCCGCTCCTCCCAAGATGGCTCGTTCCACCTTGTCCACCCGGCAAACTCCTACCGATCCAGCAAAGCCCAGATTCGAGTCGCCTCTTCTGGAAAGCCTCCCTGCCTTGTCTCTACCCCTGAAGAGTAGACCTTCTCCTCTCTTCCGCTTCTGAAGTACGTAGCTTCCTCCACACAGGTCCTTTTTGACTACATTGTGATTTCTTTGTGTGTCTCCCCCATCTGATGAGACGGCAGGGCTCCCACTGTAGTGAGAGGCCACCGGGCATCCTCCAGGACTGGAATCAGAAGCCCGCAGCGGGACACGGTGCTTCCAATCCCTGGGAATTTCAAGGGGTGGCGGGGCCATGAGTCTCCAGGCTGTGAAGACACAGGAACTAAAACCAGGCCTCTAATCTCCGAGCCTCACTGCCAGCGCATCCTTGGCCCAGACACTGGCACACACCACCCCCCCCCCACCGAGGCACGACACACAGGGGCACCTGGAGGCACCCCCAAGACACTTTCCCAGTAGAGGAGAGGCGAGGAGAGACCTGACTCACGAGCTAGCAGTCCCCGAGCGCCTACTGGGCGCGGGCTCTGTGTGGGACATCTCCCACGTGCTGCACATCGGAACTTGCCCACCCCCCCAGTGTCAAGTTTGGGCATCTCCGCTGACGCACCTGGGGCTTAGGGAGGTTGAGGATGTGTCCAGAGTCGCCCCTCTAAAGCAACTGTGACCCCCCCCCCACCTCCCTGCCCTCACTTCCCTCGTCTGTGACTCCATAAAGCAGAGGCATTCGCTCCCGGAGTCCCAAATATAAAATGTGGTAAAACCGACTCGGACTCCGGGAGACGAAAAGCCTGGGGGAGCAAAGAAAGAGACTCGCCGTCCGGAGGCACCAGGTGTCGTGTGCTCCCCGCTCTGCCAGGGCTGGGGGCTGCTGGTAACTTCTAGCCCACGGGACCGCTCGTTAAGCACGCGACATCAGGAAATGGGAGTCCTGAGGACGTTTTCCGCTCATTCGCTCTGAAGGTGGGGAGAAGCGGGAGCCGGGGAGCCCTGCAGAGGCTAGAAAGAAGGGAGGCGGGGAGGCAGGGAGAGGCGGGGAGGCAGGGGGAGGCGGGTGTCCGCCACTGTGCCCGGTGCTCTCTGCACGTGTCCCATTTTGTACCACAGCGATCCTGGGAGACGAGGATTGTCATCCCCTTCCACGGATGAGGACACCGAGGCTCCCAGTGGTCAGGAGACGTCCGAGCCCCAGGGCTAGCGAGCCGGGCGCAGAGCCATCTCTCCACGAGCTGATGGAGGCAGGCCCTGTGCCGCCCGCGGGGACCGAGACACCACCGTCGCGGCCCTCCAGGCCTCCCGTCCCGTGGGGGACAGACGGTGACCACACGGTGGGATCTGATGGGGAAGCACAGGCCGTGTGGGAGCCAGAGGGGGGTCCTCACCCAGCCTGTCTGCCCTGGGGCCTGGGGGCGAGCAGCGGGTACACCTCCCCCACGCAACATCAGCAGAAAGGCTGTCCTCCACATCACAGGCATCGCTGCTCCAGGACCTGCTGTGGCTCCCGCTGACGGCTGCCTCAAGCCATCGTGACTCCCTGCTCGGCAGCTTTACCACCCACCACCTCTCCCGTCCCTGCCCCCCGGGAAACTCCAGGCAAAGCGGGTCCTCACTGGGCTCCCAATGCCCTCACCCACCCCCACCCTGCCAGGGCTTTGTTCCTGCGGTGTCCCCTCCCTCCTGCCCTCCCCCCTACTCGTCCTTCAAAGCCCACAATTCGTCTCTTTGGTGAAGGCTTTTTTCCAGACAGAACTAATCACTCTCAGCTCTGCCCCAGAGCAGCTGGTCGAGAACATGTTCTGAGCCCGTAACACATGCCAGGCTCTGTCCTCACCCATTCCGTGGGCCACCTCACTTAGTCCTCACCACCGCCCTGCGAGGCAGAGACCGTGGTCACCTCTACTGTGCAGATGAGGAAACTGAGGCTCAGAGAGGTGATGTCACTTGCCTGAGGCCACAGGGAACCCCTGCCTTTCATGTTATGTCAATAAACATCTGTGCGATAGGCGGCTTGTGACACGGCCCCAACATATCCACCTTTGGCCTTCCCCAAATGCCTGGGCCTGCGATTCACAAGAAATTGCTCAGCCAAATTGGAACTTGACCCTCCTAACTCAGTCCCATTCGGATCAGCGACAAGTGCCACCACTGACGCCTGGAGTCCCAGCTCCCCTGAAGCACAGATCCCCGTGTCCCTCCTGCACAGGGTCAGGGAAAGAGCAGGGACTCGGGTCAGCCAGGCCTGGGCTCACACCTGCCACCAATGAGTCGAGTGACCTGGGACAAGGCAGTTCATCCCTCGGGGCCCCAAACTCCGCACCTGGGGGACAGAGCGAGGGATGATGGAGTCCAGCATATGCACGGCCCCGCACACAGTAGGTGCTCAGCAAATGTCAGCCCCCCGCCCCCCCCCCCCCCCCGCAAAGGCGGGCAAACCGTAAGCTGCATCCAATCAGAGCTTTCGAGTGAATCCTCTATCCAGCAAGCAGCCTCACCCCTCCCTCCGAGGCCCCAGCCGGGCCTCCAGCCACCCCTGCCCCCCTGCTCCCAGCATAATTTGCGCGCTTTCTGTGGGGTCGCTCCATTATTACACAGAAGGAATCTTTCAGGATGTTTCGATTCCGATCTTTTTTCCTAATTCACCCGCACCCGAAGAGAAATGGCCGCGTTTGGCAAAGGTCGCGCGTAAAACCCAGAAGGGGGGACAGGAAGCGGAGGCGAGGACCGGATTAAGGAGCAGGTACCATCCATCAGGGGGATCACGGCGCTGTCCTCCCCGGGAGCACGTGCTCTTCCGGGACCGCGAAGCCGAGCGGCGGCACTTTTCTCCCCACTGCGTCAGAAACGTGTGATTTAGGCACTCCTGACACTGAGGACACCTGCCCAAGATCGCACACAGCAGGAAGAGGTGGGACCGGGATTTGAACCCAGCACGCCGGCTCCAAGGCCCCAGCTGCCGGCTGCCGTCCTCCCTCCCCTGCTCCCGGGGGAACGTGAGGGGATTATAATGGCAAAGGTGAACCGGTCGCCTTTGGGTTCAAGACACTCCTCTGGTCATTTGCATATATTTGCATACCATGGCTCCAGAGGCCTCCAGGATAGGCAATAATCAATTAATTAGTGCGACCAACCAGTGGGCATTTCGCCGCGGAATGTTCTTAAACCCCTGTGACACACAGAATGCATTCTGGACATGATCCATCGCATCACGCCCTGCGTCAGCAGAGCCGACCCTGAACTTGCCCCGGTCCCCATCGTCAGCCCCCCCACCCCGCCACCCGGGTCAGAAGGGAGACACTCAAGGGAAAAGGACGCTTTAATTTTCTGGAATAAAGAGGCTGCTATTTTGTGTTCTTATGCCATAATTTAATACGCCTCATGAAAAAGGGGACCGTGAGTAACAGGATGCATGGCGGGCCTCTGGTTCTTTGCACACTCACGGCTGCAGAACTTTGTCCCAGCACAGAGTTCATGGGTGTTCAGCCACCTCTCATCATCGGTTAAAGGGCTTGCCCGGGGAAGATCGAGGGCAGCTGGTCTGGCCCAGGTCACACAGACACACCTTAGAGGCAACATCCCTTCCCGAACACTCCAGGGTTCATCCATTAATAGGTCACTCTGTCCCCGAGTGACTAGGGTGGAGGAGGAGACGGGGCGGGGATCCGGGGCCATGCTACCCAAGTGAAGCCATGTCCTGGATCCTTAAATGCCCAGCACCGTTAAGTGACGGGGAAGTGATCCCCGGTTTTGCTGCCAGCCCCAAGGCTAGAGTCGCTTCTACGACCCCAACCATCTGCCTCCAAGCTGCAGAAAGGCTGGAGGGCAGGGACAAGCACGCCAGGGAGGCACAAGTGAACTAATGCACAGAGGAATGGAGGGACAAGTGAACTGATGTGAGTGAATGAATGAATGAATGAATGAGGAGAACGGACGATGCACTGAGCAAACGACAGTGTGGACTACTCACGGAAGGAGGCAAGCCTACCTGATGGAACGAGGCTAGAGCTCACACTGGCTGCATCCCACGCTCCTTTCCTCGGAGGAGAGAAACCTGAAGCACAGAAAGGTTAGCAACCCGCCTGAGGTCACACAGCTAGCACGAGGCCGAGCTGGGACTTCGGCCCGGTAGTCTGCCCATAGGACCTACACTTCCCGCTCCGCTTGGGTAGCACCATGGCCAAGGCTCATCAGAACTGCCTCTCCCCGTTGCACCCCGCCCCACCCCCAGCTGACATTCAAAACAACCTAATGAAATCCAGCTCCCAGGCGCAATGGCGCTTGGTTTCCCCATCGGATCTTTCTTGTTGTCGTTGGCTGGGATCGGGCTGGAAGCAGATCATGCCGTTTCCATGATGGTTTCCAGTGGTTTTCAAGCGTGCTCGGCTCTCTGCCCCTGCAGTGCCGGAGGGGTAGCGTGACGCCGTCACCTGGGCAGGGCCCCAAAGGGAGGGGTCGGTGTCATTGCCAAGAGGCGTCACGGTCCATGCCTCCCGCAGCACCACGGCCCTCAAAAGCCATTGTTTTTTTAGCCAGGAGACAGTGCGGTTTCTGTCCTGGTGTCTGTGTTACTTTTGCTACCCATTCAGCATTTTGAGCTGGATGTGGGAGGCAGGGAGTTGGGCCAGGGAGAGAGGGGTGGGTGGGTCACATGATGACAGATTTAGGCTCAGCATCAGCAGCCAAGTCTGTTCAAGAGTGAGGCAGGTTCCCCTGTCCGCTGATGAGCTCCCCGTGCCTAGAGGTATTCAAGTGATTACAGGACAGCGGAGAGGGCTTCCTATATTACAGGAGGCAGTCGGACTAAGGTCATTTCCTCTGCTCATATCCTGAGTCCAAGATTTCCATTTCAATTCCCAGCTTCTCTGACTGCTTCGATGGTGTTCCAAGTCTTTTGTAGACATTCCTAAATCCTAAGATTCTGCAGGCCTATGAGACCATGATTGCATCTGTGATCCTGTAATTCTGGGATTCAGTATAAAGACAAAATGCTCAGATCCTGCAATTCAAATATTCTATAAAACGCGTCTTTGAGTCTGTGAAAGATGTTCTAATTCCAAGATTCTGTGCGTCTCAGATGCTATGAATGGTACTGACATTCACAAATGCCCCTGCTGTATGAGGAAAGGGATGGGCTTCTCACATTTCAGTATCTCTAGAAGGAGGTTTTTCCGTGGTTTATCTCCAGGGGCCTCTTGGCACTAAGAAATGGTATCCCTGGGAGTTTCCACTGCATTCTCCCTCTCTTCCAGCCTCTCCCTTCCAGGAGCGAGAGCCCTCAGTGCTGAATGAAACGTCTAGAAGCTCCCACCCCTACGTCCTCCCCACCCCCACCAGAGCCTGGTTAACCTGCCAGCAGAGAAGCACCCCTCTCTTGGTCCCTGACACTAGTCTGAAACTGCTTGTTTGGACTGTCCCACACACGCTTCCCCTGGGGACCACTCCCCAGCTTGGAGAACAGGGCTGGGACGCCCTCCGGTTTCTCTCTCCGTGCCTGTCCCCAGCCCCCCGACCCAGAGAGGCAGGTGTGGGCTGTACCCCTTCTGTCCTGCCATAGGTACCTTCTCAGTGGGGCTTGTCACCTGTCATAACCCAGGTAAGGTCACCACTGGGACTCCTGCACTCGCTCGTAAGACTTGAAGCCTCAAGTCACAAAAACCACTAGAAAAACCCTGGGCAGGGGCGCCTGGGTGGCTCAGTCGGTTAAGCGTCCGACTTCAGTTCAGGTCACGATCTCACGGTCTGTGAGTTCAAGCCCCGTGTCGGGCTCTGTGCTGACAACTCAGATCCTTGAGCCAGCTTCAGATTCTGTCTCTCTCTCTCTCTCAAAAATAAATTAACATTTAAAAAAATTTTTTTAAAAGGAAAAGAACAACCTGAGCAGATGTGGTCCCAGCTGAACACTTCAGAAATGTTTTCCTTTAGAATGAATTATGACAATAGCAGGGACAGAGTCTTTGGAGGCCAACTGGAATTTTTCCAGTGTGGCTCACTCAAACTCAGCAGCTTAGGAAGCAAGAAGGGAGGAGTGTTGCATTTCAGTTCTGTTGGTTTTTCCTGATGCACTCGCCCTGCTCCGCCGTGGAGGTCTCTCCCTGTTCACTGTTCTTCAGGGGCGCTCCCGGTAGGCTCTGAGCAAAAGCCATCTGCGCGTTCAGTTGGGTTTCTTAGGAAAGGAATGGGATCTGGGGAGGGCAGAAATGGAGATGAGGCAGGCAGGCTGGAATTCTGGAGGAGGCCGGATCACAGTCCTGGGACGGCCCAGCGGCCCCTCCCCGCCCAGCAGACCTGGGGTCCCCGGGCACCTGCAGCAGAGGGAACCCGGAGCCCAGAGCCTGGCAGACTTGGCCATGGGAAAGAGAGGAACAGGGCTGATGGGAGTTAAATCCCCCGCAGCCCTGGGAGACAGAGTCCCACACACGAGAGGAGGGGCAGTCGCTGGCGGCCAGGTGTCCAGGGCACCAGCAACCTGCTTGCTGTGAACTGGGGGTCCAGTGAGCATCTCTGGCCGCCGCTACCTGGCCTCCTCCGGCCGGATGTGAACACAAGGGACACCTGCACCCACCTGGACTAAGACAGAACAGGCCTTTGGCTCAAGGACCGGACACCAGGCTGCCTCCATGTGGGAAGATGCTCATGAAGCCACAGCCATCAGGGGCCAGCCCAGAACCTCATCACCGCTCCAGCCTGTTTTCCACTTCGTGCCCAGGGGCCGAGGTGGCTGCTATAGTAACCGCACAGACAGCCGGGGCAGGGCCGAGGGGAGAGACACTGGGGCCGACGACCTGATTGGGGGGCTGGCCTGGGAGAGAATGGGGGGGGGCAGGTTGTGTTTGGAGGGGGGGCCCTGGTGAGTACTTCACATACTTTATCTCATGTAATCCTTGCAACAGCCCTGGAAACCTCTGTCAATTTTTATCTGAGGTGATTGGCACACCCACGTCACCTGCTTCTCAGTGACAGGGCCAGGATCCCCACTCAGGCCTGTGTGGCTCCAACGGCCATGATTCTCCTTGTGTCCAAGCAACATAGACATGAAATAGCCAAGACTTCCCACGGGCTCCATCAGGCACGGAGCACAGGGCTCAGGGCAGTGGGTATAAGCTCCAGGAAGGGCCCCACGCTGGCAGCAGAGAAACCGATGCTCCACCCACTGCCCTCTCACCTCTTGGATGCATGCCTTGGGCCTCTCTGGGCTCCAGCTTCCTTATCTGTAAAAGGAGAGTGATGTCCCTATCTGGGGGGGTTTAGAATGTGTGAGGATTAGAATGAAGCCTGTGTGCCTGGCACAGAGTGGGCTGTCGATAAATGTGAGATGAGGCAGAATTTGAGCTCTCTGCAGGCTCCTTCCTTCCCTGAAGATACAGTTCCTGACTCTGTGCATCCATCCACCCATCTACCCATCCACCCATCCACCCATCCATCTTTCCACCCATCCACCCATCCATCCACACACCGCATCTATCCATCCATCTATCCACCCCCATCCATCATTCCATCCATCATCCATCCATCCATCATGCATCCACCCATTCACCCATTCACCCATCCATCTTTCCACCCATCCACCCATCCATCCACCACCCCATCTATCCATCCATCTATCCACCCCCATCCATCGTTCCATCCATCATCCATCCACCCATTCACCCATTCACCCATCCATCTATCCACCCATCCACCCACCCATCCACCACCCCATCTATCCATTCATCTATCCACCCATCCATCATTCCATCCATCATCCATCCATCCATCCATCGTGCATCCACCCATTCACCCATTCACCCATCCATCTATCCACCCATCCATCCACCACCCCATCTATCCATCCATCTATCCACCCATCCATCATTCCATCCATCATCCATCCACCCATCCATTCATTCACCCATCCATCTATCCGCCCCCATCCATCGTTCCATCCATCATCCATCCACCCATTCACCCATTCACCCATCCATCTATCCACCCATCCACCCATCCATCCACCCACCCTATCTACCCATCCACCCATCCACCCATCCATCCACCCACCCCATCCACTCATTCACCCATCCATCCACCCACCCCATTTACCCATGCATCGATCCACCCCCCATCCATCTATCCATCCATCATCCATCCACCCATTCACTCATCCATCCACCCACCCTATCTACCCATCCATCTATCCACCCCCATCCATCGTTCCATCCATCATCCATCCACCCATTCACCCATTCACCCATCCATCTATCCACCCATCCACCCATCCATCCACCACCCCATCTATCCATCCATCTATCCACCCCCATCCATCATTCCATCCATCATCCATCCACCCATCCACTCATTCACCCATCCATCTATCCACCCCCATCCATCATTCCATCCATCATCCATCCACCCATTCACCCATCCACCCATCCATCCATCCACCCCATCTATCCATCCATCTATCCACTCCCCCCCATCATCGATCCATCCATCCACCATCCATCCATCCATCCATCCACCCAATCATCCTCTTGCTGATTCATAGCAGGAACCTAGAACCTCTTTGTCAGGGACTAGAGAGAGACACTGTCACCGATGTCTGACAGACCTTCTAGCCCAGTGAGAGTGGCTGCAGGCAGATGACCATTGACTGGGGCTGGAACAGAGGCCTGCTGGGAGTCCCAAGGAAGCACTAGGGAAGAAGCAGACTCTCCCTAGGGAGTCAGGGAGGACAAAAGGAGAGGGTGCCTAAGTGATCACCAGTCTCGGCACAGCAGGAAGGGCACTCAGGGCAGGGGCACAGCACATGCCAAAGAAAGGAGGGACAGAAGAGCCTGGCTTGCTTGAGGAAGAGCTCAGCATGACTGGACCTCAGGTACAGAACACAGGTGGGTGTCTCAAGAGGAAGCAGGGAGAAGACAGAGCCAGAAAGGAAGCAGGGCCAGACTCTGAGGAGCCTTGAACTTCAAGCTAAGAGAGCTGAACTTGATCCTACAAGCAGTTAGAAGCCACTGAAGGTTCTTGAACTGGGGCATGACAGGATAGAGTTCACATGTTAGAAAGCACCCTCCAGCAGCACTGAGCTGGACAGGCATCAGGGGACCAGCTAGGATGCATGTCCTGGGCCCTCCCCACAGCAGGTTTCCTGACACACAGGGACACAGCAGGCTGGGTAGCTCAGGTTCAAATATCAGGTGGGGGCCAGCCTAGACAATGGCCCATGTTCAGTCCAGCCCAGAGCCCAGACCGTGACCCAGCACCCCAATGTATACCTCACCTCATCCCCACAAAGCCAAGGGGATCCTGGAGTCACACCCCAGCCCCCATCTGTCCCCAAGGGCCTCATCAACAAGGGGACTGTTTCAACCCCTAGCCCTCCTCACGTTCCCCTCCCATTCTCCTGTCCTTCTCAGCAGGTGATCTCACTTCCTCTACCTAAAGAAAATCCAAGTCTCAAAATAGGAACCCCCTAAATCCCTGACACCAAATACCCAAATGTTCCGGCCTTCACAAGGCCCTCCTCCTCCCCTTTCTCCTCCTGAAGATGGAGACTGGGTCCCCTCCTGCTGTCTGGGGCCCAGACTGGCTCTCACCAGCCCCTCCCACCCCCAATCAGTCCAGGGGAAGAGGAGGATCAGTTTTCATCTCTTTTTCAGTTTATCTATCTATTCAGGTCTCTCTCACCTTACAACAAACATGCACACCTGAACCTGATGTTCCCACTAGCTGTCACCCTCTCTTTCCCCTCACGGTTGTGTGAACTTCCAAAATCAGCCGTGTAAGCTGGTTGCCTCCCTACACCCACTCTTGAGCCTTCCATAGTCCCCACGCATTCCCCATGGCACTGCCCTTGTCAAGGCCACTCTGACCTTCGAACCTCCAGCCTGCATTGCAGCTACTACCTCCTGACTGGCCTCTTTCCCCCTTCAGCCCTGTCCACACCCACGCCGTGGCCAGAGGGACCTTCAAACCCAAATTTGCTTGTGTTCTTCCCCTGCTCACACCCTGCACAGCAACTGTCACAGTCAAGATGCATCGTAACTCCCCAGCATGGCTCCACTGCCCCTGCCACCATTTACTGCATGCATGGATGGGTGGATAGATGGATGGACGATGGGTGGATGGATGGATGCATGGATGGATGGATAGATGGATGATGGGTGGATAGATGGATGGATGATGGGTGGATGAATGGATGCATGGATGGATGGAGAGATGGATAGATGGATGGATGGATGGATGGATGGACGATGGGTGGATGGATGGATGCACGGATGGATGGATAGATGGACAATGGGTGGATGGATAGATGGATGGATGATGGGTGGGTGAATGGATGCATGGATGGATGGAGAGATGGATAGATGGTGGATGGATGGATGGATGGGTGGATGGGTGGATGAATGGATGATGGACGGATGATGAATAGACAGACAGACAGACAGACAGAAGGATGATGGGTGGGTAGACAGATAAGCATATCCAGGATAACACATCTAGAACTCAGCTAGACCACACTCCCCCACCCAGATTTCACAGAACTCGTTCTGCCCAACTGGCAGATCTTCACCCCACTGGAGGACAAACACACACAGGATGAAGCCCTATTGTTCTGCGGACTTGACCTGTCTTTCCTTGTTGCTCCTCACAGCCACACCCCTGTGAGGTAGTTCTCTTGGTCTCAGTCCACAACCAAGGACGTGGTGGCTCCAAGAGTCCATGTCACCGCCCAGCGGGTGGCCCAGCTGGACACACACTCAGACCTGCCTGAGGAGGGCGCCCCTGGTGGAGCTGCTTGTGGGGGGCATGTGGGGCAGGGGGGGCTGTGTTCATTGGGTGACAAGCCCTCTTCCCTGACGAAAGCCATCGGTCCCACACCTAGAATGAGCTCCTGGTGATAACAGGGCTCCTAATGCTAACAATAATAAAAGCACCCGCGGCCGCCGCCATAGCAGGGCGCTGACCCCACAGCAGGCTCCAGGCCAGCACTCCACCTTTCTCACCTCATTTACCCCTCTCCACAGCCCCGAGAGCTGCGTGACATCCCACGTGACAGAGGAGGCGAGTGGGATACACAGGGGAGCAGTGGCCTGTCCACGATCCCTCAGCCACAGGCGGGGCCAACCCCCCCCAGGGATCTCACACCCGGCGCAGGGGCCTCCGGTGTCTCCCAAGCTCCGGTAGTTTCTCCGGCCTCTCTGGGCTTTTTACCACCTTCACCCTTTACCTGCACCGTATTGACTCAAGGTTCCCTGCAAATCGGCTCAAAATAAGCTCCTTTTTCCAATTTGCCTCACCCTGAGCAATAATATCCATGAAATCAAGGGTTTCGTGCATTAATTGCTTGTGGGGTTTTTTCCCTGATACTCATTAAAATAAACACACGACTGGTAAATATAAAACGTTCTTCCGGGCACCGCTCGTCTTCGTCGTCCTGTCTCTGACTCACCCGGAGCAGATGCCACTCCCTGGGAGGCACCGGGGCTGTTGCCGGAGAGGCCGGGAGGGGCGGGGAGGAGGTGGATCTGGGCGGGTCGACAGGCCGTGGCCTCCCCCAGCCCCGCCCAGGACCGCCGAGGAGTTTCTCCTTCTGCCCGGGAGGCCCCGCCCCTGCCTGCTGTCCCCGGCCTGGGCCTCGGCAAAGGGAGCCCCGTGGCGGCTGGAGGGGGCTCGGCTGACCAGGGCCCCATGAGGAAGGGATCAAAAGGCTGCAAAGGCCCCAGTGGCCCCTGAGAATGGGATGCACCTGGGGGTGCTCACCACACGCGCTCCCCACCAGTCCTGGCTCCTGGAGGAAGCCCCAGGCTCGGGACAGAATTCCTGGCTCTGCCCCGCCCACAGGAGAGAGGCTGGGCGGTGCTTGCTGTCCAGCGGCCAAGGGCTCCTGCCAGGAATGAAGGCAGGAAACTGCAAGGGAAAATCTGATACCAAGAAGGAGGGAAGTTTCTTCCCAAGTTGTGGCCACGTGCCCGAACAGCAATGCGTGCCAACCGTGGCCTGAGCGGGGCAGGAAGCAGGGAGGCCCCAGGTGCAAGTGGAGGCTGGCCCTCGTCGTAGGGGGCGTGGCCAAGCTGGAGGGGGTCCAAGAGGCAGAACCAGCAAGGCCGGACCCCAACGCTATGGACCTCAAAGAGCACTTAAGACACCAAAGGGGTCGCCCCTGGAGGAAGGAAGACTCGGGGGGCCATGTGGCACAGACGGGCCTGGGTGCAAGACCCAGAGCCTCTACATGCCTCTGCAAAGTCCCTTCTGCTCTCTGAGCCTCGCTTTACCCAACCTGTAGAATGGGGATAGTCCTGCCATCCAAAACAGCTATAAGGAATTAATGAGATTGGTGCTATTTCGACAATGCTTACTTAGCTCATAGTAAGCACTGACAGATGTTAGCTATCCATGGATTTATTTTTATCAGTTACCATTTATAGGTATATAATATACTATATTTTATTATCTATAATATAGTGTTTATGTTTATATTTATTATTTACATGGTTATATTATTTACATATTTTATTTATATATTATATATACGTATATTTTTATCTATATATAGTATACACGTGTTACCTGGAAGTATGTATAATATACTATCTATATGGTAAGGTGCTATAAATCACTATCGATAAATTATTATTATCACCACTGAAAGGCTATGGGACACAGAGGGGGCAGATATGGGCTGTGTGGCCCAGATGTCACATACTCATTCAGTGTGTATATTTCCCAAGGCCCCGGGAAGCAGAGGTGAGCTCGAATCCCAGGGCTTAATTGAGCACAGTCACCTTCTCAGACGGGTGTCTGAGAAAGGACGGCGCTGTCGTAGCTGCTCCGTGGCTGGAGCGCAGGGGCCCCTCACGTGGACCAAGTAAGACAGCGTGCTGCCCGGTCTGAGCGGCCGGCAGTGCAGGGGCTCCTGGACGTAAGGACTCGCCAAGGTCACACAGGCCCGGGTGTGGAGCTGCTGCTCACACCCGGGTCTGGGCACAAGCTGTCCCCCTGCAGACCCCACGCTCCCTGTCACCGTCACCAAGTAGGACAGACACTCGCACTTTGCAGGAGGGGACAGACAGGAAGGAGCCATTTCAGGCCCTGAGGACCTGAGGGGGCCACGGCAGAGGACACGTTCTGACCTGTTGGGAGGTTTGCCACAAGGGAGGAGAGGACAGTTGGTGATCTGGAGGAGGTGCTGTCTCCTCCTCCAGGCCCCGGTGGGAGACCTGTGGCCAGGGGGTCACCTGGGCCCAAACCCCGGCAAAGATGGGGTTCCGTCCTGAGCCCCGATGACAACTCGTCCTGCCCCAGGTGCCTCGTTTCAGGCTGCACGCCCCAGAGAGGTGGGAAACGTTGTCCCCATTTCCTAGGTGAGCAAACTGAGACCCAGAGGGGCAGTCAGGTGCCCCAAGTCACAAAGCACATCAGGGAGGGTCCCGGGACTCTCCCCCAGCCCTTTTGACTGTGGACTTCATGTTCTACCCAGGGTGCCCGAGAAGCCTTTTTAGGGCCCCTCAAGTCATGTCTCCTTCGGTGTCTCTAATACCCCCTCCCCCACTCAGGCTGCAGTTATCTTTGCTTAAGGACTCTGATACCCTGACTTAGGGACAAAAGGCTTGGCCATTGCCCATAGGAACAAGAGAGGGGAGGGGAGCAGGAAGATGCCCCTGGGGTGCTCCTACCTAGTCCCCCACCCCGTCCCCCACATTTGGGTCTGAGCGGCCACCCCTCGCCCAGGAGAGCCCCGGACGGGCCCCGGGAGAGATGCATCCAGCCCAGGCCCTTCACAGGGCATCTCAGGGCAAGGGATAGCTGAGCACGGCCGGCTGCAATGGGGAGAGAACCACCGTCTCCAAGAAACCCTCCTACCCATGCTCGGCCCCGGGGGACAGGTTGCTGCTTCCTTGCGGGTGTCTCTGTGAGTGGAGGGTGGGGTGGTTTAGAGGGGTTGATCGTGGGCTACTGAGTGCCACAAGTGACAGGAACTAGCCCAGCTCGCTGTGACTGCTGCCGAATCCCATCCCCGCCCCCGCCGCCAGGCTGGCCATCCCATTCCTGGGCTCATGCTGCCATCCTGTGGCCAGATTCCTCCATAGCAGCCCCAGGCCACTAAGATCCCTCAACTCTAAGATCCAAGGCAGTTCTTGAGATCAGCTTACCCAGTGCCGGGGGTCCATTTCATAGATGGAGAAACTGAATCACCCAGGTAGCAGCAGCAAAGGGAGAGTGAAGATAGCGGGAAATTTGGATTCCATCAGGCCTTGGCAACAGCCAAACCACCTAAGTTCTAGTGTGTCCAACTAAGTTTGAAATTCATCTTGGGGACAATAGGGAGCAAGAGAAGGTTCTTGAGCAGGCGTGTGACCTGATCAGATGTGCACTGCAGGACCATCACTCCGGTGTCTGTGTGCAGAATGGACTAGAGAACAAGGCAGGGAAGCCGGTTAACCTGCCACGGTCCCAACCAGTACAGAAAGGGCTAGAACTACCCCTTTCATCACAGTGAGTTTGAACCTCGGAAAGAGTCCTGCCTTTGGAGCCAGAGATTCCAGGGTTCAAACCCCAGCCCTGCTGCTTACTGGCTGTGTGGCACTTTACCTCTGGCAGCCTTGGTTTCTCCGTTTGTAAAACAAATTTATTCAAGAGATCACTGGGAAGTTTGAATTCAAAATTGTGTGTATAACAGCTCGCACCTAGTGGACGATGGAAAAAAGGTAACTCAGTGGGGGACCTACATCTGATTCTGACCCCAGGAGCAGAGATGGCCCCTCCCACATCAACAAACTGTCCTGCGAACGGAGCTCCCGTGACCGTGACCTAACCACCCAGCTCCGGAGGAGGGGGGCCCACACCCAGGCAGCAGGCAGCCTCCGGGCAGCTCCTATCTCCTCTCATATTAATTGCATTTGCAGCTGGAACAGATGGGGTGCTGGGACTACCCCCCCCCCACCACCACCACCATCATTTTTCACAGAGCATTGATCCAGGAGAAAATCATGTAATTAAAAGAGAAGAAATGTAAAACAATCCCCTTAGCGGACTGTGCCGTCTTCCCTCCCTTGTAAATCCGTTAATGAACTGTAATTGCAAAGACAAACCCCTTATTGAAATCTGGTAACCAATTCACTGTGGGGCCAAGGGACTCCCATTGTAATCCAAGACCTGGGGAAAGACAGGAATGAAAAAAAAAAAATCCTAATTAGGTTGGTCCTGTTTATCTATACAGAAATCAAAACAACAAAAATATCGGTTACAAAGTAACTTGCCATCTGCCAATAGACTGTGGGTGCCTTGGGGAGACCCTGGTTTTCTTTCTTTCTGGGACTTGTTTATAACCTTCTGTTAATCAAACTGAGAACAGGGAAAGATGTGGGGATTACATGGAGAGCGTGGGTGGCATGGGGACTTGAAGCGGACGTGGGGAGAATTGAGAGGAGTTTGGCAGGAGTTTGGGGCGGGAAGACCCCAAGATCCCAGCCCCTGCCCAGCCGTGAGAGTTGGCTCCCCCATTCAGATTGTTCTGGCCACGGTGATTGTTCAATGGTGGCCACGGTGGGGGTTCGAGGGAGGGCACAGGACTCAATGTGAGCCTCAAGTCTGAACTCAGAGCTGGCCAGGTATGAGTCTGGGCTCTGGGGGCATCTTGAGAGCAGGGCCTGGCTGGACATGAGGCCACTGGGGTGGAGACCGGAGTCAAGGGTGCGCAGAGCCGGCGGCCTGAGGACATCGCGGAGCCCAGCCCCTCCGCCAGCGCCTTCTGTCACGGGGTCCCATCAACTCCCTTCTTGCGCTAAAGCTGGTTGGTGTGGTGTTTCTGTCACTTGCAACCCAGAGCCCTAACTCAGCCCATTCGGACCCACGGTGCCTGTGGTCCAGTCTCTGGGGGGTTGACCTGACCTGCTTCTCCCGCCAGCCACTCTGGGACTCTCCCTTCTGCCGTGGGATGCCTTGAGCAGGACTGTTGGAAGCAGAAAGCAGCCCTCTCCCACTCCAAAATGGGTGAATTCTGGGCACATAGCCCCCTCCGGGTATGTGCCTCTTGGAAAATCCTAAGGCTCAGCCCCAGAGGCCCCAAATCTCCCCAGCCCACCTCGGCTCAGCCTGGACGAGAGCCTGAGCCAGGCCTGACCCGGCACAAGGCCAAGGCCAACCACAGCCTCGGGCCCGTCAGTTCTAGCCTCTGGGTTCTGATCAGTCTCCCTGTGCCAACACCTTCTCCAACCCCCAGCGGGGTTGGCGGGGCACTCACTCCGTGCCTGGCTCCCACCAGCCCCTCTGTGGGGGTCCAAACCTGCCCCCCTTTCCCTTGGGCCCCCTGGGGCCAGGCTCCTCTGGGGCCAGGCCCACCTTCTGCCGAGCTGGGGCCTGCTGACCACTGAGAGGATGACCGGGGAAGATATTGGCCACTGGGATCTGCTGAGCACCTACTATGTGCCTAGGGCTTAACATTCCCTGTCCCGGGCAGCAAAGCTAAGTTCACCTTGCTCTCAAGAAAGGCCCCTTGATAAGGTACACTAAGTCCTCAGCCGGCTACCACAGCCGGATTCCCCGGGAGGCTTTCTGTCCAGTGTCTGCCTGCCTCTCTAGACTGGGAGCACCACGAGGCCAGAGATCATCGGGCATTTTCTATTTTATCCTGAGTAGGGGCGCCTGGGTGGCGCAGTCGGTTAAGCGTCCGACTTCAGCCAGGTCACGATCTCGCGGTCCGTGAGTTCGAGCCCCGCGTCGGGCTCTGGGCTGATGGCTCAGAGCCTGGAGCCTGTTTCCGATTCTGTGTCTCCCTCTCTCTCTGCCCCTCCCCCGTTCATGCTCTGTCTCTCTCTGTCCCAAAAATAAATAAACGTTGAAAAAAAAAAAATTTATTTTATCCTGAGTGCCTGGTCCATGCTCTGTCCTTTGGCGATGCTCAGTAAATGGGGAGGGAAGGAGGGGAGGAAGGAAGGAAAGAGGGAGGAGGGCAGGCTAAGACTGGAACTGCCCTTAGGGCCCCGCAGCCTGACTTCACCGTCCCTGCCCTTCCCTCCCAGAGTCATAGGCCCCTTTTCAGCACCACCTCCCTCCACACGTCCCTCACTTCCGGATTTCCCCTGCAGGCACAGCCCACAGATCCCTGCAAAGCCACCTGTCCCGGGGAGCCCCGCAGGGCTGGCCACCACTACGCCAAGCCCTCCGTCTGAGAGCCCTCAGCACGACCACTTGTGAGGAGGGTGCCGTTGCCCTGTTTACTGGTGAGGAAGCTGAAGTCAGAAAATGAAGGAGTCTGTCCCAGGCAAGGAGCCTTGGGGACTCACACCAGGACCGTTGACCCCAAAGACGGAGCCACTAAGCCCTCCGCTGTCGCTTCCCCATGGGGCGGTTCCTGGAGGCTCCGAGACCGATGCTTGGTCTCTGCCAGGCCAGACAGGTGCCGGGGCGCTCCTCTGTCTTGTCTGACTTCATCAAGGAAGTGTTGACAGCTTTTGGTCCTTGAGTGACACCATTCGTCCCTTTGGAGAGTCTCCTGGTTTACTCTTGGTTTCTGGATCATCTCTCCGTGTAACGGATGAGGAGCTAAGGCTCACGGGGAGATGGGACGGCTTGTCCAGGCTCATAGAGGGAGAAATACCGTGAGGCTGGAATGTCGGCCCAGGAGCGCAGGGACTGGTGTCTGTTTCTGGGCTCCGTTCTACCCTGGGGCCTGGAAGAGGGCCTGGTGTGGGGGCTGGGCAATCGCTTGCTGCAGAACTAAAGGAGGGAGCTGGCTGGCTGTCCCCAGGGCCTTGCAGGCTCACCCCACCCTCCACACCTCACCTCCCTGAGCCCTGGAGCACTCAGGCCAGAAGCAAGGCTGTCCTTGTCTTTGCCCCCTGGCGGAGCTGGAGGATGGGTACCCATTAATGTGACACAGCTGGGCCAAAGCCATCGTGTGCGCTCTGGGGCCGTCTCCCAGCAGGGAACGGGTGTCCCAGGTGGCACCACCACCGGAGGCCAAGTGGCTGCAGTGTTTTGAGGAACACGGGTGCCAGATGGGAACAAGGCAGGTGCTCAGGACCTGGCAGGTTTGGATGTGTCCCTGAAGCCAGGGAACCACCCCCTGGAGGCACTCTGGATGCAAGGGGTGGGTGGGCACTGTTCTGGGTCCTCTCCACGCATCTTCTCATTTCCACCTTGCAGCGCCGGCAAGGCGACACCGGCATCCTTCTCCTTGGATGTGGACAGGGGACCCAGAGGGGCGAAGGGCCCTGCCAAGTTGCCAGGCAGCTGAGGCACAGGCCCGGAGCCCAGGGTGGTCCTGGAACTGAAGAGTGAGCCCGGGACACCAAGGCCACCCCGTGGGTAGGAGACAGAGGTGAATGATCAGCTGAGTCAGGGCTCTCTCGCATTGCATGGAACAGAAACGGGCTCAGCCGTGTCTAACGTCGATGAGAGGGTTTCCTGGGTGTCCTGTGCATGGCCAAGGCAGGGAATGGAGCCCGAGGAGGGCGCCAGAGAATGCGACCCTGCTATGGATTGCAGGTGGCCACAAATTCTTCCCTGCTCTCCCCCCATGGAGAAATGGCATGTGCCTCCCCCCACCCCCCTGCATTTGGGCTGGCCTGAAACTGCTTCGATCAAAAAAGTGCTGGTGGCTCAGTCAGTTGAGCGTCCGACTTCGGCTCAGGTCATGATCTCACAGTTTGTGAGTTCGAGCCCCTCATCGGGCTCTGTGCTGACAGCTCGGAGCCTGGAGCCGGCTTTGGATTCTATGTCTCCCACTCCGCCCCTCCCGTGCTCATGCTCTGTCTCTCTCTCTCTCTCTCAAAAATAAATAAACATTAAAAACAAAAGAAAAGTGCCGCAAAAGTCACACAGTGCCAATGTGGGGCCATAAACCTAAAAAGCTTTTGGAAGCCCTGAGCTGACACGTAAGAAGCCGCGTTCCCCTGCTGGAGAGCCTATGGGCGAAGGCAAGGCCCTGAGACTACGTGGAGAGAGACCGAGAGAGAGGCCCAGCCTCGCAGCTGGGCCTCCCCGGGCAGCGGTCACGCGAGTGGGCCCGGCACAGGTGAGCGGGCCGTGCTGGAGGCCGCAGCCTGGTCGAGACCCAAAGGAGGGTGGCCCCAGTCACCACCAGGGGGAGCAGGAGAACCACCCAGCTGAGCCCAGCCAACCCACAGGACCACGCCAATAGCAGGTGGTCGTAAGCCACTAAGTGTTGGGGGTGTGGTGGTGTAGTTCTGCCTGCTTGAACCGCCTCTCAGGAAGACCGCTCAGGACGGCCTGAGTCTCATAAGGGCCTTTGACGTGCTCTCAAGTGTGAATCGAGCAGTAACACCAAAATTGGGCCATTACACAGGAATGGGTCCCGAAAGTCACCCAAGCTCCCCCTCTGGGAGACAAGGGGTTGAGATTGCATGGGGTGGGGGATAGAGCATGGCTCCAGAGGGACCTGGGAGAGGCCGACAGATCCGGGCAGGGCTGTAGGGGCACGTGGAAGAGGGGAGTCTTTCTCCTGTGCTGTCCCTGGGGGGGGGGGTGTCACTGCCCATGCTGGGGACTGTTGAAGTACAAGGAGACCCCGAAGAGGACTCCATGGGTTTGGGGGGGTCAGGGGGCACCCAGGGCCAGCCCAGGCACAGCTGGGACCCTCCTGCCATCTCTAACTCACACACAGACACACACACACACACACACACTCAGCCCATGGGCTCCTGGTACAACCTAAACCCACTCTTTCTCCAGCACCCTGAGGGTGACAGGGCGCTCTACTCAACTGGAAGTCCCTGAGGGGCAGGGACTGTGTCTGTCTCCCAGGCCCCCATCTCCCCACTGCCTGACATGGGCATGTGCTCTGTGTTTGCGGTCTGCATGAATGAATGAATGAATGAATGAACCCATCTGGTGCCATCATTCTTCTTTCTCTTTGATGTCTTGCAGTCCTAGATTCAAATCCTATCTCTCCAACTGACCCTCGGCTGACCCCTTCCCAGTGACACAGCTTTCCCATCTGTGCCACGGGGGTGACTCAAGTCCGTTCTGGGCAGGGCTGCTGGAGGAGGAAGCGGGACCCTGTGCGGGCAGGACGAACACAGCCGCCTCCACCACTGTGACCGCCACTGTGGCCACCCCGCAATGGCCCCCCCCTCACCCGGCCACCCTCGCCACTCCTTTGTCCCGCTCCCCAAATGACCACGCCGCCCCTGGCCTCGTTCAGGGCTTAACTTAAGTCATATTTAATTGCTCTTCAGGAGGGAGTCGAAAACTCAGAAAAGAGATTCACAGCACTCGCAGTCAAGAAAGGGTTAACTAAAAAAAATAGGAATATATTAAGCTTTGGATTGGAAAAACAAAAAATGCAAACCCAGTCCCTCTCACACTCACCCCTGTGTTCTCGCTCATAACACACACGCATCCCTGCTCCAGATACACACCCGCCCTCAGGTGCATACACACACACACACACACACACACACACACCCAGCAGGGCTGGTGGAGGAGGGGGAGGCCTGGTGCCCTCAGGGCCTGTCCCTCCCCAACCCCCCCTTACTGAAACAGCAAAGCTAAACTAAACCCGGGCTCTAGGGACACACGCAGGACTCCGCGGGCTGTGCTTGGGGTGGGCGGGGGGGGGCAGACACAGAGGCCGTGGCGGGGACAGTCAGCCTTAGACGACTCTGTTCTCCAGGACGGCCAGCCGCTTACTCACAGCTTCCAGTGGACTCGGGGTTAAGGAGAGACACAGGCTGACCAGCACGGGGCAGTGACGGCTGTGGTGTCTACACTCGGGACCCCGCTTCCTCTACTGGGCCCCCCACCCGGGATCCCACCTCACCCTGACCAAGCAGGGGGAGCTGTTCCCGGCCCGGCCCTATCTGAGCCGAGACCGGTGGTAGTCGTGTCACAGAAAACCTGAGAAATGGGGAGTCCCCGAGTACCATGCTTTCCTGAAGAAGGCTAGGACTCTGTATGCGTGTCTAGTCTCCAGAGCTTGGTTTCTGCCTCAGTTTCTCTGTTGACCTTCTAGGAGCCTCTGCTTCCGACAGGAGCCGTCCCAAAGCTGGTGCCAGCCCATCTGGCCAGAGTCCAGCCCGGCTCCAGAAGGAGGCAGGCAAAGCGGAGCCACAGCCACCACCCCTCACACAGGGGCGAGGCCCCCTCTCCCCTCCCCGCGGTGCCCTGCCCCACCCCCCGCCCCTCTGCAGTGGCCTCTGGGAAAGGATATGTTTCCTGGTCAGGGCCTGCAGCAACCCCTCCACCGTGGTCTGGAATTTCACAAGGGACTCGCAAGCACACGGGTCTTCCTCTGGAGTGGACAGGAAGTAGGGGGAGAGAAGGGGGGGTGGTGAGTGGTGGCGAGGCAGGGGGGCGCAGGGCAGACACGACCCAGGGCCAGGACAAGGGAGTCTTGGGGGAGTGTGGGCTCCGAGAGATCTGAGAAGACAGAGAGGCGTGTAGGGTTCTGAGGCCGAACTCCCAGGGGTGACCCTGAACGTCTCCCCAATCCCTCAGAGCCCCGAGGAAAACCTCCGACAATAACACCTCCACGCTGGTCGCCTACTACGCGCAGGACACTGCCCCTGGGAGCCTCTATATCCCCTTGGCGACTTCGCCCAACACTTGAGGTTTGAAAGCATGAGTCCCATTTCACAAACGAAGAACCCGGGAAGTGAAACAACTTGTCCATGGCCCAACAGCTAGCTAGAGTCGGAGCACACATGGCAAACCCAGGCAGGTCTGGCTCTGGAAACCATATCCTCTACCATGGGAGGATCAGAGGAGGCAGTTGGGTTCAACTCCTAGCTCCTCCGGTTATTCACGATTGCCCCCCCCTCCCCGCCCCCCGGGGCTTGGCTTTCCTGTCCGTCAAATGGGGATGATCATATCCTACCAAGTAGGATCAAAATATGTCTGCTGGTTGCCGAAGTGAGACTGACCAGCCTTCCTCGTGGTCCTGCCAATTCTTGGTGCCCGCCCCCCCCCCTCCCCGGCCCCTGCTGACGGTCCCCACGCGTAGCCGGTTCCAGGATGGCTCCACGATCTCCCCCTGGGCGCCCCGCCCCCCGCCCCGACCATCAGTGCCATCTCTGGCCTCACTAACCCACACAGATCTTCTTCTGCAACTTCTTGCCGATCTGGTCGATGGTCTTGAAGTCAGCCGTGTAGAAGTAGTGTTCGGCCACGGGCTCTGAGGCGATTTCCCTCAGCTCGTCCTCCACGGCATTGCCCACACCCACAGCAAACATCTTAAAGCCTGCCGAGAGGAACAGGATGAGTGACAGTGGCCATGGGGGACGGGGCAGCCACGGCTGAGCCTGCTGGGGAATGCCCGCGCAATCAACACAGACACCTCCTGGTGGCAGCTTCTGGAATTGCAGGCCCAGAGACCGGTAGGAATTGCGGGACAAAGACAGCATCCGTTGAGATTCTGCTACCTGTCAGACCTACACTGATTCCCTGTACTGGGAGCTTTATAAGTGCATACGCCCCACAAGTGTCCACCTGGTGGCTATTATCACTCTCATTAAATCGGCGATAAAACTGAGACTCAGGCTGGTCCCAAAGTGGGGCTACCTTCCAACAGTTGGTGTGTCCTTGGGAACATTCAGCTGGAAAATTTCCCAGCCCCACCTACATAAGGACCATCAGAACAAGCTGCTTGCTTTTCTGGGGCCTCCGTTTTCTCATCAGTATAAGAAAGAGGTAGGGGCGCCTGGGTGGCTCAGTGGGTTAAGCGTCCGACTTCGGCTCGGGTCATGACCTCACGGTTTGTGAGTTCGAGCCCCACGTCAGGCTCTGTGCTGACAGCTCGGATTCTGTCTCCCTCTCTCTCTGCCCCACCCCCGCTCACTCTCTCCCTCTCTCTCTCTCTCTCTTTCTCTCTGTCTCTCAAAAATGAATAAACTTTAAAAAAAGAAAGAAAGAAACAGTTGGGCAAACCGATCCCCCCTCGTTCACGTTGAACCTGGGTTGAGGGCAGCGAGCAGAACAGACAGACTACAGTAGAGTTGTTCCATATTTGCCCTCCTGGCCATCAGTGGTGTTCAGGGTCCAGGCAGCACCTACCAAGGTCCTTGGCCTTCTTGGCAGCATCATTAATGTAGTCCTGGCTCCGGCCGTCAGTGAAGACGATGCCCACCTTCTGGGCACCGGGCCTCGCCCCGCTGGACACGGTGAAGGAATTGTCAATGAGGTACTTGAGGGCAGCTCCGGTCATGGTGCCCTTCTCCATGTAAGACATGTTCCGCACAGCCGCCTTAATGTCCTTCTTCGTGTGGAAGCGGCCCAGCGGGAACTCCTGGCGGACGGAGCTGGAGTACTGCACCAGCCCCACTTGGGCCAGTTTGTCTGACACGTCCAGCGTGTCCACGATCTGATTGATGAACTTCTTCACCAGCTCAAAGTTCTCCGGCCGCACGCTTTTGGATCCATCGATGAGGAAGACCAAGTCAGTGGCCGAACTGCCACCACGGCCGCTGCATACTGGGAAGGGCAGAAAGGAGAGGAGGCGAAGCTTAGGGACTGCTTGCTCCTCCTGACCGCTGGGTCGGGTACCCCTCACACACCAAGCTCTGTCCCGGGCATTATCCCGTCCCATCGCGTCCTCAGAACTCCCTCTAGAAAGCCAAGGCTCCTGGCCTCGTCTCACGTAGCATTGCAAACTGCAGCTCCAAAAGTCGCGTCACCAAGATCTGAACTCGAGACTCTGTAACTCCCTCCACCATTACTAAACCCGCCACCCACCGCGACAGAAAGAGGGCCACAGTCAGAAGATAACTTTCTGCAGACGCCAAGTTCTGGAAGGCATCGCTCGCCTTTGCAGATTGGTCCAGGAACAAAGGGCAGAGAGGAGGCTCCGAGGGGCTACCTAGAGGGTGGCCAAGCCCCAGCCCCTGCCCTCCCCACCCTCCCCCGGGGCTTGCCTGCCTCCAGCCCACTGACCGTTGCAGGTCTTGCCATCACTGTTCAAGGTGAAGCCCTCCCGACAGGCGCAGGTGTAGGAGCCCGGGGAGCTGAGGCACACCTGCTCACAGTCGTGGTCTCCTGTGACACACAGGTCTGACACCACTGTGGGGACAGGAGGAGACTCAGAATCTCATAGTCACAGGGCCTTGGACATCTCGGCCAGGATGGCCCTTCACACACCCAGAGAAACTGAGGCCCCCCAACTAGGTGAGGTCCAAGCCCCAGGCCCTCCGTCCAGGACCCCGAATCACTGGCCGCCCCTATGCGGACTCTTTGAGCCCCGTCTCGTCCAGCCCCTCCCCTATTGACTCTCCAGCCACGCCCCCACACCGCCCCGCCCCCTGCCGTGGCGTTGTCCATCCCCGCCCGACCCCGCCCTGGCCCGCCCCCGACCTGGACTCAATCCCGCTGTCCAGCCCCTCCCCGGTGCTCTTAGCCACGCCCATGCCCCGTCCAGCCACGCCCCCGTTGTGGCCCCGCCTCCACACCCCCATCCCTGCCCCGCCCCTTGCTTCCCCGGAAGCCCCCTATCCTCGTCCAGCCCCGTCCAGCCCCTCCCAGCCCCGCGCACCGCAGAAGGCCTCCTGGAACTTCTTGGACAGCTTTTCGATGACGCTGTAGCTCTCCACGTAGTCGACGTGCTCGTCCTGCGGCTCGCTGGCGATCTGCCGCAGCGTGGCCTTGTCCACGCGGCCCACGCCGATGGCGAACAGCTCAATGCCGCTGGCCCGGGCCCGTGCAGACACGTCCCGCACGCTGTCCTGGGGCCTCCCGTCCGTCACCACGATGACCACCTGCGACACGCAGGGCGCGTGAGAGGTCTTCCTCCCGCCCTGGGCTGGGCTGGGCCCTCCAGTAAGCCCCCGAGATCACTAGCAGAGGAGGACACAGAGGCCCCAGAGGCCTGCCCAGCCTTGCCCAGGTCACACAGCTAGTCTACTGCAGGTGGGTCTGACTCCCCGCCACGGTCTTGCCCCAGGGAGGAGGACCTGGCTAGCAGAAGAGGAGAGAGGTTTCCTCTCACTGAAAGACCCGACTGAGGTGTTCTCCCCTCTGACTGGGGCCTCTGGATCTCTCCCCCTTCAGGCAGGCACCTTTGTGATCATCTGAGGGCAGGACCCTGCCTCCCTCCTCAGACTGGGACCTCTTGAGAACCCTGCAGTTGAAGTGTGCCCGACACCATGCAGTTCTGCCTGTTGGCCACCAGAGGGCGAGCGAGGCTAGCGAAAGGCGGCTCGGCCTCCAGTCTGGCCATCTTTCCCCTCTAGGCCCTGGGAAGGGGCCTTTCCTCCCTCCGTCCCCCAGGATGCTACCTGCCCTTTCCGTGGGGGAAAGCACTGTCTGCTCCCCTCCCACAACGCTCCTCTGTTTGTACCCTGGGAAGGGAGACAGAGGGGACCCCGGGGCCGGTCCCAGCCCTGGCCACCCCCAGCTCTGCTTGAGTCTGGGGCCCGGAATCCAGCCCTGCCGGCTGCTTCTCTGCTTCTGACCTGGGCCTGCTTCTGATTCCCGGGTCCCCACCCTTGGCCCCGGGGCCCGAACCCCTGGCCTGTAGTGTGGTGGTTAAGGCAGGCCTGGGCTGGAAATGCAGCTCACCTTCCCGGTGAGATGATTCATGGTAAGAAGCCAGGAAGGGGAACTATTATTTTCCGTATCCCTCCCATGGACCCCCTGGAGAGTGGTCTCGAACCGTCCCTTCCCCCAGAGGCCTAGACTCACCTAGCTATGACCGTCCGCTGCCCCAGCCTGTCCCATTCCCCCCGCCCCCCATCAGTCCAGCCTTGTGACCGTGAACCCACCTTGTCGGGGCTTCCCACAGGTGAATTCCAGGCTGGCCACCCACTCACCCAGACCCGATGGAACTCTCCCCCCCTCGCTTGTCCACCCCGGGCTGACACCGTTCACTAGAGGTGTGACAGCCACAGATGTCACCACCATCCCCTTCACCACGTCTCTCCATCAGGATCACCCCAGGCCACCACATCCTCCCAGTGATCGTGACCGTCAACTTCCTGTCAGAGTTTGTAAATGGCCCTCACGAGGTATGACCAACAGGCCGCCTCATAGACCAGCTCTTTGAGGCCTGTCACGGCCGGGATTACACGCTGTTGTCTGTAAACATTCCTACCTCTTATTAACTGGGCAGGATGCTTAAGCCCCCCCTCCCCCCGTGCCTCAGTGTCCTCATCTGTAAAAATGAGGACCCCACCCCCAAGCAGGACTGCATTCACTCGGCACTCATATGTCAGGCGTGTGCTCCATGGGGATGAGAAGTGCATCCCCTGGGGCTGGGGGCCTGGGCAGATAAGCGGTGACTCCTTGGGGCCATCGAGGGCTCTGAAAGGGAGGCGCGGGAGCCTGTGGGAGGAGAGAACACCTGACCGGCCCCACAGGCCCCGGACTGAGCCCTGGAAAATTACACCGTGGGCACCAGGTCCGTGCAGCCCCTCCACACACCCTGCTCAGAGCCCTTCCTGACGTCAGCTTGTGGCACGTCGTGTCATTTTTCTGAACCCCTGCCCTCGAAGGCTTTGAATAAAAAAATAAGCTGGGGTGCCTGGGTGGCTCAGTCGGTTAAGCATCTGACTCTTGATCTCGGCTCCAGTCATGATCTCCTAGTTCGCGGGACAGCGAAACTGCGATAATCAAGTGCTCGCCAGATGGGGGTCCTGGGGTCAGACGGTGGATAGAGTGGGTTCAAATCTCAGCTCCGCCACTTAGCTTAGGCGGGTCTAATCCACAACCGTAAGAAGGCCAGCCCGTCAGGTGCTCTGAGAATCACGCAGGTGACGCTCTCAGCACACAACCAGACGCCGGCGGGGAGGGGCGGGCACGTACCTTGCTGATGTCGGGGGACCTGGCACGGCCCCCCTCGGCGTCGCTGAAGGCTTTGGTGATGGCGAACTGGATGGCCAGACCGGTCATGGTCCCCGTGGACAGCGGCCGGATGCCGCGAACGGCCCGCAGCAGCGCGGCCTTGGAGCCGTGGGCCCGCAGGGGGAACTCCTGCTTCACGGCGCTGGCGTAGTTGACCACGCCCACCCGGGTGGCGTTGGGCCCCACATCCAGCGACTCGATGACCTGGGACAAGAACACCTTCACCTTCTCGAACTCCACGGGCCTCACGCTGCGCGAGCTGTCCACCACAAACACCAGGTCGGCGGGCCGGGTCCGGCAGAGGTGCCCTGCGAGGGGGCAGGAGGGGGGAGGCAGAGGGCAGGGGGCCGAGGTCAGGGGCTACTTCCACCGAGACTCGAGGCCTTAGGCAGTGTAGACTGAACCTGGGCCAGCCTTCTGTCAGCATGTGGACAGCCCCGGCAGGCCATTTGCCAAAGGCCCCCACCGCTCAGCCCCGTGGGAAAGACAGAGGCTCAGATCTCACCCCGGGGAACTCACTTCCCCTGCCTGAGCTCAGTTTACTCTGTACAATGAGCTGACAATCCCCTCTTCACAGGATCCTTCGGGGGCCCAAGCAGGAGTGCGTGTAGGGCACGAAGCAGGTGTCCAGTGGGGAGCGAAGGAGAAGGCAACCTTTAAATGGTTTCAAAATTTTTTAATGTTTACTTATATTTGAGAGAGAGAGAGAGAGAGAGAGAGAGAAACCGTGCACAAGTTGGGGAGAAGCAGAGAGAAAGGGAGACACAGAATCCGAAGCAGGCTCCAGGCTCCGAGCTGCCAGCACAGAGCTGGATGCAGGGCTCGAACCCACGAACCGTGAGATCATGACCTGAGCCGAAGTCAGATGTTCGACCGCCGGAGCCACCCAGGCGCCCCAAGAAGACAGACTTTAAATCATGCTTCTCAGGTTTCAGCCCAGAGTGGCTGCCATAGCAAGGGCAGCATTTCTCCCGGGGAGGGAGTGGGGGGGCGGGGGAGGGGGGAGGGCACAGCCCCAGGGCGGGGGTGGGGGGGCGGTGGCATGGGCAGCACAGTGCCCATGAGCTTGGCCTCTTTCATCTCAGCATCAAAGTCAGTCACCGAAGTGGACCCAGCTTCCCTCAGCCCCGGAACCTTCTGGCTGGTGTCCCTGGGCAGGGGATAGGGCAGGGTTTCCTCGTGGCCATCTTGGCAGCCTGACCAGGTGGGCTCCTGAGACCTATCCCCAGAGAGGCAGGACTTCCCAGACATCCCAGGAGGCAGCAGCATGGCTGGAACGAGGCAGATCAGGGTTCGAATCCCGGCTTAGCCGTTCTGCAGCCCTGAGCAGCTCACTACACCTTTAGGGGCCTTGTCCGGGGGGAGGTGGGGGGAGAATAAGGCTCGCTGTTTAATGCTGTCACGGGCCTGGGCCTGCAGCTGGGCAAGGCTCGGTACAAAGGCCCTTCCCTCTGCGCCCCAGAACTGAGCAGAGCTGCTCCCCGGTGAGGGTGCAGGAAGGATCGAGAAAGGAAAGGTCTGCTGGGCTGTCCCAGCCCCCCAGCCACAACGCCCTAGGTATCAAGAGTTCCTTGAGGTACCTTAGAAATGACCTTGCAGACTCTTCCTGGTCCCCACTAGTTAAGGCTACAGATAGGTAAACTGAGGCCCAGAGAGGGTGAGGGAATTAGCCACACCCCAGAGTAGAGGATCAGGTGCCAGGAGGCTCTGGGGCTATCTCACTATGTGGTCTCAGACAGGTCCTCCCTTCTCCGGCCTCAGTTTCCCCACCTGTGCAGGACGAGTTAGGCGTTCCAGGATTCAGTGCCCAGGGCTAAAGCTCTGGGAATGGAACAGCAGGTAGGACCCCACCCCGAGACATGCCAGAAGGGCTGGAGAAGGGAGCATGGAGCCCTGGCCACCCCAGAGCGGCACTCAGCGGAGCCGTGGGCGCGGCCCCAGGCTCGGTGCGGCTCCAGACGTCAGCTGGCTCTCGGTGTAGCCTCTGTCCTCGGGGAGACTGGCCTTTGCACCATGCATGGTCCCTGAGGGCAGCCTGGGAGCTGAGACGCCCCAACGAAGGCTCTCAGGCCGCAGAGAGAGGTCCCACTCACGTCCCCCAACAGAGCAGACTGAGGGTCACCCCTGTCCTGACCCTTGTGAATGTCACCATTGCTGTCTGTTCCTGTGCCAGCCTCCGGCTACCCCTGCCTCCCTGCCCCCCGACCCCAGCGCACCCTGGACCCCATTTAACCTCTGCTCATCTCAGTGCCCAGCCGCCCCCCCCCGGCTGTCGGCCAGTGTGGCCCAGCTCACAGGGACCCCCCTCACCTCTGGACTGGGGGGCGAGGCCCAGCGTGCACGGGGCCTGGAGCCACAGCAGGAGGCCACACAGCACAAGGCTGGTGCCCGAGATGGCCCTCATGGTTCTAGCAGCGAGGGCAGCAGCCGGCACAGTGGTGGGGGCCGCTGGGGTCCAGGCCTTATCAACCTCTCTGCCCGGCCTCCCAGCCAGGCGGCCCCCCACTGGCGTGGGGGTGGCTGCCCGGGCCCCTAGCCCCTTTGGGGGGCGGGGCCGGGGCTGAATGGAGGTGTGTGTGCCCAGAGAGGGAGGGAGACGCCTGGCCTGGGCTCAAGAGGCCCCTCCGACCACAAGGGCTCCTTTGCCTGCCTGCCGAAGGAACTAGAACGGCAGCTGGAACTCAGGAAATCTCGGGTGGGCGGAGGGCGGCTCCTCCACGGGGCTGGAGCCTGCACAGACCCAAAGCCGCCCCTCTGAGCCTGGGGAAGCCTGAGGCCCGGGCCCTGCCCTGCACCCTCAGCCCCCGCCCCCGTCCTCTCACCTGCCCCCGCTTCCGGCACGCTTCCCCTGCACCGCCTCGGCTGTCCCCTGCCTCTCCGCGCCCTCCCTGCTCTGCAGGGACAACTGGCTTCTCAGAGCTCCGCTCCGGGCCTCTCCGGCAGGGTCATCCGCCCGGAACGCCCTTCCCTCCCATCCCCTCTCTGCCTAACAGAGTCTTTCCAGATCGTAGCTCAAACCGACACGCGTGTGCAAGGCCGGGAGAGGGAACGGTTACGAGCGCAGACCTGAAGCCAGATGCCCCCGGGACTTGCCACCCGTGTGACCGTGGGCAGGTTGCTTCCCCTCTCTGTGCCTGCCTCCTAGGGTGGATGAGGGGAGCGGGGTCAGAGGAAGTGTCTCACGGGATTCCCTCGACAAGCCTACCATGACACCGATTTTGCAGAAGAGCCAGAAGTAGAGAGACGAAGTGACTTGTCTCAAGTCGCACCGCTGAGGGGTATCATCACCAGAACAGGGCCCCAGGCCGGCGGTCTCAGCGCCGCCCCCTCCCCACTCCCACCCCCTGCTCGCTTGGGTGTAGCCTGGCGGAGGCATCACCTCTCCCGCCTCCTCGAGGGTTAGGACCCCCTCCCCGTGCTTCCCTACACTGCGTGTCTCACCCACGAGCTGGTGAGAGTCTGATCGGTTCATTCATCTCTGCATCCGGGCCCCGCCCGGGATCTGCGCTGAGAAGGCAAAAATAAAGGCTCGTACAGAAAGGAATATAACCAGGCATGGCCCCTGGCGCGGCAGAGAGAGGTCCCACTCGCGGTCCCACCCTAGGAGGCAGGCACAGAGAGTGGTTGACGGGTTAGAGTAGGAAGAGCATAAGCTTGGCCAACTGACATTCTGTTACTGAACAGCTGTGTGACCTAGAGCTGGTAACTTAACCTCTCTGAGCCTCAGCTTATTATGCAATGGGAATGGTAGTTCTTGGCTTGCCTGCCTCACTGGGACCACGTGGGGAAGCAGTGAGAAGACAGCAGTAGAGACGAGGGTCAAAGGCGTCTCATCTTTCCAGAGGATGGGATCATCGATATTTCAGACCTGTGTGCCTCGCTCTTCGTAAGTTGTACCTCAGAAAGAAATGTAAAGCCTTTTTTTTTTTTTTTTTTTTTTAGGGGACACAACCAGGGCGCCTGGGTGGCCCAGTGGGTTGAGCATCTGACTCTTGATTTCAGCTCAGGTCACGATCTCACGGTTCGTGAGTTCAAGCCCCACGCTGGGCTCTGCCCGTTTGGGATTCTCTCTCTCTCCCCGTCTCTCTCTCTTTCGGCCCCTCCCCTGCTCGCACTTTCTCCGTCTCCCTCAAAATAAATAAACAAAAACTTCCAACAACTAAAAAATAAAAGCGCCCCACCCGATGTTCGCACAATCTTGACCAGTCACGGCGGTCACACTCTGTTATGTGTCTCCTTGTTCTCCAGACAGACCCGTGAGGTGAGCAGCTCCAAGAGCGTCAGCCCATTTGTCAGACGAGGCAACTGAGGCCCGGAGGAGCCCGTGACTTGCCCGAAGCCACCCAGCCGGTTTAGGGACGCAGCCCAGCCTGGACCTCAGGCCTCTTGCCTCTTTGCCCCAGTTTTAGAGAACAAGAAAGCCAACAGCATTTCCCTTTGCCGTTTCCCATTGACATTTCATTTATTCCTGACATTCATAGCCCTCCCCAGCCCCAAACACCCACTGAGGCTGCGGGTTCCTTTCCCCTCTCCCACTGTTAAGTGTGATCCTTTTCTGCAAAGACACTGCAGGGCATCGCGACCGCTCTGCTTCTCGCCTCCCCAATTTGGGTCTCAGCCGGCTCCCCCGCTGGCCGCCAGCGCCCTCCGAGCGGGGAGGGGGCCTTGCGCGACACAGTCACGGCTGAACCGCAAGACCCGGCACGAGTGCGGAACGAAGGATCCCGTGAGCAAATGAAGAAATGAATTAGAAGAAGAAACAGATGACGAACCGGCTCCATTTCCCTGTGAACCGACCAGGGTCGGAGTGGGGTCGGCGGTGGTGACCGTGGGGCGGGGGGGAGGGGGCCGCAGGGTGCTGCCCGTGACCTTGCTGGAGGTGCACGAGGGAAACGTGAGCGGCAGCCTCCTGGCTCGGGGTCCCCTCCCCGATGCACGGGGCTGTGGCCAGACTTCAGGGTACACAGCTCTCTTGGCCGGGGCGGCAGCTGGGCCCATGAAACAGCTCTTTCAGCCACACGTCTGAATGGCCGTTCTGTGGACCCCTCGGAGGAACACAGGCACCTTTTCTGTGTCACCCCTCCGCTCATTAGCAGGGCCACAGATACGCGCCACAGGTAAGTCTCCAGGAGCAGAGATAGGGTCCCCCCAAAAGGGGGCGGCTTTCACATGCCACGGCGGGAGCAAGGGCTTCGGGGGAGGAAGTTCAGTACATACGCCGAGGAAAGAAGATAAATATTTGTGTTTTCGGGATGTGAAGCCTTTTGTCCCCCAGGAATGAAAATCGGGAACGGCGTGTCCGGTACGAGCCAGAGGGGAAAAAAACGCTCGCGAGTCAGACAGGCAGCCGTGAAGGGCTCTCACTGTTCCCTCTCCTTGTTTTCACATACCTCGGGTTTCCAGAAACTTAAAGCCTCTAGTGTTGTATCCAAGGAAGCGTTTGCGATCAAGCGAGAGGCCCCCGGCAGGCGCGGCTGTGTACGAAGGGCACAGGACTCCCCTTCCCAGGACCCAAGACTCCGTTCTTTTCCTAAAGAGCAAATCCTGGTCCTTCACCACCCCCCCCCCCCCAACCATCCCAAACATCACAGTTTGGCCGGGTCCACGCGTAGCTTTACTCTTGTTTATTTACTCTGCCTCCCGAACTCCAAACCAGCCAACTCACTTTGTGAGCAACGTTCTCCCCCCTCCAAACACATCACAGCCGTGAAATCCCCGGCTCGAGGCCCAGCTTGCGAAGGTGTTCCGGTACGCCTTGAAATAAATTCGAAGCTAATTAAATTCAGCCCCTGCATCCGCACGTGGCCAGAAGTTACCTTGGGTTCCGCCGGCCCTCGAAGTGCAAAACACCAGAATCACACCCAGCCGGGTGTGAGCCCCGGTTCCTTCACCCACCAGCTGCGCTGACTTCAGGTGAATCCCTTCACTTTTCTGCTCTTCCGTGTCACGTCTGCAAAGCTGGGACCTCCGCGCCGACGTCACAGGGTGGTTGGGAACAGCATGTGTGAACACTGCATCCGAGTCTATTTTTTACTTTTTCGTTTTCGTGTTGCCTTCTCGTATTAGCTAGGGTAAGCAGACTGACAAATGAAGCCTCAAATGGCAGTGGCTTAACACGAGGGTGTGTTTCTCTCTCGTGACACGGTCTGGCACTAGACAGGTGTCCCCCCTGCCCAGACTCCTCCCAAAGCCACCTTCATGTGACGATCCCACCGTTTCCAAGTCCTCTGTCTCTGGCCACAGGAATGAGGGCGAGACGGCGAGTGTCAGATAAGGAGTGCACATCACCGGCCTCTGCCTAGACGCCCAGGGGCAGGACGTGGGTGTTTAGTGGGCAGTGACACTCGGTCACCCTCCCCAAGGGCAAAAAAGGCTTCCGTTGGCCCTCTATCACTTCTAAAGGAAAAGTCACGCTTAAGCGAGTATTCAAGCCTCTTCACGATCTGGTTTTTGCCACCTTTTCCAGGCCGTTCCAGTCTCCCTCCCTCCCCTGCTCCGTCCCCTCTCTTCTCCGCCCCAGAGCGAGTCACTCCCTCCTCCGTGTTCTCTAAGCATACTTTTTTCCCTCCTTGCAACAGGGGCCGTGTCGGGTTTTATGCTTCCAAGCTAGGGCCCCTGCCTTTTGCACGAGCGCGTTATTCGTTATCCGAGTGTGTGCTCAGTAAACGGGGACTCGTTTTGCTTGGGGGGAAACATAAGGCCTTGACTCTCGGGCTCTGAAGGAGACTCGAAGGTCATCCAGGGCGGTCTGTCCACCCTGGCCACCCATCAGAGCCAGCTGGAGAGACTGTCAAAAATACAGAGCCCGCCGGAGTCAGATGCCCTCTCAAGGCCAGCGGGCCAGCCCACCCCCCTTTCCTTGGGGGATGGCTCCCACTGTCAGCCAGGCTGGCAGAAGGAATGAGCGTTTGGAGGAGAGGCCTCGGTCTAGCGCTGGAAACCACGGCAGAGCCAGCTGGGGCCCCTCAGGCCCTTGGGGTTCACCTACAGCCACGGGCAGTTCCCACGCACACGGACAGGGAGCTGGGCAGCCTGGGGATTTCACGTTCCCCAGGGCGGCCCTCAACCAGTGAGGGACAGAAGCTGCGGACAAATGGCTTCCCCACTCCCTGCCGGAAGGTTCTGACACGTACTTCTCGCGGATCCTCCGAGGGTCTCCAGCAGGATTGCGCCCCAACTGCCCGCAGAAGTGGCCCGTGTACCAGTGCACTTTTTACTGGCTTTCACCCCCTCCTGACCTCCCCTCCCCTCTCATCGTGCTTCCTGGGGCACCCCCCCCCAAGGAAACTACCTGCACCCACCCAAGTCCTTGTCTCAGGAGCTGCTTTGGGGAGAACTTGAAAACAAAGCCAATGCAAAGCCTTCCCGGGTGTGGAAGACCGAGACGAGGATGTGTTTGGGGGGCCCTCCTGGGGGTGAGGGGGAGATCAGGCCTCTACAGCGTTTGGTTAAGATTTTTCAAAAGAAAACTACAGATTCCCAGGGTCCACCCCAGACCTGGTGAATCCGTATCTCTAGTTCCGATGCAACTGAACCGCAGTCTCATCCAACCTCCCGTAGGAAATGTGAATTCTCTCCCTGTCTCGGAAAGCTGCTGTCCAGCCCCAGGTAGAACAGCTGTCGGACGGGGAGTTTGCTTTCTTCCAGAAGTGTTCCATCCAGCTCCGGGAGTAAGCAGGTCTCCCGTGTACCAAGTTCAGTGACCTGAAGATCGCGGTCAGGGCCCCGCTGCGTCGATGCTCCCTGATGAGAACAACCTCATTTCCGACAACGGCTTTGCGAGAACCCAGCCTGGTGCCAGCTCGTGCGGCTTTTCAATTTGTCTCTCTCCCTCCTAGAGATTTGAGCTCTGAATTTCAGATAACCCTCCAGCTGGCAGAGCAGCATATATTTTCTCCTCCATTTTCCAGAGTCCCTCACCTCTGTTCAAGCTGCCCGCAGCCCCTGCCCTGTGCCCCTCAGCCTCCAGACAGAGCCTCGGGAGGCCCCAGAAGACCACAAAAGATGTCCCAACAGCGGTCGGCTCCCCCGTTCCATCTTTCCGTGTCAAAACCCTGGGTCTACACTGACCGCAACCTCAGCCCTTCAAGACTGTTGGTTCGGTTGCCACTTTGAAGTTGAAGGAGGAAAAGTAAAACGTCCTCCAGGTTGGGAAAGAGCGAGACCTTCATTTTTCTCTTGCTGTGTACCAAGGTAGGGCAAGCGTGGTGGCTTAAAAGACTGCAAATGTATTACCTCACAGCTCCTGCAGGTCAAGGTCAGAAGTCTGGGCACCACGACACCGGGTGTCCCCTCACACGGCTGAAATCAGGATGTTGGCTGGGCCTCGTTCTTCGGGAGCTCAGGCCCCTCTTTCAAACTTACACAGTGGTTGGCAGAATTCGGTTCCTTGCGGCTGTCAGACCGAACCCCCTCCCTGACCCCCACCCTCTGGCTGGCTGTCAACCAGCGGCCACGCTCGGCAGCTTGTCATGGGGTCTCCTCCAAGGCCCACGCAGGCTTCGAATCCCTCCCATGCTGAGTCTCCTTTAAGGGGTCACCTGATTAGGGCAGGCTCACCCAATCTCCCTTTCTTCACGTCTCCTGTGCCACGAAACATAATCTACTCACAGGGGTGACTATCCCATCCATCTTGCAGGCTCCGCCCACGCTCAAGGAGACAGAGCTCCCCAGGGTCATAGGTCAGCGGGGGCCATCTCAGAATTCTGCCTACCTCAGGTGGTATATGTGTGCGTGGAATGAGGGAGGGCGGGAACGAGGGAGGAGGGCAAGAGATTGACAAGGAAACGCAGCATCTTCAACCTGCGGAAAGTTGTTCCAGGGTCAGCGTGGGAGGGGCTAGGTGCTAACTAACGTACTCAAACTACAGCGCAGTGGTTAGTCTCGTAATTTGGTCTCCAGGCCCTTCCCTCCGTGGTGCCCTGCACGATGAAGGATGGTGGGAAAAGCACCCCCCCCCCAACCATGGAGCTTTATGGAAGATCTGGTTCTGTTCTTACTTGCACAGTGGCTACGGGCAACGAGGAGTATTTGAGGGTCAAGGTGGTCCGCCTACAGCCTTCCCAAGGATGCCCAATGCCGGAAACATTTAAATCTTCCCTCTCCGCCCTCCCCAGAGACACCTGACATCACCTCCCCAGGACAGAAGAGCCGGGAAGGTGACCAGTAGGATTCCTGGTGTGGTTTTTTTTGTTTGTTTGGGTTTTTTTTCCTCCCATCGCCCCATTCGAAATGTTTTAGAAAACCTTTGGCTTTTCCCAAAGCCTTCTTTTAGGAAGTCAGCTTCACCAACTGTAAAATTTCAACCACTTAGGGGCGCCTGGGTGGCTCAGTCGGTTGAGCATCTGACTCTTGATTTTATCTCAGGTTATGATGCCAGGGGTCGTCAGATCAAGCCCTGGGTTGGGTTCCTCACTGACCGGGGAGCCTGCTTGAGATTCTCTCTCTCTCTCTCTCTCTCTCTCTCTCTGCCCCTTCCCACCCCACCCCCAAAAAAATCAGCAACTTGGTCAAGGTCAAGGCTGAATGTAATCATGCCGTTGTAAGTTGTGAGGCATTGCAGGTGAGACTCCTGGGCTGGAGCCACATGGCCACATGGACATGTGGTCCCATCTCCGGGTCTTTGCCCAGGCTGTCCCCCTGCCTGGGTCGGCCCCCCCGGCACGTAGAGCAGACGAAGCTGCAAGGCCAGCATCCTGCCTGCCCAGCTGGGCCACTGAGGTTGACCAGATGGACTCTGTTTATTTAGGGCCCTGGCTCCCTTGTGCCGGCTGTTCTTTGCCAAGCCGGCTGCCTATCAGAACGCTCTTGGTGGCTAATGAGGCAGGCTTCCTCCCGGCGTGCCAGGAGACTAGAGTGTGAGCTCGGGCTCCCAGAGAGACCATCCAGCAGGTAGCGGGCACACATCCAGAGTAGCTGCTCCTTACCCCCACGGGGCCGTGGGTGCCACCCAGAAGCACCCAAGGCGGGCCCACGGGTGGGTCATCCCCTTCCTTTAACCTGGCAACTGCTTTTCCTGATGCTTTTCATGGCAAACTGGGGGCATTCCCAGGGTGCCTGAGTGGCCATGAATCTGAGCTCCCCGAAAGTCTGAAGGGACCCCTCAAAGTGGAGAACTTGCCCTGTCAGCACAGGGTGAGTTTCCCCCATCTGCAAAGTGGGTATGATCACCCCGACGTCCCGGGGCCGATGGGGCGCAGCTGGTGCCCGTCCTGGCCGTGGCCCCTTCGGGACACACCGCCGTGGCCCCTTCGGGACACTCTCGTGTGCCCATCAGGCCTTGCACATGCTGCCTTGGTCACACGCCCTACAAGCAGGCAGACAGGGTGGGAAGCTTCTATCTGAGGGCATATCCAGCGGGGCCACAGGTCAGCATTATGTCCCCCACTGTGTCCCCAAGGGAGCCTAAATGCAAACGAAGCTCAAAGCACCTTCTTCTGCTCCCCATCCCGCGTCCTCAGCTCAAAGCCGGGCCCCACCCTCTCCAGACATGGGCACCAGCCTTGACCTTCCCTCTTCCTCTACATCCAAGCCCTGGGGGTCCTGCCTCCCAAAATGCGTCTTGAATCTACCCAACCCCGTGGCCACCGCCTGAGCGCATGCCCAAAGCCTGCCTCCCCTGGACCACGGCTGAGTCAGCCTGGGTCTGGGCCCGGTGCCCACAGTGGACCCCCATCCCCCACCACAAGCGGCGCCCTGAGCCAGGCCTGTCCCGAGTGCCAGGTGCACAACAGTGATTGCATGTCAACCCCTACCTTCAAGGGCCTGTCCCAGCCTCTAAAATCATGCCCCTGATCCTCTCACCTTGTTGGGCAGACAAGATAAGCTAGAAAGGACCAGAGAGACGAGCTCAGACTCCGGCCAGGCCCGTCGGAGTCCAACCCCAGCCCTGCCCTCCACCCGATCGTGACTTTGGGCAAGTGATCTGCCTGCTGTGAGCCTCAGGACTAATCACCACACGACACCTGCCGCCCGGGGCCCGTGGGAGAGTCACAGATACGACCCTGAACTCCACTCAATTACAGGGGAACGTGCCCGCTACCCACGAAGTCCTGAGACACCGAAGTTCCTGCTCGGGGACCCGGATCTGATTTTGCCAACTCTCCTTCCCTCTGAGAGACAGCCTGTGCGGGCGGTCCTCACCTGCCCAGCCTGCACGCAGCCCGCTCTTTCCTGGGGCTGGCTCCCTTCCGGGCATCCAGCTCAAACAGGCCCCCGCAGTGGGTCCCAACTCAGCCCTGTCAAAGGACCCCTGTGTGAGCCTCAAACGGGCCATTGATAGGGCCGTAGTGAGCGCTGCCCAGTGGATGGTACACTGGCTTGGCTTGGCCAGGCCACTCGACTTCCCCAAACCCAGCTATTTCCTGTTTCTCGGGCCAGCCTCCTCTCGGCCGCCTGGCCACAGGGCACAATCCCACCATACAGCTCAGCCTGCTTCTTGGCTTCAGGCCAGGAGGGATGGGAGGCAGGAGGGTGTCGCTTCAGCCGGTCCTCCGGACACACGGCCACGGCCCCCTCTTGGTGTCCTCTTGGTGAGGATACAAGGCTGGAGACAAGACCAATCCCCTTCCCCCTGAGAACTCTGTCCCCAGGGCTCATTTGATGGGGGCTTCTGGGAAGCTCCTTTCCAGGGATCGTGTCAAGAAGCAAGAGCTCACACATGCTGGGGCCTCAGACCTTCTTAATAGCCCCCAGCGTAGTAGAGAACAAAGGCGCGTGGTCCAATCTTTGGCTGCTTTGTGGCCTCGAGAAAGCCACCGGATGTCTCTGGACCTCCATTCCTTCGTGTGCGAACGGGAGCTTGCTACCCATCTGTCGGAGCCTGCGTTGTCAGTTCCTTGGGATCCGACAAAGAGCAGGAAACACCACGAAGAGGGGCACCCGCGTGGCTCAGTCGGTTGAGCGTCCGACGCTTGATTTGGGCCCAGGGCATGATGGCACAGTCGTGAGATCGAGCCCTGCATCGGGCGTGGAGCCTGCTTCAGATTCTCCCTCTCTCTCTCTCTCTCTCTGCCTCCCTCTGCCCCTCCCCTGCTTGCACCAATGCATTCTCTGTCTCAAAAAAAACCCCACAAATAATAATAATAATAATAATATTTAAAAAACGAAGAAAGGGGCGCCTGGGTGGCGCAGTCGGTTAAGCGTCCGACTTCAGCCAGGTCACGATCTCGCGGTCTGTGAGTTCGAGCCCCGCGTCGGGCTCTGGGCTGATGGCTCAGAGCCTGGAGCCTGTTTCCGATTCTGTGTCTCCCTCTCTCTCTGGCCCTCCCCCGTTCATGCTCTGTCTCTCTCTGTCCCAAAAATAAATAAACGTTGAAAAAAAAATAAATAAAAAAAAAAATAATAATAAAAAAATAAAAAAATAAAAAACGAAGAAATGTCCTGAGAAAAGCTGACACCTCCTTCATCAGCCTTCTTATGGCTCCCTGCACCTGCTCTCATCCTTCCTAGAGCCCAAACCCGACCCCGCAACACCCCTGTCCAAACCCTCCAGGAACTCCCTCGTCCCGGTATCAGCCCCCGCTCCTTGTGCAACATTCAAGGCTCGATCAGCACCGGTGACCAAGCCCAACTCAGGCTGCCCCAGGCTCTCTATTGACTTCACTCTCAGGCAGGCCCTCCGCAGCTCAGCCTCAGAGGATAAAGGCCAGAGGTAGAGAGAGAGAGAGACAGAGAGAGATCATTGAAAAATTTGATTCGACCCTGCCCAAAGCCAGAAATCTCTGCACTTGTCGTTTATGTGAGCCAAGAAATATCACAACCACCTTTTTTCTTTTTTTTAAATAAGTTGGTTCACTAAGGTTTCTGTTCCTTGTGACCATCTCCTTCCTGCAAATGCCCTTCTTGGCTAAAGTGAGCCAGGGTGGGCTTGCGGCCAAAGGACCCTAACGACTGCCAAGGGTCTTCACCATCCAGGCCCACGACCTGGCCAGGCTCCCCATCCCCACGTGCAGCCACGCCAGCCCACCCACCCCTCCCCTCCCCACCTCCGCGGGGGCCCTCCACATCCTTCCCCTCTTTGTTTACTGCTGCCTGCCCGCCTTTCCAATCCCGCTGGGCGAGAGGTCCTCCAAGAAGCCTTCGCTGACTGTAGGGGTCTCTGGGACGCCCCCCATCGTGGTGTTGGCCGTGGACTATTATAATCATCATGGATCTGTCTTCCCCCACCCCAGACTGTGGGTCACTGGAGGCAAGTCCGACCCATTGCGGTCACCCCCGGTTCTCAGCACAGGATCTGACCCCAAGTAGGCACTCTCCAGGTGAGTGGAGTTCACACCTTACCTGGGGAGACATCAGGGTACTTATGCAGTCCATGACTTGTGATCAGAAACAGTGCAGGGTCAAGCACTCCCAGCCCTTGCCTACACCACATCTTAACGAATCACATCAGGGGGACCTGGGTGGCTCAGTCGGTTGAGCGTCGGACCTCGGCTCAGGTCATGATCTCTCGGTTCATGAGTTCGAGCCCCACGCAGGGCTCGCTGCTATCAGCACGGAGCGTGCTTCGGATCCCCCGTCTGTCTCTCTCTCTCTCTCTCTCTGTCTCTCTCTCCCTCCCCCGCTTGTGCTCTCTCGCTCTCCCTCTCTCTCTCTCAAAAATAAATAAACATAAAAAAAAAAAAAAAAAAAAAGAATCAGGTCAGCCAAAGAGAAGCGTGATGCTGCTTTATTGAAATTTCTTCCCCGTCACACACAAAGCAATTATCCAAGGGGCTGCTGGCAGGGAACCTCTTGCACAGCCCTCTGCCTCTGTATCCCCCTCTCAGACCCCAGAGAACGTGCCTCCATGGCCCTGTCTCCGCCTTGGGGTCAGCGTCCTCAGGAACCCCGGAAACAGGAAAAAGAGGGGGTGTTGGGACCAAAACCTTCCCTTCTGCCATCACCAACACGAGCGCCCGTGGCAGGGTCTGGGCCCACAAAGTCTGCCTGCCTAACCTGCGGATTCAGTCCAGCCAACGGACCCGCCTGGCGTCAGGGCCAAATTTCTGCTTAAGCACAAGCACTGGGCAGGACGGAGTCCCCTGTGCCGGGACTGGTGACGGACGGGCCAGCCTGCGGAATGGACTGGCAGTCGCTGCGTGACTATAGTGACCACGTGCGGCCAGCTGCTGGTGACGACAACTCTCCGGCAAAACCACCGTGCGTCGGGACGGCTCCGTGACGAGACAACCGTTATTTCCTGGAAGTAGCTGCTGGGTGACGTCTGGCAAGTGCCTGAATGTTCATTTGCGCTAACAATCGCTCAGCCGCCCAGAGGCCCCCAAGGGACCAGCGTGGGCGACCAGTTGCCGGGGGCGATTGCATGGCACAGTTTGGGGGCTAATTTGATTTTTGTCATTGTTATTGTTGAATGCTGTCCCTAGTTTAAAACTGACTGATGGGCGGCGGACCGTAATTGTTGAAACAAGCCGTCTGAAGAAATCGGACGGCTGTGCTTGGTGGAGGTGGGCGGTGGGGGGGGGGGGGGGGGGGGACCAAGAGGCGATGACTGGGCAGCATCGTTTGTTGTGTGAACGGACAACGGCCTGAAAGCCAACG